>NW_020799095.1:140623505-140680474 GCF_003259725.1 Athene cunicularia | reverse complement strand
TCCTTTCCTTTCCTTTCCTTTCCTTTCCTTTCCTTTCCTTTCCTTTCCTTTCCTTTCCTTTCCTTTCCTTTCCTTTCCTTTCCTTTCCTTTCCTTTCCTTTCCTTTCCTTTCCTTTCCTTTCCTTTCCTTTCCTTTCCTTTCCTTTCCTTTCCTTTCCTTTCCTTTCCTTTCCTTTCCTTTCCTTTCCTTTCCTTTCCTTTCCTTTCCTTTCCTTTCCTTTCCTTTCCTTTCCTTTCCTTTCCTTTCCTTTCCTTTCCTTTCCTTTCCTTTCCTTTCCTTTCCTTTCCTTTCCTTTCCTTTCCTTTCCTTTCCTTTCCTTTCCTTTCCTTTCCTTTCCTTTCCTTTCCTTTCCTTTCCTTTCCTTTCCTTTCCTTTCCTTTCCTTTCCTTTCCTTTCCTTTCCTTTCCTTTCCTTTCCTTTCCTTTCCTTTCCTTTCCTTTCCTTTCCTTTCCTTTCCTTTCCTTTCCTTTCCTTTCCTTTCCTTTCCTTTCCTTTCCTTTCCTTTCCTTTCCTTTCCTTTCCTTTCCTTTCCTTTCCTTTCCTTTCCTTTCCTTTCCTTTCCTTTCCTTTCCTTTCCTTTCCTTTCCTTTCCTTTCCTTTCCTTTCCTTTCCTTTCCTTTCCTTTCCTTCTTTCTCTCCCCCCTCCACCTTCTCTTCCTTCTCCCCAGATTTGGGCTTTCTAGCAGGGAATCTTTTAACTTAAAGTATTCCAAAAGGAGAGAGACGAGAAAGGCAGCTTGTCATATTTCTCTGATAGCTGGAATGTCTCGGTTTACATCTGTTTCCTGTACAAGAAAGCCCAAGGAGCAACGGACTCACCAGGAATAGTAATGCATGTGCTTTCTTTTTCTCTTTAAACAGAAACAGAGTAGTTGAACTTACAGTTTGAGTCCACGTAACCAGTAATTTCTCATTAAAAATACAATTGGGAAATCATTTAAGCATCTTTGTGAACATGATCACATCTGTGTTAAATACGCAGGGTTTAAATCACACTGCTACTGAACGAAGACATGGGTGGGAGTTTTTCTGGAGTTCCCAGAAACTAAATGTCATAGGGCATGTCTGCTGGCTAGTTCACTCCTGCTTCCGATTCATGTGGGACCACAGGACTCACATGAACTTATATGAATCAGAGTCTACATATGTTGCTGAGAGTGACAAGGCGTCTGAGATTACCAAAGCAACTGAGGAAGCTGCGAATTAATTAGAATAAATAATTGTTTTCCTGCCCTAGAGCAAATGAATTCATTTGAGAATAGTTATAGCTGAGTACAGAAATAGCTTTTAGGAAGTTCACCTTGCTGAAGAAAATATTCTTTTCATATGAGTAAAAAGACAATAGGAATAGCAGAACCTCCTGGTTAGTAGGGTCTCTGAGCAGCATTAGGAAAATCAGTAATGTGGTATATTAGTGGAACAAGTATGGTTTTGTTTTCTCTTTGTTCTGAGCTCTGGATAGATAAATCAGTGAAATGGGTACAATCTGGAAAGGGTCTTTTGCTCTGTATTTTTTTTTTTTTTAATCCAGTCACCATGGAACCAACATTCACATTTCCAAAGCACTTGAAGAACATTTGAACAAAGAACTGAGGCCATAGATGGTCTGAAATGAATAACATCACTGTCAGTGCAGCACTGAGGCCTAACATCAGAACATCTTTCATTTTTGACATCTGATACGTCTCTTTATAAGTTAATAGAGAAACTTTCTTTTTCTGTCCATTTGCAATGTATATAGAGACAGCAAGTACAATGAACACACTGGCATTGTTTGCCCAAACTATCCCTGGGAAAATAAGCAGGTTATGGGCTGTTTTTATTCCACCACATCAGGGAAAAATAAGCCACTGTGAAATGGACACCTTAGCTTCAACAGAAAAGGAGCGAGGTCAAGGTGTTCACTGATTTCCAGTACTCAGAACTAAAATACTTTATAAGTGCCTAATTTTCAGAAGGCAGGTGTTCTAGCCTCTTTCAGCTTAGGCTGCTTCGATGAGTTAGAGGGATCACTTGATTACATTTGAAAATCTCCACACAAGCATGTTTTTCAGGGTCTGAAGCTCTCCAGTGAAGAGCAGCAGCAAGCACCCATGCTTAACCACATTAACTACATCTACCAATACATATGAAAACAACTACACTGAAATTACACACACTCTGCTGTGTTAATTCTCAGATGTGAGCCTGGAGTGGCAGAGACCTACTAGACATTTCTGAGGATGCTGACATCCTGTAGGAAACTCAATTTCTTCTCCCTTTGCTCAAAGTGCAGTGGACAGGGGGGGAATTGTCCTTATCTAGTCTCCTAGGGATGATCACAACGACCACTTAATTTTTTGAAAGATTTGCTTTTTCTCCTCATTCCAAGATAATAGTACTAAAATTACTCAGAATACAGCTACAAACAGTTGTTAAGCTTTGAAATGAATGCCTTTATCAAAACAGGCAAATATTTGTAACGGTTTGGGATTTATTTTAACAATATGAAACACTGTTTATTCAGTGCTATCTAATGTGTAGAATTAAGGCACTTAAGGCTTCAGAAGAGAGAAATTTATCTCTCACATAAGTGGCTAAAACCATTCTGCTGTCTCTCTGCTGACTTGTTTCAGCAGTGAATTTAGCATGCACAACATACAAGACTCAGAAACTGAACATCAGATCCAGTTGAGGCTTCTCCTGTGTTCATGAGACGACAGCTCTTGTGACTCCAGGATTCACTTTGATGTTCCATCATTAGAATGCTGGAGCAATAGCTCAAGTGCCATTACCTTCAACTCACCTTTGTTCTGCAGGATAACTTGTATTCTCAGTTAAATCCCTTCCTGTACCAATCTTTATGATAATATATGCAGGACTGCAATGTCATCTGGTTAAGTAGATGCACTGCCTTTTGGGATCACACATATCCTGTTACAAGGGTCACTTGTTCCTCAAATGTTTCTGTCTGAACAGAGAGCTTCACAGCTTCTATGTATACAAAATATTGGACAGCTTTTCCCTGCCCCAAAATTGCTACATGGGAAATTTCTATGAACAAAGGCCTGGAAGACATGGGTTGTTTAAGGCCATGTGCAAGTTAGATTGGACACTTTGCATGCTTTTGTCTTAGCTCCTGAGACTGCTTAACCTGCTTAGAGAGTTCGCATTGCTTAGTTTTTTCCCAGAAGTAAAATACATCCACTGAATGTTGGCGTTGTCTTTCATTTTCAATGAAGACCAAAAGCAGTTGGCAAAGAGATTCCCCAACTGGCAGCAGGATGCCAGCAGCAAGAGTGGAAAGACGAGGCTGGGAATAAGAAGACTGCTAGCACAGACATGCTAAAACCAGCACCCTGGTAGGTAGAAAAAACAGCCCTGTGTTTCAGGTCCATCCCTAAAGAATTTCACTCCAATAATCTGTGTGTTCATAAACACCTCACAATCTCATTGGGTTGTTTGCAAGATGGAATCTGCAGGTAACTTTCTGCAGGAGGAGGCACCAAAAGTACAAATCATACGTGGTATTATCTCTTAAGCACAGGGGCAGAAGTAGTCATGGCGATGAAGGCAGCCAGCGCTTCTGAAGGAATGACTAGAGGAGTGCAGTTAAAAGTAAATAGTGGCACTACCATAGGTGAAACTGTTGCATTTCTAAATGGCAAATTTTAGAGAAATGGGGAAAACAAGAGAGAGAGAAAACTAGAAGTGCACTAGTAGATATACAAATGAGACAACCAAAGGGGAGGTTTTTAATATGAAACACATTTCCTCTCAGGAAATGAGTCTGTTCCTCAAAAATACCAAGCATGCTTCTCACAAGGAGGGAAGAGAAGATGAATTTGGTGGATAGAAGTATTTATAGATGCTAAGATGACAACAAAGCATGTTATGAGGACAGAACCTGTAAGTCAGCTAGGGATTATCAAAGTCAGAAAGCTGTAAAAGAAAAAAAGTCGAAACTTTGTGGTTTCAGGTACTGAAAAAGTATTCTGATATCAAACATGTTCCATTTTCAGGCTTTACATTTGACCAGACATCTTTAAAAATGGGGATGAAGATATGAAATAAACATATACTACATGCCATGTGCTGAGAACTATATTGAACCTGAAAATGGCTGCCCGCAATAGCCAGGTAAAGAAGATCATCTTTCAAGAGATTTGCTTAACCAAATATGTCCTTCAGCACACTGATTTAATATATTGAATGCTGTATCTTTGTAAGTAGGTATTGACCCACTGAAGTAACTAGCCTTTATAAAGCTATAAGAAAGCATCTAAAGCAGCTACAAAGTCCTGCCTGGATTCCAGATCTCAGGTTTTACTTTTCCTGAAATCTGGGATACTATCTCAGAAACCAATAAATAATGGACATAAACAAATTTTGGGAGAAAATTATGCTAATAATGTTCCAAGAAACTTCTCTTCTTGTAATAGTAAGAAAGATTTGATAATTAGGAGTACAATATATTACATTCTTAAGCTTCATCCATAATCATGTCACATGAAATTTTTCTTCAGTAAGCTAAGTCAGTGCAGGTTAATAATGTGTCAGTTTAGGTTTTTCTTTAAGACAGTGAATCCTCAAGAAAACATTTAGAAGTGCAAATTTTACCTGTCTTAAAAAAGAACAATTGCTGTTGAACAGTGATTTTTAAGTCATAAAAACAAAACATTCAGAATTTGTGCACACATTAACTTGACAGATGTTCTTAAAAATATTCCCCTGTTTCTGGGGTTGGTGTAATTACACTGTCACTGCTGCATGTCCCTGACAAACATTCAGAAACTCCTATGATTTTCTGGATGCCCTTATGTTTTTTGAATCCAATACTCACATGTTTATTGCTCCTCTGATTTTAGCCAATATGTGTAATTCTCACTGCAGGCCAGCCTGGGTGTAGCTTCAGACAGAGTCTTGCTTTGGTACCCATTCCATGTCTGTTTGTGCTCTTGTGATGCTCTCTCCTGGCAAGGACCCAAAGGATCCTGCCAGTTACACCCTGGGCAAGATGGTAGGTCATGCTCTTCAGTCCTAATGAAGACACTCCTTAAACTGAAAATCGCTGGCTAAAGTTGTCTGGACAGTATTGCACTTGTGCCTGATAGAGACAAGGTGTACCAAGCGTCCTTTCAGCCATCATCCAGCAGTTTCGCACTTTTTGCAATTTTTGCGACTACATAGAAGTTTCAGGATAGCCTAGACAGTGGCTTTGCACAGCATCCCGTGTAAGGAGAGCACCGAGTCTGCCAGCTATTGTGCGAGCAGGATGTCTCTGCTGGATTTTACATTTACCTGTGGAAGAAAGCAATCATCCATTGGTGCCAGAGTGCCTAAAGCCTTCATCCAGTAAATCTACAGTTTGGAAAGAGGAGAAAAAGCCTTTAAGGCTTTTTGTTTTAGGAGATTTATTGAGCTGGCACAATCTGGACTAATTATGGTCCTAAAAAGTAGTTATGTCATAACAATGTCTGATGTACTATGTCAGTGTGTATGCATGTGCACATGCCTGTTTATGAGAAAGACACAACCACCATAACAATCATAACCTAAGAAACCTCAGGACTGACACAAAAGGAACATATTTGACAATGAATACGTTTTTGTTCAGTATAGTGGATTATCTTCTAGATTCCTTTGGGAAGGTACAGAAAATTCCTGCACAGACCTGAGGGAAAATTATTTTACTAATCTGTTAGCACCTCTACTGTTTATATAAATATTGGCAAAAGCTATATAAATACCAGTAGATTCTGGAAGGGCTCTGAGCAATTTAACAGAAAGAAGCTCCTTTTTAAATACACAAAAATGAAATGTTTAATGTGTCCCAGGATGTGTTGTGTGTATGTGAGTGATTACATACAATTGCCATGTAATGAGCAACCTGAGAAAATTTAACTTGTGTTACTTTAAAATTATTCTTCAATTAAAGACACAGTAGTGTACTTGCTCTGGTTGTGATTAAAGTTCTTCCTCTGACATTATTCACCTGCTGCAAGAAAACAAACACCTTTAGCATAAGAATCAATAAGTGTTTTATTCCTAAACCTATTTCTTGTTTTCTTAGGTAAATTAGTCCCAGATCCTCCATTTATTTCTCTCGCAGCAGCTCTCTGAGCTCACAGAAGTGGAGTGTGGATCACTTCAAGGCAGACCAGCAGCCAGGGGGATGATACACCTCTCCTCCATCACTACGCATATTTTCTCACTTATGTACAAAATCTACTAAAGCTTGACAAAAGTATGTAAAGACTCTATTCCAAGCCTCCCCATCCCTGTTATCCCTCTGTCTATATTTATAATTTACACTGCACTGAGGATTCTCATCTTAATTTAGAGCTGTCTATGCTTTTTTAAGCATTTCCTTGTTAAAGGGAAGCTGCTCACACCTTGCACTTAGAGAAGTGAATATGTCCAACCTTCTGGGGTTCCTGAAGGTGGGGATTTGGGGCAACGCGCAGGAGCCCTTCCCAGGAGCAGTGGGTACGGGTGAGCCCTCTCCCACACCAACTCTTGTGGGGTCCAAGGAGCCCTGACCTCACTTCTGCAGGAAAGGACTGAGGAGCAATCCCATGGCACCTGCCAGAATTGGCAAGATACCAGGTAATTTAGGGGTAGGCTGCCCATACTGGCAAAACAGAAGTTTCCTCCTACTGAGCCCAGTGCCATGTCCTTCATGGGGGTGAGTCTGGTCCTGGGCCTGCTTTTGCTAGTCCATGTGGAGGAGAGAAGTAACACATCTGGGGCCATGTAAGAGTGAGGTGAAATTCACCTGATCGAGGTAACTGCATTTGTCAGAGTCAAAGTCAGAATTAAGAGGTCTAACCCAGTGCTGAGGTTTAACCCCACCTGATAGCCAATTTCAGAGACACATGAACTGAAGAGAGCAGGTGAGTGTGTGCTGACTGCCACCCTCTTCGCTCTGCTCCATTTTTTCTCAAAATCTCCCCCCTGGTTTTGCAGTGGATGTTTGCACTGCATGTGGTGGACTATTCCCTCAGGCTGTCTTTTAGCATGGGTGGGACTGCAGAGGAAGGGGCAAAGCCTGTGTTATTTTCCTTTTTGGTTCCTCTTCTGGTAAAATATTACAGCACCTTACCTTGCTCTTCCTGTTATGCTTTATACTTTGTTAAAATGCCCAGAGGCCTTCAGGCATTTTGTGCCAGAAAAATACCCCTACTAGTCTCCTTCCATTTACTCTCCCACAGTCCTGCAGGGTCAAAGCCCTTCATTTAATTAGGGCTTCCCACTCTCCTCATCACCCAACAAAGTAAAGATTGAACAAAAGAATTGTTATTTAACAACTTTGGACAAGAAAAATAAAGCACAGCTACTTAAAACCCAGGCAATTTCAGCAACATTTTCACTGAAAAGGATCATCTGAAAACACAGACGTTGTGTCACCAAGAGGTTTGGAAATGCGCAGAAACAATGATGATACACTTTCTGCAACCACATCGACTGCATGAAAGCTTTTGAAAAGGTTTTACTAATGTAACTGTGACAGGATTGCTTTCCTGGGCCCATAGACAGCCTGAAAGTCTTGTTTGGCATTCATTTAACTTACTTAAACATCAAATTTAACACCTAAAATTATGAGACTTACACTAAAATGTTGTAATACTAGTCTGGTTAAACCAAAGCATTAGCAGAGGGTGAGCTTTGTGTGTGTGGAAACCATATCTATTTGAAATACAATTTACTGAGTTTATCTTGAATTAATAAGTTTAATTTAATGACAGCTCTTGTCCCAAGGATGGAGATATGAAGTTTTTCTTTGCTTCACGATGGAAGGAAATACAGAAGGAGCAAGAGATGGGTGGGAAGAGGGAGAGAAGAGAACTGAGGATGGATGAGACTGGGGAGCAAGTGCAGAGACCTGGAAGGGAAACACAATCTTCTTACTCAGCAACACTGACTCTGAGAAGACACTAAGCATATAAACAACAATTTACTACTTAAAAGCCATATTCTACCCTTGAAGTATGTGCAGACCTCCCCATGAGGTCAGTGGGTGTGCCAGTCTGGGCTGTCAAAAAATATGTTGTCTGAAATTCATATCCTGGCTTTCTGGGAGTAGCTGGACGTGGAATTTGGCATCAGCTGTGGAAGAAGTTTGACATTACTGTGCAGAGCAACTGACGCTGGTGGACACATGTCTGAGGTGTGATTGTGCAAGGATATGCTGTTTCACACTCAGCTCACAGGAAAGTCAATCAAGCTGCTTAATGTGAATAGGTTGTCTATAATTTGTGGCTGTGGGGTGTTTTTCTGATTTCTTATGTATTAATTCTCACACCTTCCTGAAGGTGATAATTCCTTCCTGAAGCAAAGAAGTGTTATCTGCTTTATCAGGTGCAACAACACAATGTGCCAGGACACTAATGGAGGTTCTTTCTGGTAACACAGACAGTTCATGGAGGAGAAGGGAATGGATCCATGACAGAAGAACTGCCCTCCTCTGTGGTGTGGCTATGTTTACATGGACTTCAGTAGGACCAAAATTCACTTCTGTCCAGCAGTTTTGAGACAGTGTTACTTCAGTTATTCAAAAAATAAAATAATTCTGGCAGTTAAATACCCAACAGAGATAATGCTTAGTTTCAGTACCTAGTTCTCAGGATCTGTTTTGATCCTATTGACAGCAATTGTGCTCCAAATGGCATAACCATGTTCATGACAGAAAAACCAAGGAGGCAGCCATACAGTGAGCAGCATCCTTTGAGCTCAGAGAATGGGGCAGAGGGGTGACATGAGGGCTAAGGGGATATTTCCAGGCTTGGTGCTGGCAAAAGCTAGAACCGTCAGAAACCAAATGGATTTGGAGGAGTGTGATTTATCTGTGAGGAGAATTTAGGCTAACATAAACCTCTTCCAGAAAAAGTTTAGAGGAGGTCGAGTTAATATAAAGCTTTTCAGTATGCCCAGAATCCTTGCTAGTCCAGGATTCTTTCTGAGAAAGATCAACACAAGTCATATCTGACAAAGCTATCAATAATCCTCTGTAAAACAGCTGAAGTATCATCTAAAATCTACAGAGATGTCCTCTTAATCCTGAAGAGAGATTAGATAAAATCTTGAGGCACAGGGTTTCTGTCCTTTCCAAAATATTTCTGGCATTGTCTCAACATCTCATTCTTCATGGCTTCTTCAGAGCACATTGCCAGATCTAATCTTGTTTTAAAATGTTCCCTAATCTTAATTTTCTTGATACTGTGTCAAGACACGTATCACTATAGGTGCCAAAATGTGAAGAAGTATTTCCTTGCTTCCATTTTGAACTTGCTACCTTTGAATTTAATTGAATCAGAAGAAACAACAAAACAAACAGAAAAGCCCTGTGACCTTCTGACTTGCCCCACATCGGCTAAAACAGGTGTAGGAGAAAAAAAATCCCCATTCTCTAAGCTGTTATAATAAATGAACGTGACAATGGTCACTAACAGATAGGCTGTGCTGGGAGAAAGATACCTGCTTGGTTAAAAGCCCAAAGATAATTTGACATTCAGGAAACAACTGCAAGTTGAGCCTTTACAGATCTAACGAGCCCACAATCCCTTTTTTCTTCAGTACAGAAGCTGCCTCACAAGCATCAAGCTTTCTCCTCACAAAAGGAGATGATAGTTGTCCTCATCTGGCATATACATTAAATATGTTTTAGATTTTGGCTGGGATGGAGTATTTTCACTCCCTTCATTCTGAATTTACATCCTGTTGTGGTTTAAACCCAGCTGACAACTAAGCACCAAACAGTTGTTTGCTCAGTCCCGTCTCCACACACACACACACACCCCGCCCCAGTGGGATGGAGAGGAGTTTCAGAAAAAAAAAAAGTAAAACTTGTGGGTTGAGATAAGAATAGTTTAATAAATAAAATAAAATAATAATAATGAAAATATAACAAAAGCACAAGAAAATACAAGTGATGCACAATGCAATTGTTTATCACTTGCTGACAGATGCCCAGCCAGTCCCCGAACAGCGATCCACCCCCCAGCCAACTCCTTCCAGTTTATATGCTGAGCATGATGTTCTATGGTATGGAATATCCCTTTAACTGGTTTGGGTCAGCTGTCCCGGCCATGGTCCCTCCCAGCTTCTTGTGCACCTGCTTGATAGTGGAGCATGGGAAACTGAAACATCCTTAATTTAGGATAAGTGCTTCTTATCAACAACTAAAATGTCTATATGTTATCAACATTATTCTCACACTAAATCCAAAACACAGCAATATTAGCTACCAGGAAGAAGGTAGCTTCTTCCCAGCCAAAGCCAGGACACTGGTTTTGTCCCAATGTGGCATTTAAACTGGAGGTGACTGTGTGTCTGTCTGTACCCCAGCCTTGTCAATCCATTGCTGACAAGGAGAAAAAGTCTATTAGTCATGCTGCTTCAGTTCATTTTTTCTCTCAAAAATAGGTATCGATGTGAAATAGCCATGAAAGGGCTTTTTGTGTATGGCTTTATCCTGCCATGGCATGGGTTGCTGTAATGAACTGAGGACAAGTGAGATGAAGTAGGAATACAGTCATGGATGAAAAAACTGGCAAATGTCAGGAATTCTTTTTTTGTGAATCTAAATGCAGAACTGAAACCAGAGCTGAAATGTATTAAAAAACTGCCAAGTGGAGCTGCCTTCCACTCTGTGTAGAAGACACCTTTCAGAATTCTAAGTAGCATTATTTTCAGCTGATGCTTCACACAGCAGTATATGAGAATGCGGTATTGGGATTAGATGCACAGCTGGGGTAGACTGGCATCCTGCTTCAGGCTCTGACGGACTGTTGGGATTCTAGAGGACTTTCTGCAAGAGAATGGCCATGTGAGCAATCCTGCGTGAGAACAAGACTGATAAGAGCCTCAGCCTGAGCAAGAATGCAATAAGGATGTGACCCTGAATGAGGGGGGAGAAACTCGATGAGACAAACAACCCCCAGAAGGGGTTGGGACAGAAGAAGAAGTTACCCAAGGCAGGTGCCTGGCAAGGCTGATGTGGCACTTTTTATCCAATCATAAGAAGGTTTAAAGCGCGGGCTAACTGTCCAATCTTGAGGACTTGTACTGTATGTTACTCATGTGCGGGAGAACATTATAAAAGGGCTTTCTTAGTTGTAATAAACGAGCATTAACTGATCACACTGGTCGTGTGCGTGCTGAGCTCTTCCGCAGCGGACAATGCTGATTAGCACCCACTGGGAACCTGCCCTCATGCACCAAAGAGCTGTGGAAATGAAGAAACATGTAATAACTCTTCTGTTGTGGCCTTGCATCAAGATCTCATGCTCCGTATGAAAGGCTACTCCTGATCAAAGTCGTCGAGAGCACAGCATGTAGGGATACCTTTGACTTTTCAGGTGAGATCATGACAAATGAAAGAAGTATGCACAAAAGGATCTGTCTGAGGAATGGAAAATATTGGGAGCCCAGGCGGGTCGATACTTTACTGAGGACCTCATGAATTATCATCACCAACTGGTCTGTGTTATCCTTCCCACTCCCTCTTACCCCCTGCCAACAGCAAGTGTTCCTTACCATGAGCTTCTACAGACAAAACGTAAGAGTGGAGACTGGAGCCTGCAGCTCTCTGCTGTGCCTGGGTCATAGGTTTTTGTGTGTTGTGCTCAAAGGCAGTCATACTTGGGTCATGTTGGTGACCACAGGAGGAACTGACATATCGTAAGAGTGAGATGTGGGGAGACCTTGACGCATTACACTGATCCTTACAGAAATCTGTAGTAAAAAGTACAGAACAGCATATTAATCAAGGACAGTGCTTCAGCTTGCTGCTTCACCTTTCCTGCTGAATGACTGAAATGAAGGTGTGTTTCTTGAACCGAATTCTCACCGCAGTCAATCTTCCACGCTGTGAGAGCATTGTGTCCCAGGGAGGTGCATGCAAAGCTGTCCATCTGACTTCGCGGAGCATGAAAGCTCTTCACAGATAGTTAATCTGTGCCTCCAAACAAGTTTTAATGGCACTATGTTTTACCCTCCCTACCCACTAACACCAAAAGGGCTTCTCCATTCAGCAGAGGAGAACCGGTGGTACTTGGTACTTCTGAGCTCTGTTTGAGCAATAAAAGCAGAGACCAGTACTGGCCACAGCCTAAAAACTGTGCCAAACCATTCCAACAGTGTTGTCCTGTCCTGACCTGGGGTAGGAGCATTGCAAAAACCTTTCTCCTTCATTTTGATACGTCAGCTCTCATACACCTAAACTTGTTAGGCTATAGCTTATAGCATGCAAGCGCGGCACTCAAAAAGCAGACGCATGGCATCATTCACTCTGAGGCATTCACTTCAGAACGCCTGTCCCTGTTTCTAGACCATTCTGAAGCTGTGGGATGATGTCTTCTGAAACAAATCAAGGGCAGACAAGGGAATGCTAACTGCTTGCATAAAGGCACGGGTTCCAGCCACCATCCCCATGGACTGAGGCTGAGAAGGATGCAGAAAAGCTCCAAGCTGGCTGTGGGACACATCCTGTCTTCTGGACATTGAATGATTTCACTGTCCTTTATTTGGTTTTGTTTCATTTTGTTTTGTCTTAAATATAAAAAATAGGAAAATAAATCGGAGAATGAAGACAGAGACAGAGACAGCCTTGCAAACACCTTTTCTGATAGGTTTTATTGTTTCATTTAGCCTACATTAGGGCTTTGACCACCTTTTGATCTCAGACCCACTACTAGGACAGATTTGCTATTAAAAAAATACTGCTTTTAAATGATTGCTTTAAGTAAGTCTGGAGTGTGATTATTGTGACTTGAGAAAATAAGAGACTGTTTGTTTTAACTGAATTCATAACATATGTTTGTAATAAATGGACCTGGGCAGTTGTCCTGATGCTAAATAGGCCAAAATTTGAAACTACTGCAGCCTTGGTGAAATTTCAGCACTGAAAAATACAGAAAAAAAAAAAATCGTGTGTGAAAGTTAAAAACTGAGAAGAATGGGGGAGCTTGGGGGCAGGATTTACATCTGCACAGTATGCTGGGGGACAGTGAGCAGTGGCAATGTGTGCTCAGAGAGAAGAAGGGGTTTCTGAGGCTCCCAGCAAGACTGCGCCCCATTTCCATTTGTGGGGCTGCAGACCGAGCGCAGCCATCAGCCACCTGTATTTCTCCTCAGGAGCAGCAGTTGTGCTCAGACCACCTACTTTGAAAACCAAAGCCAGTTAAGACCGAATTTAACTGCTTGGGTTCAAGACAGTGATGTAAACTGCCTCTTACTTGGTGATTCCTAGCTGAAGGACTCATTTGGCTGGCTGTGCCTCCAACTTTGACTGAAAAGCTCACAGTGTGTCTCTAAAAGCAGTATCTTGTTGATGATCTGAGCTGGCAGGTTGAATTTCACTGGGGAAATTTAATCTCTCAGTTCCCACCACCTCCTCCTTTGATGACACAAGGTCTAGGAGGGACACCAACAGAGCACATGCCATGCACAGACCTCTGACTACAGAAACTCTTCCATGGCCATTTGCAAGGGATTTTATAAAACCAAAGACAGGTTTCTCTATTACAGTTTCTTTACAGTGCAAGTGCTTTACCTCTGTCTTCTTTGACTTGAATGAGAAGATGGTGCACAAGAGAAAATGTCACCCTGTGCCCTTCACAGTCACAGATTATGTAGCAATTCTAGCTCCTGTGGCCTCCCCAGAATCACCTCTTCTACTCTCCAGCCATCATAGCTCAAATGCGGCAGTTGTTTCTTTTTCTTTTCTTTTTTTTACTGTGATTTCCTTAATAAACTAGACTGAGCCTTGGACTTAATCCCAGCACAGTAAGCACTGACTGAAGCAGTGAACAAAGCCTAAGGGAAACCCCACAGGAACATTTTAGAATCAAAGCATCTAAGAGCAAACAAAATTAAAAACCAGCAAAGTCTACAACCTAAGTGTCCTTCCCGCCAGTTTATCTTTTTTGAACTTGAGTTTACAAAGTTCATTCTTGGACTTACTGCTTTGCCTCTTCCTTCCTGAGAAAGGGTTTTTAGTTCTTTAATTCTCTTCTGATCTTTTTATTTCAGGGATGTTCTGTATGGACAAAACAACTCTACTGTTTCAGTCTGTGGTCAGGAAACATGCAGCTGTTCTGAAATTACTCTCTGATTCCATGTCAAGAGGTTTCTCATCTTGATCCATTATGTTACTTCCCAGATTGTTTTTCCAACAGCTGTCCACTATGTAAGCTGAAAACATTCACATAGAAAGTGGTTATTATACAGAAACGGAGACTTTCTGTCAGGTCAGCTCCTGTTGTTGGTGTTGTTACACACAAGCTAGCTACAGTCTTGGGGGGGATAAATTAATGTGGTCATCCCCATTCCCACTTGCACACGTAGCAGCTCTGTGCATACCTTGTTTAGCCTATGGGAGGCTGTCACTGCTTGGGTTGATGGCCAAGGCGCTGTTTAATCCCTCCATATCTGCTGTGATCACCGAAAGGAGAAAGCCAAGATCTCACAGGACACGTATCTATTGCGTTGGAAACATGTGGTCTGACAGGGACTGAAACTGCAGAGAGAGGGATGGATTTTTGCTTGGCTGAGTACTATGTTGTGTTCACTACTGGGTGGCAGATCAGCCTTTGTTCTTGTTGCATGACAAGGATGTCCCAAGACTTTGATTTACATTCCTATTGACTACTGTGCAAAGAAATGACACAACTGTCCTTATAGGTCAATATTACATCTTAGGTAGACCTATTCTACCCCAGCCAAGGGTGTTATTGCTGAAATTACTCTACATTTTTACAGTTTTGCTTAATAATGTCATTATCCTTAGTATCTTTACTACTTACCAGTCTATTCAATAAAAGTTTTGGTACAACTACAAAAAACTGTATGTTGCAACGGGAACCGCTATACTTTTCCATACATTAAAACCCAAATGGCATCAAGGTACACTTCTAGCATGCATGCATTAGAGGATGCCAAAATGGAACGCTATTGACAGAAGGATATCTTCAGCAGAATGAAAAAGTTTTTAGTAAAGACAGTATCTGCACACAACACAGCCTGTAAAGAGAGCACCAAAAAGGTCACATATCTTAAAGCTGTTGCCTCTACTGAATAGAACAGTTTCCAGTGGGATGGATTGGAGGCCATAATGACATTCAGTGATTACCAAGTAGCAGGGCTTTACTGTGTTTTGTTCTTAAGATATACTATAAGGAAGAGAACATAGAGTGTGTGGTGGGTGTGCAAAGAATATATCCTTCATTATTCCCACACAGACACATTATAGCCAGGTACTATATCTTAAGGCAAACTTGTTTGATGACTTCCAGTTACATTTCCAGTTGAAATGACTTTTGCAATGTGATTGTAATTAAATCCCTTAAAAGCTTATGGAAAAGGCATACCCCCTTCTGCTATATCTGTGGGTCCTAAAACTGTGCAATATACTGAGACTACGGAGCCTTTGTTTGATTATACAAGTAATTAAATTTAAAATTTTATTAAGCTTGTTAATAAAGACATAAAACATAGAGCTTTATACTTTGCTTTGATTTGCTGCGAGCTTTCACTAAATCCACAATTTCCTGGCACATGAATACACTGTGTTTAAGGCTACCCTGGTTTAACCACCTAAATTCAAAATAGTGACATCACTTCAAAGGGGGCAGAGAAGGAAATCAATTGGTCTTCATAAAAAAAATCTCTTTCTAAAGGCATGCAGTGCATCCTACATAAAGGAGCTGTGTGAAGTTAGGGTCAGTGCCTACAGGCACTGATCAGCTTCAGGGTGAAGAGCTTCAGGGTGAAGAGCCCAGCAGACCTGCAGAGGGCTTCACCTTGTTCTGGTGAGAGATCATTGTCCTACTAGAGACAGCTGTGAAGTTCTGTTCTGGAAATTATTATGATCTGTTTCCAAGTTGAAGGGGTGTCAGAGAGGGGTATATATCTATGACAGATGAATGCCTCAAAGACAGGCCAGAGGGATCTCCCAGTCCTTTGGCTCCTGGACAAGGCAGAGAGGCATCCTGGATGCAGGAAACACCCCGTTACCTTACCCTTTCAAGTTTCAGGCTGTAATTCCCAGAGGATGCTCTCTAAATCATAGGCTCAGGTCCTTATTTTAAAATTACATAGGATTCTAAAATACAGCAAAAGCCTAGAATTAAGCTCTTCTCCTGTGAGATTCCTTGTCCATGTAGAGGAAAGACAGGTTTCAAATCCTGAGTTCCTTTCTCTCTGTCCTTATCCAGACAAAAAGGCAGACAGGCCCACAATTAATATAGCAACTCTTCCATACCTGTGAAGCCAACAGCAAGAAAAAAATGCTCCAAAACAATGAACAGTGATGTTGAAGGTCATACAATTTTTCTTTGTAATGAGGTCCTTCATATGAATGGCTCCACAGGGGTTAGTTTGCAGAGGTTTGCTGTGATTGCACATTTTAGGAAAGGCATGTAAAAGTTTTTCTTCTCCTTTCAAATGTGAACTATAATATACGCACACTTGTGTTGTTAAAAGCACAGATCATAAAACACAGGCACTACAAGGTGGCCTCCTTGACTCTGCTATTATATAGCTTTGTCAGCTCATTTTTAAACATTTACATTTGTTCATCAGACATTAACATACCTTTTGCTATGCCATACACCAGGATGAAAATTGTGTTCTTAGGACAAGGCAAGGAAGGAAAACTTCATAAAGCTACTGAACCTCACAGCCATAACTTAAAAAAATTTTGGCCTTTCATGGGAGGAGAGAAAGAAGAGAAGAGACATGTATGTGTATATTCCCTTAACGTTTACAGAAACACAGGTTCCCAAGAGCCATCTCAATCATGGTTTTAGTCAAATATTTATATTGCTATTACTTTATATGTTTAATGGTTTTCCCCATTAAGGTTTTTGTGGTTTAGCAAGGAAAATCCAAATATTCTTGATGATAACTGGTGAGTTAAAATCTCTTGTAGCAACACAGTGTATAAAATCCTGCCCAAGTAACTGCCTTTTTCACACATCTGGAAAGATTCCATTTTTTTATCTGCCAGAGGCTTACAAGGGCAGCTTATTACATAAATAAACAGAAGAATATATGTAGTCATAGAATGACTGAATTGAGTATAATCTTACAAAAACAAACTCTGTCTCAATACTCCTTTGTTTGTTGCCTTTTGGCACTATTATTGACTCTTCTGTGTGTACTGTAGAATCATTACTGCCTCCACTTTCTCCCTGATGCAAAACATGTCCAGGTGGTCAGCAGCTACAAGGCCAAGGCTTGCCTAGCAGTGTAACCTCCTGGAGCCAAATGTATCCTGGAAATAGGCTCTCTGATTCTCGTACACTTTCAAGCAGGTAAGAGTACCACCACTGTTCAAGATGTCACAGATGTTGTATGAAGCAAATCTGGCCTGCTGGAGCACAAATTATTTCTTCTGAGTAACTCTACAATCAAGGTAAAGGACCTGCATTTCCTTCATGGCCATGAACATCTCAAGAAGTATTTTCTACTGGGACATTGTTACTCCAAAAGGAGAACATTCATGAGCAATCATAAGGGAGGAAACAGTCCCAGAAACCAGGGGAAACTCACTCTTGGGTGAATTTAAAGCATTTTCTAATCTCTCGCAGACCCATTTCTGAATGTCTCTAGTCACTGAGAGAAATACCGTCACTTTGTTGTGGTTCAACAGATGCCCTGTAGGGAGATTACCTTCTGCCCAGTCCTTTGATGGGAACAGAACTCTGCTTCTGTTGCACATGAAGCCCAGCTATAAAACTCTATTTCATATACTCAATGGTTAAACGTGACCCTCCTGGGCTAGGGCTGTGTTACAAAATCTGGTCCCTTCTGGCAGTGAAAAGGTGGGAGTACCCTGCAAGCATGGGATGAACTCTCATAGAAGGGAAATGGTATTATAACTATCGCAGCAGGAATGCTTTAGTTTCCGTGTATTTTTGTCATTTCAACAATTACATGTAATAAAGCAAAACAGAAAATAAAAGGAAGACATTTAATGCTTTTGCTTCTAGCTATTTATCTTAACCTGGTCCTAGAAGCAACAAAAAGGCACTTACACAAAAAACTGAGTAGTCTAATCAGATGACATTTACTGAAAATACACTTTCATTTCCATCTGGTAGATACTCTTTTTTTCTGAGTATTCATCCCGTTACAACAAATACCAGCTACAGAGATAATTCTTTATCTCCTACATTTTTTGAAGCTTGGGAAAGAGAGGAAATGACTTGCCAGGAATGCCTTTGGCACAAAGTTCATTATTCAGGAACATTTCTGTGATGCTGCTGCTTAAAGTGAACATAGGGGAGGGAGGATGACCCTGAAGTTCGGTCCTGTCTCTATGTATTCATGTGTGGGCTGAAGGAATTGAGTTCCTACAGGTGAGTGAAGTTCAGCTCAAACCTTGGAAACCCAAAACTCAAAGTAAGGTTTCAGTTTGGCATCATCTTATGTATGGACTCTGTGCTCCACCAGGCACAACAGTTTGGAAATTGGAGACCTCAGGCTGCAATTGCTCAAAGCATAAGACTCCACATATGGGGTGATATAGTTCTTGCTCTTCTTCTGCCCTGGGTCTGACAAAGGAGGGAGGCTGTGGTAGGACATTGTATCTGGAATGTCACACGTTTATCTGCCTGCACAACTCCATGGCTTCTCTGGTACTCCGGGACTTGGCAGCCCTGAACGGCTATTGCAGGGTAGGGATACTCACCATGAACAGCACAGAAAGGAGAAGCAGAAGTTACGTTGCTTCATGGGAGGCCTGAGCTACCCCCACCATCAGCTAGAAATGTAGGAATTGGGGTGGGAGAGTCACAAAACCAGACAGTGTTGGGACACACACACAAGATAACAAAGGAGTAGGACTAGACCTTTGCAACTGCAAATGTCATCTTTTTACAGCCAGCTACCAACCCATGCCTGGCTGGAAGCAGACCTTGGAGTGCATCTACTAAGGGACAGGAACTAGGACAGAGTGTCTGGCAGTGCTTATGGGCACCAGCTGTGGAGCACGGGGGCATGGGACACTAAGAAAAGTAATACATTGTTTTGCTTGTCATTAGAAAGTTAAGCCAGTTCCAAAACTGCAAACACCCGCATATATTGAACTGAGTTTTCCACATTTACAGAGTGGAGTACTGAAAGGCATCATTTAGGGGAGAAGACAGTGAGCTATTTTACTGGGATCCTTCAGATGCCATGGCTTAAATGCATTCATCATGCTAACCCAGTTCTCTGTTTCTCTGAGTCGTGTGCTGCGAACAGTCCCTCCACACACAGACCCAGATCAACCTTGTCATTACAATTTGTCACACATCTCATTTTATGTTTGGCATTGTACTGGAATATTATATCCTCCACATATTGCTGTAGGCTGTGAGTCTGGAGCAAAGCATGAATTGGGGTGGGGATGGAAAGCAGGAACAGGAGAAGGACAAAATGTAGGAAATTGCAGACATTAGTAACTACCAAATTTCCTCTGGAGGTCTGACATTTCCTGTAGAAGTAAGTCAGTGCCATGGCAGCGATGACAGTATAGTGGAGGCATACTCAAGCTAACCTTAAAGCTACCATCAGCACCCTCAAAACCATGGGAACTGGGGCAGCTAACAAAATCCCCAGAGCAGTGCAGTGAATAGTCAGCTCTGAACCACTATGAAGATACAGCTACCAACATCTGGACTAGCAATGCTAATGTTAGCATGGCCACATCACCCTGCAACATAAGCAAAGGGAGTGTGTGGACACATCTAAAATGAAAGATGCATCTTTGTTGCATCTTCTTTTGGATACTAACCTGTCATGCTCTCATACTTTCTCTTTGGTGCAGTCAGTCCAAAGTATACAACAAAGGAGATGTGGTTGGATTATTTTGTTGTTGTTGGTTTTTTTTTTTATTATTGTGTAATTTTTTAATGCCTCATTGGATATTTTGCAAAAGCTGTTTAGAAATATATTTCCTTCTCTTAATGTCGTCATTCCTTCAGAAAGGTAAAAAAAGACAATCTGTAAAGAGTCTAGCCATGTCATTGCAGACAACAGGAGCTTTAGCAAAATGATATACTCAAATTTATGTAAAATGCTCTACTGGTTTCAGTCCCAGGGCATTCATGCAAACTGTTTCTGTAATTTTAATGATCTAATACCTGTTAGTTTTGGCTTGGAAAAAAGCCAGTCATGAAAAACAAAACTAACAAAAGCAGAACAGTGGGAGTAACATAATTTCTATTCCACAAGTAATGTTGTTATTTCAAATCGCTTTGTCTGAAATCAAAAGACAACTAATTTTCAGCAGAAGTTGGAATATTTTTTAAAAATATTAGCAATACATTTTGGGTTACTAGAAGAGCTTGGCTTTGAGAAAATGATAATAATTCAGTCTAGACAGTGTCCACTGTTTAACTGATGTTTACCTCAGTTCTATTTTATTTCTAAAGTTAACTCCAGAAAAATATTCAAATGAAAAACAGGATTTGGAGTTAAGTTTTTGATTTCTCCTAATTTCTCAAGAAACACAGGCTAACCTGAAGTACTTTGCTACCACAGTGAAAAAATCTTTATAGCACCACTTACAATCATAGTGCAAACGGCAAAACAAATGACAGTCACGTAATTATGGAGTTTGAGACAATTACCAAGACAGTGGAGGGAATGCTAAAATTGGGGAAGTGCTCTGGTGTGAACAGCTGTGGCAGAAATGGTCTTTTAGCAGCATGCTTATGATAATCTTTCTCCCCTAACATCCACTTTGAGTGAAATAAACTGTCAGTAAGAGCACAGTTTTTCCCAGCAGAAACACAGGGGCTTTTGCTAAAACAACTCTGTATTAGGCACTTAACAAAAACCTCAGCATAAGCCTTGCTTACGGCAAACCACCCATAGCTTTATGTCAGCAAAACATGCAAGCAAAGAAAAAGTCATGCTAGATAACTCTACCAAACTGTCTCTCCTGATTCTGTTACCCAAACAAAAACCAAAACAATTCCCTCCCTCCATCCTCCTCCCCTTCCCCTTCCCTCCTACGTTAAAAGAGAAGCAGCAGCCTGCTTAAGCTATAAAAACTCCCAGTCTTTTCACAGCCCCAGTCCCCAAGGGCCAGTGGAGCAGCCTGCTCCCCACGAACCTCCTTCCAAAAAACACCCCCACCCCTTGCAAGTGAGTCATTTTTATAGGGCTCCCCAGAGTGCTCCCAACTGCTTTTGCCCAGAAACCCCCCTCCATTACCCCGGGCTTTCCACCTGTGAGGAGATGGCCCGTGGGAGACTGGAGCAGATTTTGGAAACCTCCCTGCCTGCCAGATGGAGGGTGGGGTCTCTGCAGCCCTCACACTCCAGTATCACGATGTCAAAACCTCTTTCTTTTTAAAATAAAAAATAAAATTAAAAAATCTCCTGTATTTACATTTCAGGAACTTTTAATTCCCCTTCCCAGGCTTTGCATGTTGTATCCAGCTGCTGAAGTTTTCTCACTCACTGGGGCTGATTAGAAAATCTTTCACACTACAGAGACTTTTTTTTTTTTTTTTTTAAATTGGAAAATGCAGTTCTTTCAAAATCAAAATGCCATTTGCGAAATCATTGAAATTAGGTTTGAATCTCCTTTTGAATGTAGGCCAGGAAGAAATGGTCTGAAACAGCTGAAATCTCTGTCCCATTTAAGCATCTTTTATGATGAGACTTCTGAGTTTTCAATTCAAAATAACCTTGAGTTTATGCCATTATTCTCCTTTATGTTATATCCTTCCACCAAAAAAATCCCAGATCAAAATGAAACACTTTGTTCAATCCAACAATTTTTGTATCCAATTTCTTTTAAACAGAGTTTCAAAACTTGGTGGTTTTTGTTCTGAACTGACAAAAAATCCTATTACAGAGGTAAAAAATGCATATTATCACCCTATGCCTGTTTGAGGGGAGTACTTGGGCAATGCCCATTTTTTAAAGTCCAAATTTCCACTTGTGGAAAACCACCTGTGATTATCTGCCTGTGACTGTAACTACCTGACCAACACAGGAATTTGTAGTACTCATCTTGCAGTTTTTGCTTTGTATCCATTCCCCATCAGTGCTAATCTCCAGGATTTAGTGCTCTGCAAAATCTTAGCATTAGAGCACTTGATTTTCAGGCCCTGGCCCTATACCCACTAGCCTGAGATGGATGTTCATGCACTGAATGGGAAGACGGGCTGACAAGTAACAGCAAAGGAGCAGAGTGCTGCCCAAAAGCAGTCCACTAGACACATCAGAGGACGAGGGGATTTCTGAAGTCCTCTCCACTCTGCAGTAGCTTTGGATAGCTACTTGCCCCATTTACCATCCATAGAGGATACATGTCCTTGAACTCTGCTGAGAAAGGGGGAAACTGCATAACGCCTTTGAGAAAGCACACATGGTTAGCAGCAGCGTTACATTTTCCAGTTTTATTTTCCATCCTCATTGTTTTGGCTTCATCCAGTTCAAGACTTACCTGTCCTCCTGCTGCTGGCATGAAAAATTCATCAGAAAATCTATGAGCACTCTGCCAAATCAATGGCAGTGTGGTCACAAGCTGTGACTGATCTGGAGTCAGATGGCATTGGGGAATGCTTGCACTGTGCAGGTCCTATGGCAATGATGAGAAAGTGACAAATGTCAGTAAATTTTTATCTAAATTCTCCTTTGGACTTCATCCATGGGCACTCTCCAATACACAGGTGGGTGCCTCCCCATGGACCTTACCAGGCCCTGCTTTGCAAACTCTAGAGCACAGAAAGAGGGAAGTTCATTTTACACGTTTTGTTTGTTTGTTTTTAAGATGATGAGAGTGTTTAGGATTCAAATCTGAATTGTTTTCACGCAGAGATATGTTTGGGATCTTTTGAATGGCCACAGAAGTCAACAAAAGTTTTAGCACCACTGGAGGAATTATATCTCTTACTGCACAGCAGAACTAAATCATCAACTTTGCTTCACAAAGCTGATTTTTACTGTGTATCGAAAGCAGGGAAAACCCTCGAAGAGCTCCCGGAGCGGGAAGCCATCCTGAGAGAGAGAGATGTTGTGACTCATCTCCATGGCAACTGGGGGTGATGACGCAAGCAGCCGCTCTGGATTATTCTTGTTTAGCAACAAGCATACAATACATAAATACATGTTTGGTGACTAGAGTATTACAAAGACAATGATGAATTGTCCACAGATCCTTATCCATCACTAGCCAATAAAACTGGTGGGTGACAGAGATTATTGGAAACTAGCATGGCTAATAACTCAAGCTGCTGATTTGCTGTTTTATTTTTTTTGTTTTTAATATGAAGATAAAAAGAAGGCAGTTATAATATCCCTAAAGGTTTTTATTCTGGAAGAGTTAAGAAGCTACTTTTATTGTTATTTATTTTTGAGAATGCAGCCTTTGTTGACAAATGTGAAAATCTCTGCCTGTGAGCTGACCCCATCCTGGGCTGTGACAGGGATGTAATGTGGGACCTCCAGCCCCAGAGCAGTGGACTGTCCACCACCAGCTGTCAGTAGAAGGTAGTAGATATTTGGTTTGAACTATTGAATTATTTTGTGCATCTTCATGAACCTTTATACACATAGTTGCAGCCCCAGTGCACACTCAGGCAAGCACAGACTTTTCACAAGCAACTCTGCTCATTATATTTCTTTCTGAGTGTGGAAAATGCATATTATGATAAGGTCTAAGTGAAGAAAAAGTAATGCCCCTGCTATGTAACATTTTTTTTATTTTCTCCCTGAAAAAGACATTAGTTCCTGTTTGAAAAGGACCCATGCCCCTATCTCAAGAGTCCCAATTGCATTTCTATAATATCTCTCAGTTTAATCTGTAACACTTTTCCATGTGTCCACAGCCACTAGGAGTGTCACTCTTCTTCAGAGTACCCTTGCCAAGTTATGTTCATATTTTCACCTGGGTGGCTCCAGACCTCTTGGAGCACATCTGCTTGGTAATTGAGTCATAAGAGACAGTAATGTTGCGATGGCTGCTGCTAAGGGAGGGTGTCCTTTCACTCAAGTAGCTGTCACTGTCTAATTCATACCTATGACCAAACTTGAAGTCTGTGAGATCAGACTCAGAGATGTCTAAGATGAAACATCTATGCTGCCTTTGTCTCTAGAGGCAGGAAATACAGCTAGATGAACCATCACTATGACATTTTCTTCGTTGCTGTGACTGAGGAGTCTTCATCTCCTAATAAAAATATTTTTAAACTATTTTAGCTATATCTCTTCTTTTCAGACAGACAGACTTTCTCCCTTTCTCTTCATAGGAGAAGCCCCCCTACAGCAACTTGTACAGGTGATAGCACAAAATAGATCAATTCATTTCCAAATCATCTCATGTGAGGTGACAACTAGGAATGGGGAAATTAATTCTTTGTACTGAACTGTGGATCAATTAAGAAATGAATCTTCAGCAATATTAAAACAGGTTTACGATGGGAAGAGAGTGAGCAACAAGCAGCCTACCACAACACGAGACAGCCTTGCATATATAAAGCTCTATTGAAACATACACAATGCTAAATCCTCTACCACAACTAAAAGACATGAAAGTCACCTCCAGGCTGAAGGAGGCTCTTTCCAAATGAGAGTGATCTGGCAGCTCTCCTGGAGTGAGCAAGTATCTGGCTGCACAGCAACTTGGACAGCTTATTTCCCTGTTTGCCTGGCAGTTGGAGATGCAAGACATGCTTCATTAAGAAGGATCACTAGATAGGGATGTGCTTGGTTTTTAAAACTGAAAATAAGCAGCATTCCCGTTACTTTAAAGTGAGTATCAGTTTTCTTTTGAAATTTAGCAGAGGTCTGGTAACAATTACCATATTTTAATGATTATCAGCAAAGGGAATATCTAAATCACAGCACAATTTTAAAAAATATTTGGTGGTTCTGGAAACACATTTTTGGTGTATGATTTGCATCAGTTTTCCAGGGCCTGATTTTCAAAAGTTTAAATGTTCAGCGCTTCCAGAAAATGAGATGCCTTACTAATTTGGACCAAAAGACAGGAGACATTCAAAGGCATAAATTTGAAAATCCTGGCAATATATGGGCTATTTGTGCCTGCTTATCCAATTAACTTCCCATTACATGTACAGCTACCAAATGGACTGTCAGAACCTGTGCCTGTGATCCTGCCACCATCCTTTTGCCAATCCAGAGAGTTCAAATATCATAAATCGGCTCCTCCCCTCCACACACAAACACAAAAAAAAAAATTAAAAAAAGAAAAATTGCTGTCAAATTTATGAGATGTTTTTCCTTAAAACTTTAAACTTTTGTTTTGGACTAGAAGACCTCCTGAGGTACCTTCCAATCCAAACTCTTCTCTGACTGTCTGATCCTAATCATGTGGGATTTTTGTCCTTTCCTTTAATTTCTTTTTTTTTTTTTTGTACTATTTTACTCATTCCCAGCAGGCATAAGAAAGAGTCCTTCAAGCTTTCTCCAGAAAGGGTGAGCTTACTAAGGTCCCATAGGCTCCAGATGGCTCTCAAGGATTGTATGAATCTGAACAAGTTTCTGCCTGTTGAAGCAATTTTCAGCTCTTATGCAGATAAAAGTTTTGGCATTAGTTAGCCAAGCCATCCCTACCAATGCCACCCCCATCTATTGGTGGCACTAATATTATGACTGAGTGTCTCAGCTGAGGGGCAAGATCCACTGACCTGAGCCCTGGACAAGCAGTGACCAGACAGGAAGCCCTCCCTAAGAAATTAGAAATGAAAGGTAAGACCAGAAATAGACCAGAGAACATGAATGGGTAGAAGAATCATAAAGAAAGAATGAGTGAGATGATATTGATCGGAGAGATAGGCAGAACATTCATGATCTTAGTAGCCTAGCAGCTCAAATGTGTGAAAGTGTGAAAGGGATTGATGAGTTCAATTTGCAGGAGTTTACAGGAGCTCCTCCTGAGACTGAAGGCAGCTTGGGAAAAATGCACTGAAGTGACTGCTTGAAATTTCATTAACAAAAGATTGGTTGTTCACAGCTGGAAATGGGTCTTATAGTGAGCAACATGATAAACAATACAGTTGAAGATAATGAATGTCTATGAAAGCATGGATAACAGTATGGTGGATGAGTTAGAGAAGGTTGGTTTGGAAAGATTCAGAGAGACGGGAACACTGATTACTGATGCACACTTCAGGTCCCTGTTGATTTCTACAAATTGTCATTGTTTTAGCTAGCATCCCACGCCTGCCATTCACACTCCACCCCAGTGTAGTATCCAGACTGCCCTATGTTTGTCTTCTGTCCCCAGGTTCACTCCTGTACCTCTGGTGTCCTTCAGCTCTTCAATTTATGTTTTCAGGCCTCAAGCATCTGCTGTTAAGAGCTACTCATCCCTGCCACTGCTACTGCTCAATTCAGTTTCTTTCCTCTGTGCACCATGTAAGGTTAGCACAATCTTTTTCTGTATGTCTAACAGAAAAGTCAAACTGGATTGATAAAACTGCTGTCCTTCCACAGTGCTCAAGTACATTTGTCCACTGGGGGAATGGGTAGACCTCTTTGCAACCATGTGATATAATATGGGCATTGTCAACATAAATTAATAGATCATATTATCAGAAAATCTAAGCAAAAGCTAATGTTTTCCAGGCTCTTAAAGAAACAACCTCAAACAGCCATTTTTTTCCCCACTTTTTATTATGAGGAATTCACATATTGATGGCTGAAGTAAGATGTTGAGATAATACTTTGAGGATGATATGACTGCAGAGAGGCAAGATGTATAGGCTGAGGTCATACCTTGTATTAAACCAATAAATATAGCTGCAAAAAAGCAGACAAACTTTCATTGCTTTCAGGTTTGAAATGAGAGCAGTGATCTTCCAAACAACCCAGGTTAATAATAACTACTTTGGGCTTGACTTGACTAGATCATTTGAGAAAAACGTGGTCAGAAATTGTAGGTCAACAATGGGTAAGGGATTTCCAAGCAAAACTAACAAGAAGTTTAAACAGTATGAGATAAAAGGAGATAAACACACATTCATTAACAAGATATATGTAGTTATCTAGTTTAAAAAACCCTACAAAATTATGTCATTGTGCATTTTTGTTTTCTCCTGTTCTCAAAGCACTGCATCAGAAGCATATTGAAATGAAGACTTGTGGCAAGTAAAACAAAATCAAATCTTCACTACTTTGAGGAAGTCAAGGAGACCAATATCTCTGTGTCCACTAGAGCTCTCCCATATCCCAAACTTGTCAGGTGTATTTAATTCCTGACAATGAACACAAATGTACCTCAGACAGAGCAAGGCGAGGAAAGGAAAGATTGCTGAATACAAATTTTTTTGTTACTAATTTTTAGAAGATTTTTGCATTCTTTTTTACAAGAATTTTATATTTTTAGAAGAATAAGGTCTTTGAAGATCATGTCTGGACATTGAAGTCTAGAAAGCATCTGTATCCAACACCTAAGAAATCCAAATTCTTTTTGAGCATAGCTCTGGATTTATTACTCTATTCACTGGTGGATAGCTGACCCCTGCCATTTTATGGCTCACTGGCTCTTTGACATCTGCTTCTGGGTGGCTGCAGGTTACGACAGAAATATTTCTTCAGTAACCGTTTACCTGCTCCCTTGTGGATTCCTCTTCCTTAATGTATCCTGGCTTCACATGAAGGAGTGGAAACCCAGCCTGTTTGAGTTTGTAAAGTCATGGGGTAAAGAAAAGTGACTGACTAACAAAAGATCATGAACAGGTTTTAATTCAGCTCTTTTTGTAAGGGAAACATACCTGGAGTTTATACCAGGAACTTCTTTCAAAGGAAAGAAGGCCCCAACACGCTCATGTTGCCTATCTGTTCTATCTCCTGGATTTTGTATGCAAATACAATGCTGAGTGGAAACAAGGAATGTTAGAAACTTTTATTCTTGTTAGGCTTTTGGGGGCAAATTAAGAAGGAATTGGTCATGCTCAGTGACTTTGCTCTGTTTAATCAGATTCAGATGAAATGATTGTTGATAGATTTCTGCAGAAACATTACAACAAAACATATTGACTGGAAATTTTGGAAGAATCTAATGTATTTCAAAAATAAGGAAGCCAACAAGGATGATTTATTACTTCATTCTGGATAAATCTTTCCCGTAAAACACGAATCTAAGAATTCTTAAAATTATGTGTAATTTATTTATTATTAATATTAAATGTTCTCATGTTTTACTATTGTAGGAGCTGTTTTGACACATTAATAAAGGATCCTATCTTGAAGAGGCATCTCTCTAAATTGGTGATAGGTGAGAACTGCTGTGTGGTGAAACCTGTGCAGTAGTCCTAACACCTAATTTTTTTATTTATAATTTTTCACCAGATGAACTCAAAGGATGTTACATTATGGAAAAGAAACTTGAAAAGGCTTTGCACCCTGCTTTGCTAAACAAAACTGATGTAATGGACACAAGCCCCCAACACACAATCCTCTTCCCTCAAGACAGATGCCCGGATTCATGTAGTGCACCAGTGACCTCAGCTGGACTTTGCACAGGACTAATATGTCTAGGAAGATGCATTTGCAGAAAAGGGCTTAGTTTTAAACCCACTAATAATTACACATTTCCATACTCTTCACTTTGTTCCTAATATCTGATTTCTGCAATTGCACAAGGTGTTAGCAGGACTAATAGTTTATACTGTCACCAAATTACATTTAAAAAGGAGTACAAGATCTCTAATTTGTCTGCATTTCTCTCAGAAATAACATTTTCTTAACCAGGACAAGGAGGAGAGGTACAGGCGGTTTCCCATGACCAGGTCAGTGTCCAGTGTAACCTCCAGTGCTGACACTGGCCTACAGACTAGTCCATAGGATGGGAGAGTTTTTTCCTAAAAGAATATCTTCAAAATTGGTCCATATCTGGGAAAAGTCAGATCTGTGTGAATCATCTTTTTTCTGATAGGAAAACTCTCAACTGAATAAATCCTGATCACACCTAAAACTGCAGCCAGAATGTCATATTTGAAAAAACATCAGCATTTTGGCTCTTCTCCTTTGTCTTGCTCACTCAGATTGATCAAAAACATGCGGCTCAGACCAGAAAAGCCCTGCCAATGAAAATGCTGTGAACTTCAGTATTATTTTCACGCTATGTATCTCAGTTCTCAAATAGCATTAAACCTTTTTTTTTTTTTTTCAGTTGTGTTTTAACCAGATCATTCTTTTCCTCTACTGAGTGAAAAAGGTGCATTTTCACTTGACTAAGTCAATAAATTTACAATGTTGCCATATTGATTATTATTCTTGCAGTAATGGAATTGCATGGTATGAAACACACACAATTGTGCAGCATGGTCCCATTTTAGGATACAAGATTTTTAGTCTTTCATCCAATCAAAAAGTCAGAGAGATAATGAAAATATATGTCTTGGACACTTTATGATTAATTGTAAAGAGGGCTAGAAATATTAGTTTAATAAACATCCTTTTGCAAGGAATACATGTTATTAAAATATACTTGTCAATGCCCAATTCTAATAATGAATGAATGAATAACACTTCCGTGATATAGGAGGTGATGGCAAAAGGGAATGATAAGAGGGATATCATAGCTAAAATATTAAATTATGTTGCTGAGGAGGGCTACATCCCATATACAGTCTCCCTAGATGCCCTGGCTGCAAAGGAGGAGAGCTGTCATCATTCATACCTGTACTTCGTCTGGCTTTGCTCCCACACAGGCATAAGCCCTTGCACATGTCTAGGATCCCTTCCAAAGGCCAATTGAATTTCTCCAACACCTATGCCTTGTACCAAGCTCACTTACATGCCATCAGATTTTATTCCACTTGTAAGTTATGTATGGCACTCGGGCAGAGTCCAAGGGAATTGGAAAACTTTGGTTGGATTTTTTTTTTCTTAAAAATTTATGAGTCTTTAGTGTATTTGATTTAATTTCAGGTGGATAACTAAAAGAGTTCTGCTCATGATCATCATGTGGCTTTTGGAAAAATAAAAAATTACCCAAAAAAACCCCATACTAATATGTGTTCTGGCACATCTTACATGATCATAATATCAAACACATTAAACCTGTTTATTCTCTTGGCAATGAACATACAAAAGCCTTAGATACAGTGAATTGTGCATCTTCATTGATTTTAATGGGAACAACATTAGCTTCATGTTCAAGGCTGGGTCTAAATTTGTTGGAATTCAGAAATTAGTATTAGCCCAAAATATTCCTTGGGAAATGTTTCTAGTAGGCTAGAGATGAGAAGTGTAGAAAGCACAGTAGAAGGCAAATAAACTATATTTTAAAAGAATAAGGACAAAATTCTGTGTAATTTTAAAGACTTTTTAATAGAAGTGCTGTAACTTATGTTTGAGGTTTGGAACTCTCTACTTAACAAGAAGCAGCGGTTAGGCTTCTTTCCATTGTGGCCTTTAAAAAAAAATATTACACATTTTCATTACATTGCCGTTAATTGGTTTATATGACACTTAAATGGAGGTTTTATGCTTTACATCACAGTGTAAAACCTGATGCTCATTAGAAAGTATTTCTGCCCCATTCACAGCAATTGACTTCCAACCTGATTGGTCTCAACTGCAGTTCATGAAATGGTACTTTGCTCATTAGTTTCCCACGATACATGAGAACTGATTCCACTTTTTTCTCCATGTTGATACCATCTCAAGTCACCCCTATGTCTGGATCCTCATTTTCCTCTCCCTTCCCCTCCTGCTCTGTCCCTGATTCGTAAAGACCTCACCTTCTCAGTACTGCTCCCACTGCCTGCAGGCCCATGATGGGCTTTGAATTAGTGAAATGATCTGGGTTAAAAATAGATATTTTTTTTAATTAAGTCCAAATAATTTAACTGAACTGATTCCCACTACTTGCCATGGTTCAACCAAAGGGAGCAACAGGGGAGTGTGATTCAGTACATGGAGAAAGGGAGCCAGCAGTTGGCTTTGCCAGTGAGCGGACAGTGCGAGCATACCTCCAACCAGCACCTCCTACAGTCACCAGATCTTCAGGGAAAACAGTTCTGTCTTGTTTCACTAAAGAAGAAAATGATGTCATGTGAAGTGAATTGGCTTCTTAAAATATAGATCACAGAAAAATCACAGAATTTTCAGCTGCAAGAAAGAAACTCTTGCTGTATTCAAATATCACTGCTGTGTCTCTGGCTGACCCAATAAAATCGTGTATCTTGAGGAGATAAAGGGTCCAAATGATCTGTAGTGTCTAGAAAGAATCTGCCAGTCATTTGTACCGTACGCAGCATGTTCTTGTCTGTGAACATGAATGGATGCTATCATTACACCCAGCTGAAATGATATGAATGGATAGCAAAGAGTCTAAGGGCTAATGGGATTTGGTGCCACAGTTCAATAATCTCCATCAAACCTCACAAAGAAATCTTGGTATTATAATTTCTCTGGTGACTATTAGTCCTTAAGAAATATTGCTACTACTGTAACTATGAAAACAGAAACTCCATTTCTTACCTCATTACTCCAAAGCCAGAGAGATCTTTTCCTTTATGTGCCTCTAAAAAAACCCAAAAATGCTGTGAATAAGAAAAAAGTTGTGGGGACACGAAGGAGATGGAGAAGGGTCACTGCATAGCTAAATGATGGTTTGGGTATATCTGCCTGGACAGTCACAAGACAGTCTGACTGTGCTAGTACAGCTGGTGATCCACTTGGATTATTAAGACCCATTTATCAGCATGGAGGGACCATGACCCACTTCAAGATACATAACAGACTGTATGTTTTCAGTTCTTAAAATTGTTTACCGCAAAATCTTCTGTGAATAAGTCAAATTTTTTACAATTCTTTTTTTTCTCACTTTATTTTTGTAGGATTACAGTGGCAACCTCTCCATACAATTGAAGTGCTAAGGCTTGGATATCAGGCCCAAGCCAGAGTTGACCTATAGATGAATCCTGTATATTTATATAACTGATAGCCATTGTGCTAGTAGGTATTGTACTGTTATAACAACCCACTTATGCTGATGTAAAAAGTGTTAAAGCATTGAAATACTGCAGCCTGAACAACAGGCCCCAAACCGAAGCTGCTTACTGAGTATGTAAACATTAACAAAGTACGTAAGCTCGCTAGTGAACGGTGTGGCTTAGAGTGTAACCAGTAGTGAGGATGAAATGCTGAGGGAATGTATCCACCTTCCCTTGTTTAGCCTTGTTCGAGGCTAAGAACCCACATATTTGGCCTTGTTAGAAACTCCCTTGGTCTCCCCCCCAAGACCTGGCCAGGCTTTGGGTGGAATCCAACAGGAGGATGAAACCAGAAATTTTCCGCTCAAAACAAAGGTGCCAGCTATTCTGGCTTGTCGATCTCTGGTATATAAGGCTGGGCCCATCTGTAGTGACTTTGTGTGCCTCACCTACGGGTGGACGCACCACGTAGGATTTCCCCCTTGCCGGGACAGGCTCTGCAAACCCTCGCTGTGACCGGGGCTGCCCAGCCACTGTGGGTCTGTGTGATGGTAAGACATGCAAATGGTGATGGATCTTTCTTAATCACTATTCTCTCTCTCATGTAACACTGATTTGATACATTACCTTGTATTTTCATATTTGTTGCTTTAGGTGCATTATTCTGCCTTTTACTGCATGTTTTACACTGTTACATTACTTGGTTAGCGCTAGTAAAATATGCCTACTCTTTTCACTCTGGTGTCTGACTTTAACTGGTATCCTTAATCAGCAAAACAACAATCCATCACCACCACTACATGACAGTGTTATGATGCACTGCCTTGAAATACAGTGGTTGTAGGACCAGGAAGAGATTTTCCTTTAGACAAAGGCAGGTTTACACTGCAGTACACTGATAGATGGTTTAAAGGTGGATTTGATTGCTTTTGTGGCTTTATTTTATATAGATCACATACACACAAACCCTGGGCATTGTAGGCTTGATGTGTATGTGTGTGGATATATTTCAATAAAACAGATTTGTCTAATGTAGAAAATGCACAAAAATGTGTGCACAAATGAAACATAAGTTGTCCATCTCTTTTGATAATCTTCGACATTTAACACTACCATCTGTTCTAGGAGGAGAAAAAGAAGTTGTTCAGAGCAATAACTTGCCCTGGAAGAAAATCACCTGCTAATCCACTATTCATTAGGGGATGATTTATGCACAAAAGCCTGAGGGTTTCTAACCTTTCCAAAACTCTTGGATATGTTTGTTTTACAAACTGTTCTGGTGAAGAAAAAAACCTAAAACCAAACACTTCAATTTTGTTCCTATGGTTTACCCTAGCAGTGAGGTTGAAATGTGAGATTATATTTTTATTAATATGATCTGGACATATTGTATATAGTTTCTTACATCTTACATCATTAGAAAGGCAGCTGGTTTGCTTTGATCAAGCCCCATCAGGATGGTCAAAGTGACTCCATCTATGGTAGAAAATAAAGCAGTACCAAGCACTCTGGACACAGGTACTCAGTGGTCTCTACTGGCAGGTTTGGACGGTCTATGCCACTGTGTTGGCTGGGCTCATCTCCTATACAATCCCCAAGCAGGGTTTAGAGATTAGTGCAGGCCAAGGATATTTCCTTTTAGTGGAGGCAGTACGGAGCCCTTGTTTCAGAAGATAGGTATGTCTGTTGGCATTAGAGCCATTGACTTGTTTGAATTTACTACAGTTTACCACTGCAAATACAGTCATATTATGCTCACTCATACTCTGTATCTGTCTGTGTCTTTATCTGTTGTTTCTCAAGTTATAGACTACAAACTTTCTGGGGCAAGGAATTTGCTCTCTTTGATCATGTAGCACACTAGGATCCTGGTCCATGACTGCATCCCCTTCTGCAGTCCAAATAATAAATCATTCTGAAACTAATTCAGAATAATGCTTCAGACAAGGTTATAGTAAATAACAGTATTACCCTTGCTATCCATGCACATTTATGTTTGTCACAGAACAAGCAACCAAAGGAAGGTATGAATATATTTTTCATCTTGCTGTTGCTGAAATTATGTGCAGTTGCTGTCATGTAAGACTCTAGATGAAGTCATGAAGAAGTCCCTCCTTACACTGTGTGTTAGGAAGCTGGAACAAAGGGCTGACTGCCATGAACTTTTCTATCATTGTTTTCCTTTTCCTCCTGACATTTCTAAACACAAACACTTGTAATCACTTTTAGAAGGGAACCTTGTATTCATGCAAAGCAACAAGGGATTCCAACAGCAAGACAGATACATCTGGACAGTTTGGTAACCTCCCAAGTTTTAACTATTAAATTGATGACTGTATTTCTTTCCAGTCCATGTGGAAATCTTCAGTCTAGAACTACAGAGGGCTGGTGTTGACATTTTTGATGCATTCAGGGCGCTCCCAAACATTACAGATATACTGATGCACCAGTTAGAGTTCTGATGTTAATGAAAATGTATAAATATTACAAACAATCTGATTAAAGTTAATATGATTTAAGTTAAAACTCACAGATAGGGCAAATTCATTTGGGAAGTGTATTTCTGCTGAAGGCAAAGAAGTTACACCCAGAAGTAACTTGGCCTGAGAAAGTGACTTTGAAGCCTACTACAGTCTGAGGAAACCCATTAGTTCTTGAAAGTATACTTGGGGAAATCTCAACCATTTTTGTCTCAGGGATAAAATGTGTTGCCCAGATCAGCACATGAAGAAAGTTAACTATCATCTCATACATTATGTCAGTGAGGGCCCTCTATTTCAAACATGCCAGAAATTACCTTCCATAGGTAAGACAATACTTTTCCATGGTATTTGAGTTGATTGAAACAAATACAGCAGTGGAATTTTTCTTCAGATGAAACCCCAACCCTAATTAATTAATTAGGTTAATTCAATGGTTTTTCACAGTTTGTAAATCAAATAACTGTGTCTTTGTCTGTAAGGAAACTCTAAAATCTAGCTTGGAGATTTTTCATTTTCCCCTTTAACATCCGCCTTAGCTGTTTACATTACATAATGGTACCTTTGAGAACAGTTGGTCAAAAACAAAGAGAAAAAACTCGTAAGAGAAATTTCAGGGTGTATTTTTAGCCAGTATACGTATTTGAACACTTTCATTGTCTTCAGTTGGATTTGCCTATCTGTACCAGCTGAGAATCTGGCTCACAATATTTAAACCTCTAAGACTAGGCTTCCCAGCACTGCCACATTACCTTGGAACATGACAACTTTCATGACAGAGACTGCTTCAGGCTTCTCCTTTTGTATTGTGTCCTGGATCTGATGAACCTTCTCCACTGTTCATGGATTTCTGAAGTTAAGAGTCTGGGCTTTGTGAAAGTAATCCTAACTATTAGATACAAGTTACAGATCTGAAGCAGAGACAGGTGACACTGTATGAAGTAAATCCAATTGTAACAGCAAATCCATTTATGAAAGAGACATCAGTTCATCAGCTCCTAGAGTCTTTTGATTATGTTCTGATGGATAGTATGTTTCTAGCCATCACAGATAAAAGACATAAATTTTTTTAAGAATCATGTGTTTCCTACATCTCATCAAATTTGTGAACTCCAAGATCCACTACTCTGGGACACTTCAACAAAATTACTCCATGAAAAATAGGTGAGTGTGAAGATAAGATGACAGAGATGTTGGCCTGCACATTCAAACACAGCCAAAGCTACTTAAGAAGGATCACAGCATGAGCCATGACACAGTAGGTTCATGAGACTCCATAGCAAGGTATTCCAGGGACCATTATTATCCCAAATCAAGCACTCATAAAGTTACTTATTCAAATTTGGTCAAAGATTTCATACTGTTACATAACTTTTGAGTGAGTTGCATAATTTTATATTAGACCTGATTTCCTGAGAGGCTGAAAATAGCTTACTTGATAAACTGTAGATATTCAGCAGTTCATTACTTTTTTCCACTGGATAGGTTTTGTGAGTGTAGTTTCAAAAAATATATTAAAAGGACAATTAATAAAAAAAAATACGGACAATGAATATTTATCCTGACCTACTTCCCCCTAACCACTTCTAGTATCCTGTGAACATCATGAAAAATCGTATGTGATATCTATCTCGAGCAGATACTGTGGTTGCTTTTTCATTTTCCACACCACCATGAATTATGGATGGAGTGTCAGTTAGAGCAGATTTTCTTGGCTACATCTGGTGGCATCTTGGATATGCTTCCTCTTGTACTGACCTGGAAATAAGTATCTGAGATGCTGAATATTCCTTATTGTTATTAGTAAAGGGCTATTTAAAATAAAGTTGATGTTGCTGCCGTCTATTGTTGACTGCACTTGCTAATTATGTTTGCACGCTGTCCTTGTCAGACTAAAGCTATGGTGGTGAGGAAGTGAAGTTCATTTACTTTATGACAGGCATGCTAACATTTTCAAAGGGTATATTCTGAAAGAAAACAGCCCATTGTGAGATCAGATTCAAACAAGTGGGCTGTTCAGAGCCAGCATTTGCATTTTTGGTCGTGATGAATATGCCAACATCTAAACTGGAAGACACGTGTCAGTCCACAGCAGTGGTAGGACAAACAGCTGCCTTGCTCAGGCCTGGAGGCAAAAAAATAGCACTGGAAGTTTAATTTCGAGTTTTCATCCACTTGTTGGAAAATACAGTAAAACACATTGAATTACAGATTATATACTTTGGCTGAAGTTTTCACATCTGCGTAGGAGATTTGCTTATTAAGTTCCTAAGCTTTAACAGGGACAGTGGTCCAACATCTTTGCCCAACTTTGGAAATCTCAGTTAGTAAAGTATGTAAAGTAAACATATAAAATACATAGGAGTTAAAAGAACTTCTTTTCATACCATACCCTGAGAGTCTCATGTGCAGACTAAGAGATCATCCTTTCTCTCCTTTTTCATCTCCCCTGTACTCTGAATGATTGTCATGAATGCTCAATTCGGCTTAGCAGGTTTCCCACACTGAGTGGAGATCAGGGTAATATCCTACCTTATTTTACATCAGCAGAAACTTATACAGTTTGAATTATCATTGGAAATCTGCTGAGTACTTCTCAGAGCTAGAGCTTAAGTGTCTAGGTGCCTGGTAAAGTTAGCAGAGAAAAAGATGTGTCTGTATCTAGCTGAGCTTCAGGAATGGACAGTGTGGACCTCCCAAATACGAGGTACCTTTTGGTAGTTTAGGCATGTATTATTTTAGTGCAAGCATTTTAGTTGTGTCAGAAAGGTGCTAAACCCAGGCATGTGGTCTGTGAGACACTGCTATTCATTAAATTGTGTTCTGCCTAATGATGTGTCTGTTTTTAAGCAAGTGCTGTAGAGGTCCCCACAGTCCCATGAGGATTTGTGCAGCCCACACCAAGCCTAGAGCTGCCATAGCCATGGTAGTCTGGTTACCTGGATCTGTGGGATTAAAGCTGCCTTGGGCACAAGTAGTCACACCTTGCTTCACAGTGCAGATGGCTGCTGGCAAAGAAAATGGATGTTTTAGAAGTGACCTAGATCACTGGTTTGATGTTCTGGGTCAGTCAGTAAGGAGTGGCAAAACTGGCCTTTCTCCACATCAGAAATGGGAGAGAGCTGGCTCTGCCTTGACTGAGCCCCACCAGGCTGTCTCCAGTCTCTTGCCCCTGGCCATCTGAGTAAGGCCTTGGCCACTGTCCAGCTGTTTCCATCTTGCCTGAGCTGTTGCTTTCCTTCTTGTGGAAACCAAGCTGAAAGGGTGGAGGCCTGGGGTACACTTAGGTCATTTCCCCGAAGGGCTCCCTGCGTGGTGGAGGCATGTAGCCAAGGTCCAGCATTTTACATGGAGCTTCTGTTTATCAGGGTTCACCCCGAACAACACCATGGCATTTGGGACGTGTCTGCACTGCCTCAAGGTCAGCCTGCCCTTCCACGTAGAGAGCACTGTGGCAAGTCCAGCAGCTGGAGCGTACGTTCCAGAGCATGCCGAGCCCCCGTGGCCAGGCGCACCTGGCTGGTTAGCACAAATGTGTGGCCCACAGACTGTCCACTACCCTGCAGTGGGATGCCAATAAAACAGCCAGGTGTAGTGAAGGCAGGTGGGAACAGCCCACACCGCTCTTACCGCTGCTTTGGAACACAAAGCAGGCAATTATAGGCAAAACAGCATGACAGATAGGGTAAGGAGGCTGAGTTTGCCCCTCCAGAAAATCCGTCCTGAAAACCACAAAACACATTCACAGGGCGGTGTGTAAGGAAACCTCTAAGCTCTTCTTCCCTGTGGTGCATGTCTTGCAGATGGATCCAACTCTACCTTTTCCAGCCACTCTCATTTCAGCAGGTCAGGCACTCTGGACTTGCTGTAGAATGTGAATCTCCAGGAAAAAATTCATTTGCAATTTGTTTGTACCTCAATGTGAGGTTCATCTCATTACTGGAAGATGTTCTTTCAGACAGATAGAGAAATAGCTCTAGCTCTTCTCAGAAACAGCCATACAACTCATAGACTTAAAAATTCATTTAAGAGCATAGTGAAAGCATAGAGTCTTTAAAGTAACAAAATTTCAACCTTAAATGCCAAGGGGAGATTTTTATGAATACTTAGAATTGTTGCTTTTTTTTTGGTAATTTATTCTTGGATCTACTCATGTTTTGAATGATTATTTTTTTTTTTACCTGAAGTATTTACTTGAGAAGTGGTGACACTCCTGACAGAGTACTGAGTGATACTGAAGTGGTGCTGCCAGAAATGTCTTTATGAGCCTACCTTGCAAAACATTCATGGGCATGCTTAACGTTACTGTAATTTAAGGACCTGACTGAAGTTCAGCTGTGTTGGTTAAGATGACTACACAGTGACCATCTCAGTGTTTTATTCATACCAATGGTCTGACACTGCTATTGTCAAGCCACTGTAAAAACCATCACATGCAGTCTTTTACTTTCATTTAGTCTCCTTCAATATTGGGTCCTGTGAGTCTGTTTCTCCTGGTTTTGCTCCCTTTTTGTCCTAGAAAAGAAAATAGCACTCCTCATTGTTCTCAGCAATGTTTTTCATGTTTGTGATTCAAGTCTTCTGAAGTCTCAGAGACTTACCATCCCTGGAGACAGAGTACCAGATGGGGTAAATCAGTAGCAGAAACACTACAGAGAGTCCTCTTTGAGATGTTTCATTGTTGTGTCTTCTCCCATGTTTGGGGTCAAAATGATCACTGAATATAGGTGTAAGAAGACATTTACCCCTAGTATTCATTACATTCCTTGGTAGTGTGGGGCACTGGGACAGCAGTGGCAAGATGGATCTGACGTACCAGTTTCATGTCAATGCATGGCTATGAACACTTTTTACATGTTTACCCTCTCTCTGCTTTTGGCACATAATAGTGTTAACTCTTTTTTTTTTTTTTTTTGGCAGAAACAGAGCAGAATACTTACAGGTCCACTGAAGCTTTGAGTTTATGATAACTGATAAACCAGATTTAAATTAATGCTTTCATAGATGTTTTAAATCTTATTAATGCTTTACTAGACTACTGTGGTGAAATACATTATGTGCAAGTAACAATATTATTATTTTAACTCTAACGCAAATTAATAGTAGCTGTTTTTACACTGACATGCAAAGATTTCAATTAGACCACTAAGTGCATTTGAAAATTGTATTGTATGTGCGTGCATGCTGAAGCGCAGAAACCATTAATATTTCCCATAGTTGATGGATTTATTTCAATTCTCCAAGAATTGAATATGAAACATGAAATATTTTCCAGCTTGTTCATTAGCTTTGGTCAAGATGAAAACATAACCAACTTAAATTCTGGTCAAGAAGATGGCTACCTGTATTTAATATGAAACCATAAGGAAAGTCTAGGTGAAAGCAATATAGATTTAGTCTTGCTTTCAATTTCAAGGTACTCATGGACAAGGCATCTGGATTTTCCCTAGAATGCAAGAGAAACTGGTTTGTGCTATACATCACATGTTTTCGTAAGTCACAGAATATTTATGGAATATAACTGTGCAGTTAGGTGGTAAGAAAGGCCAGAATCTTTGCTAAAATTTTAGAAAAATGTCAAGTGAGAGAGAGTTCCTTAAATTTTCTGACCCCACATCATCACCACAGCACACACAGGAGTCACTGAAGTGGGTGTGGGTGGGTGTGGGTGTGTTGCTCCATTTCTGTACCAGGAAATCTGGTACTTTGTGTCTGCAGAAGATTGAGAAAGGCCTGGGATTTGGCTCCATTTTGGCCATGACAGTGAGAAAACATTCCTTTTCTTTCAACCTCTCCAGATCCCACCAGCATACCAACAACAGCAAAAACCCCAAAACACATCTAAGAAATATAAAAGCTATGTACCAGTAAGGCATTAAAATAATTAATTAAGTCTTAAAAGGCAAAAATCGCTCTTCAAGGATTTTTCATCCCTCCACCCACAGTAAGACAGGGGAAATGCTACAGACACCACGATGCACAATAAGGGCACAGCCTGCAGTTTTATATGGAAGATATTTGTATGTCATGGTGATGGGTAACAGTGAAAAACAGCATGGACAGATGAATAGGCAGTGAGATGGACAGACAGATAACACTGTGGGAGCTACAAAACGCTGCCCATACTGGATTTCTGCTGCTTCAACAGAGCGTAGAATTACTTGTGTAACTCAGCTGCATCTCCGGTGAAACACGTGGAGCTGTTGGTGTTGAAAGGGCCTCTGAACTAGTAAGCACTTTAAACATTTTTCCAAACATCTTTCCAATGTCTGTGAATGACCCTTTCTTGTTTCCTGATGTTAGCCCACAAACCACCGTTAACCCCACGACAGTGTCCAAACAAGAGGCACGTTGGGCGGCTCTAGGGGAACGACTTGCCACCACATTTATCACCTTCTTTTCCGTCTCTCAGACTTTTGTGATCCTGACAGTTGTTTGGGCTCAGTTTTCACCGGCCGGTTGGGATGAAACTGAGCCTGCCCTTCAGCTGGAAAACCCAGTGGCTGGGTGGGCCTGGAGGAATGGCCCTTTTTTCCCCTCCCTGTTTAAGCCTCTTGTGAGTAACTCCCTGCAGCTGTCCATAAACATCGCTTTCTGAATGGAGTGAGAGACGTCTGAGGCAGGCCCTGCTCTCACTGTTTCTCAAATGAAAATAAATACTGCAGTCAGCCTTTATACAGAGGATTGCCGAGTGCTGCTCCATAGCTTCGCAACCACCTCAGGCCATTGTTTTTTTAAAAGATGTTTCCAACATTAACTCTCTGGAACCCAAAGTGTCCTAAGATTATGAAGAAAAAAGTGTACTTGGCCAGTGAGCCAAATCCCATACTCGTATCGCCTCTGACAAACCACACAATTAATGGCATATAGAGGAAGATACTTACTAGAAGTGTAAAGCAGAACACTGTGTGTATGTAGGGAGCAGCAAGCATGTCTTCACAGCTGGTGTGAATTTTGACTTCCAGGAAGCTGTTGTTAATCCAAAGCTGTGTGTAGGTGCCCACCCTGCACACACCTTTACCACCTGAGGAAGACACCTCTGGTTTCTTCTCTCATCCTGCTGGGGATTGTGCCCATCCTGGATCATGGGGGTTGACTGGTGCCTCCTCTGGCTTTGGTCAGGCTTGTCCAAACAGTGGATGAGCTGCTCACCCACCGCCTGCCACCTCTGTGGCATAGGGGGATCAATCCCCTTTCCCCACACACCCTGACCACTGATGCTTTGTTTCTGCCCCACCACCAGTGGTCATTGCCCCTCTGACATGCTGGACCCAAGAGCGCAGCACAGTGTTTCCTCATACAGTGTGGCCACATAGCCAGGCAAGTCTGAAGAATATCGACAGTAAGTCCGTGCTTGCACACATTATTTTGACTAAAAAGGGCTGGGTTTAGCCTATTGTCTGTCTCAGACAGAGGATCTGAGGAGGGAGCAGCCTCCCTCAAAGGCATGGTAGCAAGCTGACAGGAATGGGCTGGCTATGGCAGTATCCTCAGCTGTCACCACAGGCCGAGGATGTCTAGCCACAGTCATATTTTTCAGAGCCCAGTGTAGGATCTGAGAGCAAAGTCCACTTGTTTTCAGATGTTTTTGCTTTCCCTTTGATCTTTCCAGCTCTGCTGACTTCTAGGCATTTGAGTTTGCTTGCATTTTTGAAAACAGCATGAACTGGTTTAACAGTTGAAGGTTTTATTTCTCCTTTCTTTTATTTGTCTGAATTCTGTACAACTGCAATTTCATTCCACCTTTTTTATTCAAATTTTTCAACATCCTTGATTGCTGTAAACTTCTCAGTAAGGACCCAATATCTTTATCTTCTACAACACAGGAACGGAAATACTGGTCTAGGCTCTCAGGGTCTATCAAGCCAACACTCACTGTGTCTAACAGTAACCTAGAAGAAATGCATATGAAAAGAGTAAAGCAGAAAGGCAAGTATATCATGAGCTACCTAAATCCAAGCAAGACTCTTAGATACTCTGGCCTGTATTCTGAAGCAGAGACATCAAATAAAGCTGACCACCATTCTTTTTCATGGGTTTCTTTTAAAATTTGCTTTCACTTCAGAATTCAAATAGAAAGAAAACCTTAAAATGCTTTCATGAAATACAGCACCACCAGAAATTTCTCTTGGCTCTTATATTTAGCTCACTTTACTGCTGAGATCTCCAGGTGAATTAACTGAAAAACTTTTGTAAATTCTGCCGTTACGATAATCAGAATGCAGCTGATGTGCTGGATGGAGAAAGTAACTGATTTTTACCAAAGATTTACCAAAGTAGACCTGTTCTATCTAGCTTATATTTTCACTGGAAACGAGTGGATATGGAGCTATGGTTAGATAGATGACTAAGGCTGAGATAATCTCTTGTTTTCTTAAGAGAGCAAATTGTCTTTGAGCAAAAGCAAGTCACTGTTCAATGGGCATCTTCTTGTCACTGTCTTTGTCGCTTTCAGTGTGTAGCAGTCACTTTGAAGGCTCATTTTACTACAAAGGCACTTGTGTGAAGAGTAGTCCACAGGATCCTGCAATGGTGATTAGTCTTTGTAAACTCCCAGATCCTTTGTGCCAGACCTTCATCATGACAGTTCAAATGGGTTAGGAGTTCACTCTCTCTTAATTAATGCCAGATTTTGTTCATACGGCATACGTCGTTGGTGGCAGGACTTCCAAGCAGGACTGCATAGGTATGAAATCAGCTAACAATGACTTCATTTTTCTTTGTGATTCTCTGTGAAGCAAACTTCAATTTAGAAAAAAAATAAAAATAAACAAACCAACAACCAAAGAAACAAAAATAGTCCCAAATATACAGTTATCCCTTCCATAATCAATACCAAGACAATTTCATTTCAAATGTATGTTTTAAGTGTTATTTGCTCAAACTCACAAATTGAAAGAAAAATATAAAACCTTTAGATTTTCCTTTAGTACGTAGCCAGTATTAGCAAGCATTGAGCTAATTCAAACACTTTCCTCTTAAAACATTCCTTATCTTGTCCCTCTACCACGTTTTTGATTTTTTTAAATACTTTTGGCATTTCTTGTTTACTTGAGAGAAATTAATTTTATTGGGTGTAGCTAGGATCTCTAGCCCCATAGCTTGAAAGAACCCACGCTATGAATGTCTTCGCTTTTCAAACTATTGCTCATGATCAGATGTCTATGTGTACAGGTTGTACATGTGTATAAAATGCAGGTCTTTCTGCTGAGTTTAATTTTTTATCTCTGAATGCACAGAACACTGATGTGTTTTATCATGTGTGAAGGACTTTTAAAAACTATAAAAATGATAAAAAGATACAAATGAATAGGCATATACTTGCCATATCGACATTTTATCCCAGTATAAATCTCAACAATATGTTTTCTTTAGATCCATTCCTCAAAATTACTAATAGGGTTGGAAACATGGTTTGAATAAGCGTAGAGTTCATAACATCTTTGTATGTCTGTGGTGTAAACATCTTCACCTGAGCTGGGATTTTTCTCATTTATTGCCATCAATAAAGATGAATAAGACATGATTTCATGCACACAATTGTTCTCAGCATAAGGTAGATGGTAAAAACAAAACAACAACAACAAAAACCAGAACAGAAGACTTGCTTTCTGCACAAGTCTGTTTCTGTCTTTAAGGTTTTTTTTGGTGACTAGCTCAGGTACAGATTTCTGTGTTACAGGCATGTAAATCTAGGGCATATAATTATCACCTTTGTCAGTTACTTGGGTCAGATCAGTGCTTTATTTGCTATGGATGTTACTAGAGTTTGGCATTACAGTCTGTCAGCACGGGATTTTAGAGAATACGCCTCCTTTTCCAATACAGAAAACTAAAACAAATACAGTTAGCTAACAGGCCTGTTGCAGCAAAATGTCATTAAGGTCCTGGAGGTGAGTTATTATGTTATTAGGTTTAAAAGATGTGACTGCCAAGACAATGTCCAGTATATCCAGAGATCAGCAAAAGGAGCACTGGTAGAGAGGACAAGTATTTAAATACCATCAATGTGCAGAGGACACAACATTATCTACCTCATGTCTGTACATCTTCCATGGGTGCTGTCCAGATCTTGCATGAGATCAGCTTTTGCTCAAACAGAGCTTACCAAGGCTTAATCCAATCAAAGCAAAGGATAGGCAGGTAGTAAACAAAAATGCTTTGAAACATTCTGCAGGATGAGTACAAAATGCATTTAAATTAAAAGTGTAGAAAGAAAATTGCTTAATTTAGAGATTAATTTAAGAATGCTCATAAATTTCTTGATGTTGTGAATGCCATCATGCACAACAGCTCCAGAGTCTGTACTATTCTGGTGAACAATGAACTGACTGCAATTCTACATTCCTTTGTTATCTGGTGTGTATGTGTGTATTATCACATCCCAGAATAGCTGAGCATTAAGGTATTAGGAGGTAGGTAAATTCTGCAAGCCCTCAGTGTTGGAGGACATCTCTGTGGGAATGTAGGTCTTGATAAGAGACGGGTCGAGATTACTTAGTATCAACATACCCTAAAAATCTTTAAAAGTTTCAAAGTCGCATGGTTGATGATCCTTTTCCTTCAACACAAAGGGTCTTTCTCTCCCTAGTACAATAGATTACACTTTAGCCTAAGCTACACTTTTGTATAAGAGGCAGGTAAACTCCCTGAGAAAAGATCTTCATAGAGCTCACTACATTTCCTCAACCTGCCCTCTAGAGAGGAACAATACATATAACAAGAACAACTATGCTAAGTCTACTGAAACCAAAGGCTACATATCGCCCTAAATGTTCTCCTGAAGAATTAATGTTGTTACATATTATACTGTATCTGTTGTTCCATTTAACATACAACTAGTGGGTGCTTAGATACTAAGGCTACATCTCTAATAAAAATGAAATGTAGCCAGGACTCTTGTCTGGCACTGGGGCCACCTGGTATGGAGCACTGCCAAAATCACTACTACTAAATTCTGTTAAATACTACATCAGTATATTAAAATCTCTTGCTCTGAAAAAAAGTGCAACTGCCTATTCGGAATGGCTCCTGCCATGTGCTAATCTCAGAACCATGCCTGGGAACAATTTGAGAAACCACTGACATGGGCCAAAAATATGCCAGAAACTTCTCTAATAATTTAAAAATATAGAAGATTGACTTGAAGGGTCTGGGAATATTCCTTCACATTGTTAAATTTATGGTATAAGTGTAGCCTGTAGAGATTAAGGCAGTATAAAGACCTATAGAAACTAGGATGACTGATCTGTACTGGGACTCTGGACCACGCAATATGGTGAGTCAATTCACCCAATTACCTACAGCCCTGCATTGTCTATGTCTTATTAGTTATGTTGCTCTAGAAAACATTTCACATGGTGAAGTAAATTTTTTTTTTTTTTTCCAACTAGTCCATAGTTAATTCTAAAGGACAATTTCATTAGGCTCAAGAAGAAGAAATATTGTCTTTATAAACCAGGGACTGGCAGATAACATGAGGGTATATCAGGGCACTGGGAGCAGGAATTATCTTTATTGAAGCTAGAGGTAATTACAGATGTTAGGATGCGTGAGCTGAGACATTCTTCTATTTACACATTTGAACTGTGTTTGAAGGTTTAGTTTTTAATTTAAAGCCTTTTTACAAACCTCTTTCCTGCATGTTATACCAGCCTTACTTTGTCTGAATGTGTTTTTAGACTGCTTTTTGTGGGGAAAAATCCAGAAAAATTATTATTATGACAGGTTCATATTTTTATTTACACTATGCATTACTGAGCATAGCAAGTAGTATAGTGCGATAACATCAAATAATTTGTTCCATTAGGATACACAGTACTCTGTGCATGACAATATGTGCTCTTATTCTCTTAAGTATGAGATGTAACAATTCTTTATGAACTTACTATAGTTAAAGGAGAAAGGAAAAAGCATTAAAACCATTAAATACTGTATTTCATCTGGCCATGTGTTGCAGATCAAAAAAGACTGAGCAAAGATGTAGTTAAAACTTTACATCTTCAAACAAAACCAGAATTTTGCTTCTGAGTCTATTACATCATTTGTCGTGTAATGTTATCACTAATAATCATTGTATGTTTACAAGAGAAGCCACAAGTAGGTTTGAGCAATAGACACTTTTGTGGTTTCTGTTCTTAACAATCAGTCAAAAAGTCAGACTCCCAAACAGTGCAAAGGAAGAAAAAGAGAGAGAAAGAAAGAAAGGAAGGAGCAAAGGAAGGTTGATTGGTTTAATACAGAGGCACAAATTAAAAGCAGCAAGAAGGAATGAAAAGAGACCAGGGCTCAGGGAGAAGAGATGAAAGTAAAAGAAAAGACAAACATACACAGCTAAGGCCAGAGTGCAAGTCCTTTCAAGTCCTCATTAACCCCACAGTAAAGAGGTTCCTTGTGAAAATTTAGCCTTTTCATTGAGCTCTGCTTTTTCATAGACAAATGTCAGCTGTGAAACATGTTTAGACGCAGCAGTAACCCTCTAAATATTCTTTCACAGAGTGCAAGTCAAATCTGCCACTATGTTTTAGCTCCATGAGCAGATGCACTATTGTGAACACTATATTAGACCACTGTGGATGTGAAAATCAGACCCATTGCTGTGTGAGCAGCAATACAAGAACTGGGAAACTAAAATTTGCCTGATTACAACCCAAGCACCAAAGTCACTAGGGCAGTGTCACTGTGAGAGTGAAGCATGTATGCTCACTCAAGGCTAATTTCTTTGAAAACCTCCCAGGAGATCATGACTCCTTCATTCATCTTTGAGGGCCTCAGGAGCAGCTGTCACAAAGAGGGAAGATGGCACTGTGGCCTGAGACAGCTTCTTCCTTGCAAGCATGGGCTCAGTGTCCAGGCTCTCTCACCAAGTGCTTAAATACATGCTCAACTTTGAAATTCATAAGTAATTTGTTTACTTCATTAGCTTCGGTGTGGCTACTCACAGGTCTGAAGCTCAGCATAAGACTGGGGATTTTCTGACACCCTTGAAGCACAGATCCCTGACAGAGTCTGAAGCCCTTTGGATTTAGAAAGTCCCTTCCTGGGAATATTTTCAACAACTCTGCAGATATGTTTGATATAGGGTGCTATATGATTTATGAGGGACAAACCCAGAGTGATATTTACAAGAAATTCATAAGAGGTTTTTGTTTACTAGGAGTTCTTTCCTTGCCAATGGTAGTTAGTTTGTTCTTTCTTCATTTATTCATGCTAAAGAAAAAAAGCCATTTATTTAGGAAGGTCAAAGTGTCCCAGCCTAAACTGTGAATTACTTAAATAACAGGACATGTCACAAAACTGACATCAGTGCTTCTCTTCAGTCCCACCCAATGATAATGAGAAGCCATTTGAACAGTTTCAGCAAGCAAAATAAACAAAGATTTGGTGCAAACCCTATCGAGAGCTCGATCCAGAAAACCTGTATCTAGCCAAGTAACTCTTTGTGAAACTAGAAATACCTCTGATATTTCCTTATTCAGCAAGTAAGGAATGTTTGGATTACTGCAGTAATGAGTGTGTACAGGATCAGTTTAAAGAAATCAGTTCACATTTCTCTTCTCCATACCGATTGTCACCGTACAGAAGACAGCTGTCATCTGTAAATATTGTTTCAGTTGAAATGAGATACCACTTTTGTGGCAGGGGAGGGAAAAAGGCAAGAACATAACAGGGAGAAGTTCTGCCAGTTCAGCTACTATGAACGCTTCTCAATTATTTTATTAGCAAATGGTACAGAGGCAGAACAACGGGGGATGATGAAAACATTCCTGCGAGAAAGAATCGGAAAATATTATTTGTAATGAGAAAAACGTAAGCAGCACACTTGGAAGAATGGTTTTCAAGGAAACCCCTTTTTACAAAGACGAGAAGCAAATGAAACAAGGCTCTGAAGTGAAAGCATATGTGCTCACCAAGGGGAGCTGACGTAATTGGTAAGCGGAGCTTGGCCTCCTCCAGAAAACCACGTCTTTGTGGAGGACGGCAGAAGGGTGTGTGGCAGGCAGCAAGGGAGGGGAGTGAGAGGGAGCTCTGTTTACAGCTGAGGTGATGTAGGCAGCTTGGCTACTGCTCTCCTTGGAGTCCACACGAATCTGTGAAGGTCACAGCACAGGGTGGGCTCTTGGTAAGCTTCCCCTAGAAAATAAAGGAGTTGTTAGTGCGAAGAACTGCAGTTTGGGGCAAGATTTTCAATAATGGCCCATGGTTTGGGTGTTGCATCAAGAAAAAGTTTTGAAAGCAGGGTGTCTATAGGCATTTTATTGATGCAGTTACACCCATCTCCATGTCCAAATGTGCCTGTCCCATGAGAGATACTCTCCAGATGCTTTTGTCTGAAAGAACCAGCTGCAGCCTCCTCTCTGTTGTGTGACATGTAGTTATTTGCATGTCCAAACACAGGCAGTTATCACAGTTTGTCACCAGTCTGACCATAAGCACCCTCAAAAAGGCACATGTGGCTGTCAGCAGCTCTAAGCTCAGAGCCTGCAGGTGTGGACTGTGGCAGAGCCCAGACGAAGCTAGTGCATCAGGCAATCGATACAAGGCAGTGCTTTGGGAAAGGGAGCCCCTTGGCAACAGCCTCTCATGGCAAACATTGTCTTTCAGGTGAGTCAGTGGCTACATCCCAGACTATGCGTCCCAGCCTAGGCACCAGGCAGCCCCTTGGAGGTTTCCTGTCCTCAGTTGCAGACAGTCAATAACATCCTTCCACTCTGCACATGAAAGTACAATTTCTGGCATGTGAATTTGTTCTTACTAGTTATTTAATTCTGTCTCCTCAGATTTTAACCCTTAAAATAAACAACTTCACTATCCTTTGGGCTCTAACACCATTCCTTGAGGACTGTTGGTATTACAGAGGTTTCCATTGGCATAAAGGCAAAAGCAGAGGCTCAGTGCAGTGAAAAGGTTAATTGATGTCAGTATGTTTTGGAGAGGGATGTTAGGAAGGAGGAGTATGAGGTTACAGCAAATAACTGAGACAAAAGATACAAGCTCTTTCCCCATCTGTGAGGCAGTCCTCTTGCATGAGTTAGGGGGAGCCACTTACCTTCTCAGCTGAAATTACTGCTAATTTGCAATGTATCTAGGGATGCCCATCTGATTGTGGCCACGTAATTCTAGGTGTCCTCGGTACAGCGTGAAAGGATGTGAAATTTTCGCTCAGTCTGGGTGAGGAGGAAGGAAAATGATGGACGTACCAGGCAGAGCAGAAGGATGTAGATATTACTTTGGATCAGAGCAGCCAGCAGAGAGCACAGACACCAGCTTCTACCGAGCATTACAACAGAGGTGAGTTTTAAAGAGGCAACATAACAGACTGGGGGAACTAGGGAGCCCTTGTTGTGCATAAGATGCATCAGGGGATACGAATCAAACTTTTTAGAGAAAATTACAGTAACATGCAATAAAAAGTGGAAAAGCGGGCAAGGGGATTGACAGTGGCATGCTAATAATGTAGTTGGCATGTATTCTTTTCAAATTCCAGCTGTAATGGCTGAAGCAGTTACATCCCCAAGCATCCTCTCCACTCCTCACTTCCCACCTAATCTAGGACATCACCTCCTCAGATGCAGGGACTGAGTAGCTCTTGGAGTGTCTCTTTCAATTATTCTACTCAAAGCAATCTTGCTTAGTACAAGTCTGTTATTTAAAGCATAGCCTAAGCTAGGCTGTCATGATTTAAATAAAATTGATTAGGACATGAACAGAGAGACATTTAACTGGCATTTCTGAGAAAGTGGTTGTTTTTGATGATAAGATAGTTGTGCATGTCTGGGGTTTGTAAACTTTTTGCTGGTACACATAAAGCATGGGTCTATGGCAAAAGAGAGGACAGGCAGATAGGAATACAACATTTATAGCCTACAAGAGAGTAGGCAGGTAAGACAGATGCGGCGGGCGGAGGAAGCAAGCAGCCGATTCAATGTGAATGATAGAGCAAGCTTCAACTTTATTGATAGAAATCACACCTTATATAAGCACTCTACAATACACTACTTGTAACACTATTGGATACATTAAAGAAACTACATTATAATATCTCAGCCATTGGGTACATCTAAAAAGTCACATTATAATACACCAGCCCCTTGTGGCATTTCTGGTATGCATAAACATCTTTCTTGCTGTGAACCTGCTTCTCTCCCAGGGTTGCTTTCCTCTGACCCCCAAGGTCATAATGCGCCCCAACTTATCTCTGTGTTCTCACAACAATCCTCGCTAGCACAACTGAGCCCTGGGTCTTCATCCTTGTTTACATAACTGTACCCTGGGTTCTTTCCTTTGTTTACCTCAGGTGGCTGGGACCGACTTCTGCAGGGAGCTATGGCCGACCAGCTCCTGCAGGGAGCTATGGCCTTGCTCTCTGCAAGCCGTTCTCCAACAGACAGATAACATTTAAGTAGCGGCACTAAAAAGATTAAGGCTTTACTGTACTTCTCTAGCTGGAAAGCACTAAATTATTACAAAGCATTATCATTCTCCCATTATCATAAGAGCTCATTCAACACATAAGGAAAAATGAATAGTTCACTTTGTGCATTTAATTCAGCCATTTGCCTGTTTACATTGAAACCTGGCTGCTCTAACTCCCCAAATGTTTAGTATCAAGTAGGTTCAAAGAAAAGTATAACTCCTCAGCAGCGAATTTCCTGACTTTGCTCTTTCTGTTTAGAAAAGATGATAAAATGAATTGCAATGTTTTACAGAATTTCAGTATTTATTACATATCGAAGCTATTGGCCTAGCATTTTAGAAAGATTTACAGGTTTTTGTCTTCAGATGTCACATAACAACTTTAAGACTAATCTCATCCAAAGATGCTAATTTGCCAAAGTAGTTTCACAACTGTCTGGAGTCTTAAACCTTTCACACTGGAATTTAGCTCTGCAGGGTCCAGATTATGGGAGTAAAGGAAAAAAGGAAGTAAGTGAGCCAGCTAAATCATTTGTACAGTGATTAAGTGAAAAGACTGCAGTGACCCTTAAACTGATGAAATGAAACACTGCAGGAAGCAGAAAAGCAATAAACAAAATGGCAGAGGCTGTTGAAGACTATGGACAAGGTGGTGTTACCAAACACCGAGCCCCGAGGCAGACCTTACCCAGCAGCAGAGGCACTGCTTTCCTTACCCTCCTCTAATGCAGAAGCATTATATCTACTGGGGTTTCTCAAACATTTACAAAGCACGTTTCCCTTTTGGTTCGTCTTTCTCCACATGACCATCCTTTCACAGGCCCACAGCAGCTCCATTCCTTCAGGGTGAGACAGTGAGAAGGTTGTTACTGTTGTGTGCATGTGCTTGTCCTCTCCTCCCTGACCATGCCAGAACTGAGCCCTGATAGCAGTTAAAGGTGGCGGAGTTAGCAAATCCCTTGCTATTGCAAACACTGACAGCCAATACTTACAGCCGATTCTCACTTTGCTTCTCTGGAAGAACTGAGCTGCTGCTGACTTCTCCTGTCTAAAATTTCATGACCCTTTTGAATGTTCTCGTGACCTTCAAGGGGTTCGTGACCCTGACTGAGAAACATTGGGGCATTTCTGTAAAACACTATTATTTTTTCATGGATAAATATTCCTGTGTTCTGAAGTGCACTAACAACTTGAAATGGGCCCCTGCAGCTGTTGGATATGTGATAGACTTGCATGACCCTGTTACTACGCACTCTGGCACCCCAGAGAACACCATGTATCTGTCTCTGTAGCTGCTGATTGCAGATGCTGTACAACATCCTGTCATTCTAAAAGGCAGAGAGAGCCTCAGTCTGAAAGGAGAATGAAGGAGAGTCATGTGCTGTGATCACAGCACAAGATGCACAAGCACATAGACTACATCATCTAGTGTCAGATGGAAAGCTACAGACAGCCCTCTGGACCCTACAGGCATCTGCATTTGCATTACCCTTGGTTGACTCCTTCCTTCACCTGGGACAGACCTGGGTGGTGCTGTTGATGGGCACAACTTTGGCACAACTTGTTCTGACATGGAGATTTTCCATTTGGAGACTACTCTGTGCAAAATGGAAAATGGAAAGCAAAAAACTCATAGGAGAGCAGTATCAATCTGCAAAGACATCTGATGGAGAAGAATGAGAGAAGAAATGAGCAGGAGACTGGCTAAAGTCTGATACAGAAATATTAGGAATAAAATTTTGGATACCCGTCCAAAAGCCATGCACATGAAGGTTACCTCTTCTAACTGGTAGGCACCCGAATTTATTTATTAGATATTATCATCTGAAGGTGATATGAATTTATGTATCCAGGGAAAGATGACATAACCTTTGCAAAATATCTATGGAGTAATAGGAAGAGAGAAAAACATCTCCTCCAGAGAGCAATTCAGCACAGAAAAGGAGTTGTAGCAGGAGAAATCATTCACATGAAGGTCTCTGCTTTCATTCCTAAATCCCAGCATAACTGAAGAATTCCAGTATTTCAGTAACAGACTTTGGACTCAGTCTTGGGCCATTCAAGTCCACTGAAGAATATAGAGCCCTGGGAGGATATTCAGTCAAGGCATGCAGACAGGGCAAGGCAGTCAGCCTTGGATTTGGTCCCAGCTTGACCTCCCTGCTTGATTTTAAGCAGCCTGTGAACAAACATTTACTACAGTAACAGCAAACAAGGAAGTCTCTGTAAGGTGTAAAACTGGGATGCAAATTACAAACATATGTAAATTGAAATCGTTTAGGTTAATTTCTTGGTACTGAATTCAGTGACTAAGTGCTTATTTCAGAATGCTCATTCTGTGCCCTGAACTACTGCTTTGTGCAGCTCTTCAGTGGCAGAAAGCAATTTAGCATAATCCTTCTACTGTAATGTCCAGTTTTTCCACAAAGATTACAGATGAAGCCAAAAGGCCTCATTATAAAGAAGGCTTACTGCTTTGCAAAGCTGGCCACTGTGTGTTTAACTGGACCAGAATGGCCCATTGGAGAACAGAGGGAAATCTCACATTTGGAAGGATGCGATGGAGGAGTCCCAGACAACCTAAGCAATCCTTGTTTGCCAAACAATGTGTGTGAGGCTTATAAAATGATGAATTCGAAACACATTTCCCACCTCACAACAATTGGAAAATACCTTTCAATCAAATGAATAATAAAATTCACCAGTGAGGCTGATTATCATCTAGCTTAAATCACTAATGCTACTTGCATGAATGTAGCTGCACCCACCACCTGATATCATCTGAGGATCTGGTCCAGGAATCTGCGTAAGGGCGAGTGTAAGATAACGATGGGAGACCTTTAATTTTTTGGCACACAAGCCTAGCTGTTAACCTTCTCAAAGTCAGTTCCCTTACCTCTGGTATTGCACTTGTCTTGAAATACGATGGATTTATTTTTTCTCATGATATTTCAGCTTCTATTTTTGACTTTCTTTGACTTCCAGCTGAAATATGAATGCTTAAAGAAGCACTCAATTTGTTTTTAAATATGACATTTTTTAATTCAGAAACGTTGCTGCTGAAAAGTCAAAGTTTTGCTAATTTTACCCCAACTATTCAAATATTAATAGTGAGAGGCTATGTTTCTTTAGAAAAATAAAGTGATGAGGGCTATTTATTTAGAGAGATATTCAATATTATATGCCTTGGCCTTTCTGAGATACTGTTCATTCAGTGGGACATTCAACCTTTTGTTGAACTACTCTTGCAAAGTATATAAAGGGAGTTTTAATCAAAGATTTCCTGGTTTTCATAAATGAATTTAAGTTACCAAAATCCTAGGCCCTGTAAGTTACTGGAGAAAAGGTTACTGTTTGCAGTCACAACTTTAATAAAGCTTCTTAAAAGTACATGTAAGTTATTAAATCCACTTAAAAAACTAGAAAATTTGATACAATTTTGGGAACAGTTCAGTTTGTTTCACTCTCGTTGCAATGGTGGCTGATTAAATTATTTACATGGCTTTCTGTTCCCATCCTCAAGAAGATCTGTGACTTCCCAGCACAAAGCTGTAAGAGGTGGCTTTACTGTAGGGGGGCAACCCTTTTCCCTGGAAAAGCTGAGCTAACTCAGAACCAGTTCCTCTGGCCCTTTGAGCTTGCACAAGTAGGAAAGGCCATAACTGAAGTGGGGGAGGATGGTTCTTTGAAGCATAAGATCTATGTACCTTATTTGGGACGCCCAAATACCCCAAATCTCTTGGGATTTCACCCACTCTGTAGTTCCCAGAGCACTAGCAAAGTGGTTTTCAGTATTATTATTTTCTTAATCGTTGCTGCTACCATGTTTGTGCCGTTGCCCTAGAAAGGATGTGATGTGGTTTAGGACATTTTTAAAAAACTTACCTTGGTTTTATGCACTCTATCTGGCCCCTACATTTCATTAGAACTCAACCAACTATATTTTCATCCAGTTGTAAGATCTATTGAGACTGCAATAATTTAAGAGTAGGGATCAAGTGAAGCTGGCTTGGAATGAGCTTGGAAAAATGGCTGAGTTTATTTTCTGCCTATGCCATAACTCAGCTTTCTAAAAATACAACTTCTGGGGTCATGGCACGCTTACCCTAAAGAAAGTGGTTAAGGATGTTGACTTACAAACGCAGTAGGATACATCCCAGCCTCTGGCAACAACTATCACCCTCGGCTGTGGTAGCTTACCCACCTCTCTCTGCCACTGCCACTGCAACCTTCAAGCTTGAACTATGCATGACATGTGAGCAGGGTGTGCTGTTCCAGCCCAGGGAAATATTCAGTTGACTTTCTAATTCAGTGAACTACAGGTGTTCACTTCCACCTGTGATTTGCCTGTTCTTACCACAAAAGGTGTCAGCAGACAAGAGTGAGGCACCTGGAGACCACAACCACCTCAGCTATCAGTGTTCATCTACTATGTCTGTATGTCAACACCTGAAACCTAATCTGGGCTCACCCAGCTCAAGTTGGCACAGTGCAATCTAAACTTCCAGCTCTGGCTAGCTACTACTGATGAATCATGCTGGGCAGACTTCAGGGCTTTGCAAGAGAGGTGGGTCCTGCACCTGAGCCAGCAGCATGGCCAGTGAGCCACCACCGTTGGGCACATTGGCTTGATATGCCCTTGGGCATGTACTGGTGCTACCAGCTCTGGACTGGGTGAAGGTAGATGCCCTACTTTTCCTCATGCCTGTATGTAACTGCAGGAAGAACAGAGGTGGCTGCAATGGCAAAGTATCTCCTACCACCCCACTGCAGTTACACAGAGCTTGTAATCAACCTTCAGACACTTTCCCTAATCTAGGCAAAACCTAATCTGTGTGTTTTCATGTCCAGCTTTCAGCTGGACTCTTCATGAACTACCACTGTCAGAGTGTATTATTATCACTACTATTGTTTGATAACTGCATCAACCTTTATTTTTCAAAGATGGAACACTTAAAATTAGCAAAGAGTTTCTTATATTTACTGGTACCATTTTGGATTCACATATAGGAGGACCATGAAAATGAAGCAGAAAAACACACCCTTGTCTTAACTTGTTAGGACAGTTTGAGTCCTGAGAATAAATATACTCCTTAAGGGGTTGTTATTTCCTTTCTGATTATGAATGGAATATATATGAAAGAAAAAGAAAAGAAAGAGAAAAAGAAAAAGGAAGGGAAAGAAAAGAAGGAAGAGAGGAAGGAAGAGAGGAAGGAAGGAAGGAAGGAAGGAAGGAAGGAAGGAAGGAAGGAAGGAAGGAAGGAAGGAAGGAAGGAAGGAAGGAAGGAAGGAAGGAAGGAAGGAAGGAAGGAAGGAAGGAAGGAAGGAAGGAAGGAAGGAAGGAAGGAAGGAAGGAAGGAAGGAAGGAAGGAAGGAAGGAAGGAAGGAAGGAAGGAAGGAAGGAAGGAAGGAAGGAAGGAAGGAAGGAAGGAAGGAAGGAAGGAAGGAAGGAAGGAAGGAAGGAAGGAAGGAAGGAAGGAAGGAAGGAAGGAAGGAAGGAAGGAAGGAAGGAAGGAAGGAAGGAAGGAAGGAAGGAAGGAAGGAAGGAAGGAAGGAAGGAAGGAAGGAAGGAAGGAAGGAAGGAAGGAAGGAAGGAAGGAAGGAAGGAAGGAAGGAAGGAAGGAAGGAAGGAAGGAAGGAAGGAAGGAAGGAAGGAAGGAAGGAAGGAAGGAAGGAAGGAAGGAAGGAAGGAAGGAAGGAAGGAAGGAAGGAAGGAAGGAAGGAAGGAAGGAAGGAAGGAAGGAAGGAAGGAAGGAAGGAAGGAAGGAAGGAAGGAAGGAAGGAAGGAAGGAAGGAAGGAAGGAAGGAAGGAAGGAAGGAAGGAAGGAAGGAAGGAAGGAAGGAAGGAAGGAAGGAAGGAAGGAAGGAAGGAAGGAAGGAAGGAAGGAAGGAAGGAAGGAAGGAAGGAAGGAAGGAAGGAAGGAAGGAAGGAAGGAAGGAAGGAAGGAAGGAAGGAAGGAAGGAAGGAAGGAAGGAAGGAAGGAAGGAAGGAAGGAAGGAAGGAAGGAAGGAAGGAAGGAAGGAAGGAAGGAAGGAAGGAAGGAAGGAAGGAAGGAAGGAAGGAAGGAAGGAAGGAAGGAAGGAAGGAAGGAAGGAAGGAAGGAAGGAAGGAAGGAAGGAAGGAAGGAAGGAAGGAAGGAAGGAAGGAAGGAAGGAAGGAAGGAAGGCAGGCAGG
>NW_020799095.1:140512724-140623455 GCF_003259725.1 Athene cunicularia | reverse complement strand
AGAAAGAAAGAAAGAAAGAAAGAAAGAAAGAAAGAAAGAAAGAAAGAAAGAAAGAAAGAAAGAAAGAAAGAAAGAAAGAAAGAAAAGAAAGACTAAGCTGCTTCAGTTCTAAACAAACAGCTACTCTAATGACAATGCTTATAAAAACAATATTATGTTAAATTATTTAGTATGTTTAATTTAATAAAAAGGAAAAAGGAAGATGAAATAGGGCATTGAGGAAATTCCTCTTTGTTTATTTTTGTCTCTGTAGTGGTTCATTTTACCCACCAGTGTTTTTTCTTCTTTGCAAGCCCCCCTTCTCTCTTGATTGAAAACAGACTCTCTAATAAAAATGGTTTAAGATCACAGTGATAACTTAAATTCAAGAACATGAATAAAAGGCACCCTTAGAGGAAAGACCCCATCTGCTCACATATGATGTTAGGAAGGGAGTGCATAATGCAGAGTAGTGATTGCTACCAGGTGTAAAATTACTCAGGTCCTCCATGCACAGTTTCTAGTCTATATGGTCACTTATAAAAAAGAGGGATTCAAGTATCCTATAAAACAGGTCCTATGTTTTACATTTGACCTCTTCCTGAACATCAACCTTATTAAAAACAAATAAAAAAAATGTCCTGAATGGAAGCTGTAGTTTGATCTGGAGCTTATGGAGGCTGACAGCAAACCTGCCATTGCTTTTAGAGGGGCAGGAGCCAGCCTCTGCTTCATTCAAAAAGAGACCTTTATCAAGCTGCCTTGCAACCATCACTCCACAAGTGGTTTCTATTTCATTTTATTCTAATTGTCTTACAGAAATACATTTTTCACCAAATTGAAAGCTTGTCTTTCCTGAAGTCCTGGAAAGGATTAGATAGCATTACATCAGACATTTCAAACAGTAAATTGTGAACCTGGAAGAAGCACTTCAAAGCATGGTTATGTGAAGCTTCAAGTACCCGGGCAGAACAGCAGAGGTGAAACAATCACAATCTCTGCAGCGGAAAGCAGTGACTCAGGGCGTGTAAGCCACAAATCCCTTTATTTTAATCTAACATGTATATTATCATGGGGTTTAAAATCCATGTCTGATACACTGTGCTAGAGGCTGTAAGAATGTGTAATACAGGGCCTAAACTCAAAGACAAAATTTGAACAAGACAAAAGCAGGTTATGAGCAGAGATGACAAGACTCTTGCACACTTTTTTTATTAATAACTGCAGCAACTGGAGTTGCGGAAGGCACAACTTTTTTAGCCAAAGTAGTTAAATTTTTAAAAGGTAGTATAGAAACAAATTAACATATGTAAAAGAAACTTTTTTCTTGTAGTTTGCTCATCTGAATTCACAAGAATAAATTAAATCGGGCTAATTACTCCTCTATCTGTTTAAAGCCTCTTCACTGGGTAGAAGTCAGGGGTAAGGGTTTGCACTGCCTTAATGATACAGGAATAATCTGTCAAAGGGCCTCAGCCTATTCATGCATAACAAGGTGGTGCTTCACCACTATGGGGATGCCCCTTTTGTCACCAAAAAAGGCATTAGTGAACTAGTAGCAGCGGTCACATTTCACTGCTTGCCAAGCCATTATCACGAGGCAGACATACATGCACTCAAGGGAAAGCTTGCTTTGGGGGTGGTTTGGAGTGAGAGGAAGAGGCAGCTTACCAGGCTTTGACAGAGAGCTTTTCATCAAAATGGTTTTTCAGGGGAAAATGCTTTTGTGTTGGGTTTTTTGCTTGGTTGTGGGATTTTTGTTGTTGTTGTTGTTTTTTTTTTTTTTACATTTAACACAAATACTTTATTTCAACTCATTGTGGAAGTGATTTCTGCCAGCTTCCTCTGTGCTCTTTGCTTGTTGCTCACCCTGAGCTGGGTCTCCAGGGGTGTAGCTGACAGAGTTTCATCGCTTCCCACTGCAGTTTGGGAGTGCAACGTCTCTGTGCAGAGCAGGAGCTACTCAGTGGTCAAGGAGACTCCTATTTGTCAAGAAGCAAAGAGCACATCCAAGAGATACTGCAAAAGGTTTTATGAGTTGAACTTTTTGGCTTTAAACTGAAAATAATCAATGAAAGATTTGGGGCTTGGGCTGAAGGCTGTTTCCGGTCACAGGAAGTACAAATAGAGTCTTTCCTAGATAGTTTGCATCCATGGAAAATAGTTATAAATTTTTTTTCTAAAAATACTTTTCCATAGAAATCTTGATTTGTATGTATATCTTTTTATGGTTTTCCCATTGTTATATGTTTATGTTCTTCACTAAACTTGGACAGGGGATGCTAGATTGTTTGCCTGCATTCATACTAGAATGTCTGAGAATGACATTTGGATTCACTCAAAGTTATTGAGATGAGTACACTGGGTTTGCTACAAAAAATAATCTTCTTTAACTATATAGTTCACATACCCACCTTCCCTAACCTATGCTATATAGCTGTGTCCCTGCAGCCCTATGACCCATGTCTCATAAAAACTCCTGTCTCCTGAAAAGATGGTTCAGGCAGGATATTGAGGGCTGTGAGGAATTAAAGCCCGTACCACAGATGAGTCCATGGAAGTTAACTGTTTTGCTAATGGTGGTAGGCATCAAAGCCTCATCTCCAGTTCGGCCACAGTCAATAGCTTTGTCTCCGCAGCTGCTAGGTTGATATTGCAGCAACTGTGAATAGGTGGTCAGATTTCATGCTTGAATCAGTTCAGATATATGGGGAGTAGCTTATCTGACAAAGACTGGCACTCTTACACCTCCCCTGCCTTACAGGTCCTACCTGTCTTCCATCACAGGACACCCACTCTATTCCCAATCTCTCCCACACCCAACACCTCAATCTCACCTCCTGTCCACTTACTTCACCCTTTTCCCCTTCTATGCTTCTCTCTCCTGCAAAACCTGCCTCTCATAGTCAATATTCTCCAGATTTTATCTCTGCCACACCCACCGTCGCTCTCAAGCCCATATTCTTCTCAGTTGTTTTTTGGCTCTCCCAAGATATCTCACAGGCATCCAGCCCGCCAGCATCCCCTGGAGCCATCTAGCACCAAGAGCCTGGTTCCTTAGAGGCAGCAACACTGAATAGTCCTGCCCCTACAGAGATTCTCACTCAAGGCAAGTTTTAACCAGTTTATGGTGACAGCCAACTATATTGTGTGTTGGATGAAGCCTACTGCCTAAGTGCCATGTAGGTTTATTGTGGATTATGCTGCTTCCTTGGGCTTGGGCAATTAAATATTCTGTATTTCACACTTCCCTGTTGGTGAAACGACTTGAGAGGGTTATTCAGCATGAAGATGGAGCAATCTGAAGAGCTATGGAAATACTAAATTATTGCTATAACTGGTGAGTAAGTGGACCAGAGTTATGTGCTTGTAGCCATGTTATTCAGATTTATTGCTAACAAACAGGCAGCCCTTATTTCCAATGAAATGCACATCTGTCCCTTTTCTGTCCTCTCTCAGTAAACCTTGACTACCAGCTGTATTGTAAATGCCTGTGAAACAGAAGATGAAGCAGCCAGGTGGCTTCTAGGATTGGAGGATGAATAAAAGAGATAGATCATGTTAATTATCTCAGTTGAAGCAATAAAATGTAAGTGACCTGGGAATGTCCTGTGTGTCTGGTTTTGGACCATAAAGTCTGCTTGGAAAGGGTGCTATTTATCTGCATTAGTCCCTGTAGCAGGTTTAGCAGTCTTTGCAGGCTTGAAACTGCATCGATCTATCATTACTACTGTAATTTCAAACACAAAAGGCCTGATGGCAAAAGCATCTTAAAGCTACAAGCATGGTAAGAAATAAAATTCCATACTTGTACAAAGGGGGAATTAATTTCACTTCCAAATCTGTAGCTGTTCTTGATGCTGTAAAAATATTTCAGTTGTGTTTCCTCATTACATTTACATCAGTCCATGCAATTGCTCTTTGGCTCATTGAAGAGTCACTTGCTGTCATTTGCATCTCCAATACATGTAGGTCTGAGCTAGGAGTCCACATTATGAATGTTTTAGGACCAAGATATCAGCAAAAGCACTGGAGGAAAGGGCCTCTGTCACCACCAGCTGTCATTCTGAATGGCACCTTTAAAATTAATTTGTGAATAGCTGATCAGATGGATTAACTCTGGTTTTTTATTTCATATACCTGGAAGGCAGTAGGCTGTAATGTCTTCTTAAATAAATAAATAAATAAATAAATAAATAAATAAAGTCACAGGAGGTTTTGGTGTTTCTTCAATTAATACAATCCATATATTGTTGTTAATTATTTTTAATAAACAACCAAAATGCAGAGACTCTATCACTACTGAGTGATAATACTTTAGTTCTCATTATAACGGCTAAAGACTTACCATCAGGAAGTTGATGGTTGCTATAGGACCAATGTTTACCAAGGGTAGCATATTCAGCCTAGGCAGACAAAAACTAGTCTCAATATATAATGGATAGATTTAGAAAGGCTAAAGAGCTGAAACTTGTGAGGGGTGGATGGGGAAGGAAAATGTAGCCAGTCAAAAATTGATTGAAATATTTTGACAGAAGGACTTTGTGAAAGGCCAAAATGGTACAATTCCACAGTCAAGAAAAAGAAACATATCTATTAAAATCTAGTTGGAGATGAACATAGATGTTAAAAGGCAATATACATCAAGTGAAATGGAAAAGAAAATTAATACAATTGCAGGTAAAGGCCTACACAAAGATAAAGTTATTACAGAGAAAACTATACTTGTTAGGATTAGAGGCAATAAGTATGTTAAATTGGTAACAAAACAAATCCTAAAGATGACATAAACCCATTACCAAACAAAGATGGTACCCTTATTAATACTGATGCAGATAAGATGTTCAGTAAATATCTGTTCTGTACTTAGAAAGTCTAGATGAGTTTATATCTTAGGAGAAAGATGGCAGATTTTCCAGAAGACAACGTTAGGCAGCATTTTCTAGAGATAAATATTTTAATGCAAAAGCTCAAGTAAGAATCACCCTATGGTCCCACGAGAACTGACTAAAGTGGTCTCTGGCATGCAGATGTTCATTCTTAACACATTTTTAAATACTAGGCAAATACCAGGGAAGACAGCTAATATTGTGCCCCCATGGAAAAAAGGGGTTGGAGTGACAAGAATAGGCTGGGGAGCCTGACATCAACACTGGGCAAAAATATTTACTGCTCCCTCTCCCCCTTTTTCACTCCTGACCTTACTTCTTTTTGGATGCCAGCCCAGTGCCCTTGAAGCAACCTTCTGTTTTCCTATGCATCATGGGCTGAGTTTGGTTCCCAGTGAGGTCTCTGGGAGCCCAACTGGCATTCCAGTACCCTCCCTGCTAAATACGTCCCATTGCAATGGAGCACATGGTTCCAAAAGGACTCGGGAAAGCAGCTGGCCTGCTATGTGACAACAGCACATGGGAGCTGGGAATCAGCCAAAGGGCAAGAGTACCAGCTATGGATATAAAAAGGGTCCCAGCCCAAGGGATCAGAGAGGGCCAGGGATGTGTTTTCTGGAAGGGAAGGTCCTGAAAGACACAGACTGCAGGGGCTCTTCCCTAGTTTTTCTCCTGAGAACTAAAGAGCAGGGATGCCTGACCCAGGGAAGGATAGTGGGTTCACTTGTGTCATTTTCCTTCTGATTCATATGTAGGATAGAAGTCTGTCCCAGGTTTCTTAGGTTTTAATAGTCTGTAGTCAGCAACAAGACCTGTCAATAGTCCCTAAACATTGTGTTTCCTATGATTATTCTATCCCTGGTTTTTTTTTTTTTCCGCTTACTTTTTTGAAAAATATATATTATTTCAGATATTGCTGGTAATTTCCTCAGCCAGACACTTTGCCAGAAATACCACTTGCAAAGTGCAGAGTTGTAGAAATAACAGGTACGGCAGAGGACTTGCACAGGTAATGGAGGGGATACTACAGAGCCTCTGAAACTTACTGTGGAGGTTAAGTATAGTGTGTCTATATCACAGTTTCAAGACATGTGGACATGTCCATTTATTGTATAATCTTACGAAAATGCGAACTTGACTAACAGAAGGTAAGCAACCAAGCCTTCCTTCCAAGCATGCCTTTTGTCAAGGCTGCTTCCATGATCTTTCAGTCTACTCATCTGCAAGATTCACTGTTTGGCCTCCGCTTCCAACTGTCCCAGTTCATTTGGTGCGCGCAGTGTTGAACAGGACAATCTGAGGGCTGTGCTTGATGGCACATGTGTCTTGGACATGTGAAATGCTGGGGTTTCAACCCCAAGCCCCAAATTAAGGTTGACATATGGGTGATTCCCACAGCCCTTCCCAAAGTGGAGGTGAGTTTGCCTTTAAGCTTCCCTCCAGGGTGTGGCGGCCTTGCAGACAGAGCCATTGGGTAAATGAGCCCCAGGTGTCCTGCATTGAGTAAAAAAGGTCAGGTGTCCCACTGAGGGATAAAAGGTGGGACCCCTTGGAAGAAGGTGCAGTGTTTGTCTGTCAGGTGGATGCCTTGTGCAGAGTTCCCTGTTGGTGAAGGACCTCCTGCCTCCCTGGGACTGGGCTCCAGTCAGGTCTGGCTTTTGTCAGTGTGGGCTGTGTAGAGATTCAGTATGTGGCTTCCTTGGTCTTCTGTATTTGGCTTGTTGACTTGGTTGTCTCTCATCCCTTCTATGGGAAACTGCATTTTGCCATTTATTCCACCTGTTGTTAGTTGTGTGGTGTTGTTGGGGTCAGTGGGATTGATGTTGATTATGTATAATCTGACTGATGTCTACCCCCAGCACTCATCCATGTACTGACCCTTTTGTACCAAATACAATTTGGTTATTGATTCATCTTTATGCTAGGCCTAATAATTGACAAAACAGTATGCCATTACTGGGTTTCACCCCAAAATAAATAAGACCTGCAGGGATATTTAGGAGGCTGAGAACAAGCAGAGAAGATGGTATAATATCTGGAGTTCACAATTTCTCTTTCTTTAGTAAACTCCCTTTACAGATCACTTTTCCATAGACAAGAGAATTAAGGGGAAAAACATGGTAACACTGATCCAGCACAAGTTAACTGGTGGAACAAGTTGAACCAGAGACTATCCTCAACAAAGAGAATCTAAGTAAAAAGAAGGTGTAACCACTGGGGACAGAAAGAATAACACCACATTGTATACAACCCCAGATTATTTTCCTAGGCACAAAATTAGGATTTCTCATACTTCAAAAGTTATAAATTTTGCAGTTGGTATAGCTAGGTCCAACAGCTACAGCCACTGGTTCCTGAGATGGCTGGAGGATACTCCTGAAGCTTTTATTGCTATTGTTTTAATGATCCCAGGTGCAGACTCTGGAGGACTAACAGGATGCTATTTTTCATGAAAGGGGCCAAGGAGAAAGGCCAACAACTTCATTTTCTTCAAAAAGTGAAGGGGAACTCCCTGCCCTGAGTATAGCCATTTAGGAGTTAAGGGAGGAGGAAAGGCAAGTAGTATTGGCCAGTGACACTGCACATGTGACCCACCATAGGCCAAATGATGCTGAAGGACATAGTAAAAACTCCTCCTTCCCCCTGCTCAAGAGCTATCAATGGGACCATGTGCATTACCTAGCCAGGAGAAGGTGTGTCCTTGGTTGACAATTCTGGACAGTCTTTTCAAGGCAAAGGGATCCTGACTTGCTTGCTAATCCAAAAATAGAGGGAAACTGCATATACTACTAGTCCAGTATCAGCTAGATTTCTCCACCCTTACATGACAAAAGTTAACAATGCTTGTCTTAATGTTTCTCTTACTCCCATAAACGTGGAGGATCACTGATGATGCTGTGAACTTGGAAGTAGCATCACTTAAATGAGTCCAAGTAGCATTCATTAGAGAGGTAAAGTTCTGATGCTTTCACTCATAAATAGATGTTCAGCAGTGGATAGGCATGTTCAAAAACTTTATAAAAGATCATGTTTCCTGGTTGATCGCCTGAGGACATGGTAGCTAGACAGGCTTCCTCATCTTAATAAAATCAATTGATGTTAGCTAGACAGGCTTTCTCAACTTAGTAGATGCAATTGATGCTAGTGAGACACATTCCTAACCTTAATAATAGGAGCTGCAATTGCTGAATATTGCTTGTGGCAGGCTTGTCAGCAAATGTCTGGTCTGATTTATGAAAGAGAATTGTGTCAACAATGGGAATTTATTGTTTCCTACACTTCCTGCCTTATGGTGTCGTCAGTATATAACACACTGTTACAGGAAAGGACTTGTGCAAAATGCAAGGTTCTGAGTGAGTCTGGGGTCAGACATTTACCACCACAAGCATTAAATACCTTTAGCTGTTTTAATTCAAATAGGGCCCTTGCAAAGCATTTGGTAGTGCTTTGCCTTGCTTGTCAGTTGTTGATACAACATACGTATTTAAACATGAAAATTAGTTTGCTCTTTGAGCACTCCAGGCTTTCCATAAGAGCTAAAAGTTGCAGCATTTCACTAAGAAAATCCTATTGGAAAACAGCACATTTTTTTTCTCCTATATTGTCTTGCTGAATTCATTAATAATTTCAGTAACCCCAAAACTGTGTCTCCCTGTGAAGTTGCTGGTGGCTGAGGGGGTTTTAGCAAACTCTTTACAGGCTTTCATCTCGGGTTATTCTCAGATTCTGATCACATCTCTATCTTTCTGCTGGTGCTCTGTGGAGTTTTGTCAGCTGATTGCCCAGACTTAGATGTGGCAAAGCAACGACTATATAAAGCAGAAAATAAGGAGTGAGAGTAAAAGTGTGTGTTCTGGTCTTTTCCTGCTTTACAGTAATGTATATATCCTGGACCTGAAAAGATGGAAAACTGGAGTTCTGTAGTAAATAATCTCTCTCCAATTCCAGCTCTGTCTCAAATAAGAAATCTATCCCTAACTTAAATTTGCGTAAGGAAACAACATCTCCAAATGTGACACACACCATTTTCAGATGAGATAACCTTTATAAAAATGTCATTAGTGGGATATTCAACTCTGCAAAATCATTACTAATTTTGGAAAATGTAGATCATTAATGTGACAGAATCTTCTACCAAATAGCTGTGTATCTGTGGAATTTCATTATCTCTTTTTTCAGCTATCAAAAAGTAATTGCTTTTAAAACTTAGATATAGGGATATGTACTAAAGGGAGGACTGGCCATGGTAGTTTTGACAGGTAATAAAATAATATACTTTATGAATATATTGATTAGCTTTCCTCTGTTATGGTACACAGAGATCATATCTATATTGATTTTTAAGGTTCTGAACACAGCGACAGCTGAATGTTTTAAATCTTCTAATATATTTAACTTCATTACAACCTTGACAGGTAGGGAAATATTACAGTGCCCAAGACCTGCATTTGTTCTCCTAACTGTAAATACCGAATTGAAACACCTATGTAAGTCCAGTCATCTTAGAGTCCTTGCATGGCCACTGAGATACAAGCATTGTTAGAGCCAAAATCATTCTTTCTTAATTTCCCAGTCAAGCTGCCTCACCAGGTATCTGAAGGAGGAAGATAATGAAGGTCATAATTTAAAGGACAGGAGCCGGCTACCTACAATAGGTGCAACGAATTTGGGCCCGACCTCATGAGCATGGAGAGGCTGAAGAGAAAGTCCCTGTCATGTTGTGCTTGCAAAGTTACTGCAATGCAGAGATGAGAGGGGATGCTAAACTGCACAGACACTCAGCCTACTTCCCAACCCAGAGGCTTACTACTCTGCAGGAAAATCCTCTTGGGTCAGAGACCAACAGAGGCAGGCCCTGAAAGTAGATCTAGCTTCCAGCAATTCATCATCCCCTGAGCCAGAGTTTGCTCCTGTGGAAGGAATTAGTAATTGTGTTTTGCAGTGCCATATTACAACAGGTAGTACATGCTGACTAGAACTAGCCTGTAGCACCAGAAAGGGAATAGTTCTTGCTGAAAACAATGGGTATGTCATGCCAGCCTGTGACAGGAAAGATCTGAGAGTGTTTGTCAAGCAAAATTTCTGAAAGAAAATTTTATATTATATAAAAAAAAGGGGGTTAGAGTGTTGATGGGAATTCTGGTCCTTTTCAAGTATTATCTGACACAGTAGAAACATATGGTGAGAGGGAGAGACAGAGCAAAACAGGAAAGTCACCCTGAAATGGATATATAAAGTCATAGTTGTGAGTAGTGGAATGATAGATAGTATTCTTATATATGGCACTGTCATTTCTCATAGTGACACTGTTTGACTAAATGTGGGGGTCTCATGGAACTGGATGCAGACTGGAGGAAGGAGTCAGAACACATGTGGTGAAAGAGGGAATCCAGGTCTTTAGGATTGCTGGTCTGTTAAGTGCTGGTACATGCATTTCTGTGGAAGTGGGAGGAGCTTCTATCATATTTCAAGCTGAGAAAAGAAACCTTACATGAAATTATCACTTGCAGTAAGTGCAAGGTCATCCACTTCTGAGAAAGCAATAAAATGTTCCCAGGGAAAGTTTATTTGCACTTCTGGTTGATTTTAAGAGATTTCTGAAGTTTTGAAGACTATCAATAGTGTCAGGCATGCATAGGTGCCTGAGAAGAAAAAGAGTTTTCTTAGGAAAATTCATGTAAAAACAATCAGCCTGTGGTCCTGTGGTTTTGCTCAGACAATTAGAAGATATCACCGCTACACGGAGAAGCTGAAAGGGAGGGTTTCCCCTGAACAGACATCTGTTTTGGGCTGAATGTTTCTTGCCCATGTTTTTTCTCTGCTGGTAATAAACTGCTCTGCTCAAATTATCATATGCTTGTGTTGAGACACTTGGATTAATAGGAAGAGAAAACATCTTCATGAAGCCTTGAAATGACAGGAGGGGTCAATTTAATATTTTCATTGGCATCATCCAGTCCCTGTTTTCCCAGAGTGGAAAGTCCAGAAGGGGCTTTCTGGAGCATCTTAAAGTCATGGACCACAACTTGGAAATCACCAAGGGAGAATATGGTCAGTTTGGATTCCCAGGCATTTCTTAAACAGAAATAATGGACATACTTTATTATAGACACTGCCACCAGCTGTTTGCATTCTCAGCTATGCCCCATTCAAAGGCATAAGGCAGATAACCCCTGTCACCTGAAGGGCATAAGGCAGATAACCCCCATCACCTAGTGGGGTTAGTTCACACAAATCCACTCTTTCAACTTAAGAATAATATAGAACAAAATTCATGTTAGCAAACTGTAACATCACCACAGCTGTGTCCTCTACAGAGTGAGTGCTGCAGTCCTTGGATTGCTTCCTCTGCCCATCAAACCCATGTGAAAAGTGGGATGAAGTTCCCACAAGCAACTCCAATTTCAATCCATTTCAGACTTTATTTGTTCCATGGCCTCCTGTGGTAGCAAACTATGCGGGCCAGCTACCAGCTGTGTGAAGGCCTGCCTTTTATTCATTTTAAGTTTACCTGCTGGCAGCTACATTTATAATCAAGTGCCAGAAGAATGGAAAGAGAGCGTAATGCATCTCAGTTGTTACCTGGAGTTGCTATGGGGACATGATGAGTCTGGAGAAGTGTATCAGAGAAGGGTTCTGCCAAAAACCAGCATCGTGTCTGTGAAGAGGGATCCCCAGAGGAGTGTTTAAGCCTCAGGGTGGAAATCTCCCAGTGGGGAAAGTGGTGCAGTAAAGGAACAGAGGACTGAACAAGCAAACAGACATCTGGGCATGAGATGGCTGTGGAAAAAAGAGCCTGTTGCCCGAGAACTCCTTACCAGCTTCACTGGCACGCGTTCCCAAGGAGTCTAATATGAAGTACTTTGGGTTTCACTCAGAGCCTGCTAAATCAATGGGAATCACTCTCTGGATTTCTCTGCGTTTTGGACCAAGTCCTTTCAAAACAAGCAGTGAATAGAAACATAGGTTTTCTTCCTCCCCATGGCCAGGATTTTCAGCATACCTCAACTTTTAGGACTGTGGTTGAGTTTTCCAAAATGAGTTCCCTAGGAATGGAGAAATGATGACAAGTGACTAAAACACCCAGGCTCTCTTCAGGTGGTTCACTAGCCAAGACAGAGAGACTCATTGCAAGCTCACACTTCGCCTGTTGGTCACGAGATATGAATAGACAGGCTGCTGGCCAACATGGTGGTCCTCCAGAACAACCAGGAGCAAGCACACTGTTACGGTAGCTTAGCTTTGCTCACTCACTTGCAGCTGCCTGTCAATACACTTAACTTTCATTTAGGAAGCTCAATAAATTTCTGAGAATCTAGTTGTATCCAGCATGTTTTATTGTTTGTTTGTCTCTGTTAATTATGGCCAGCTTCTCCCAGTAAGAGCTGCATGTAGCAGAATTCCTTCAACGGTCTTGTCCTGGTTGCGAGTATTTTGCCAACTCTGCCCCAGCATCTGAAATTCATCCTCTACTTTCTGCAGAGATCTCCAATGCTAAAGCAGGGATAACTTTTCCACTGCATGCTGGAACTGGAGTCCCGTGAGCGCACAAGTTGGCCAGAAGCTGTGTTGAGCCTCCTGAATGTATACATGTGCAGTTCTCTGTTAAATAAATTGTATATTTAATTAAATTTGAGAGGAGATTTATTAGGTAGGGCATTAGCCAGACATGATGCTGAAAACAAGGTTTTCTGCTTTCACAAAAACTTGGACTGTTGAAGGGTTTTTGTGTGTAGTATCTCAAAAACACCTTGACTAGCTTTTGATTTTAAAATAAATACATTTAGACACGCAGAAAGTGCTGCAAATGTTTATATTTTGCTTGCCTTTTATTTGACTTCCTCTGATTTTGAAACAGGAAACCATTTTTTTCCTAAAGGAGCACAGGTCTTTTTTACAGCTATTGGGTTTTCTAATAGGTAATTTTCTGTTATTTATTACTGCTTTTATTTTCCAACTTACAAATGGTAGATAGTTCATTCCAGCTTTCCAAAGGACCTCCGTAGGTGTTTTATCATCTGCAGAAAGGTAAGGCACAATCATTTCTCCATCATGGGGGAGGTCCTAAAAGGACTAAGGTCAGATAAAGGGGTATCCAATCTGTTTGGGAACTTTCTATGTGAAACATTTTTGCACTAAAACTGGCAAATTGTCAATTTAAAACTTTTTGGGGAGAGGGCCATCAACTTGATTCAATGACATGACTTATTTTTTTATTTGTAAAAAAAAAAATCTGATATTGATTTCCAAGATCGAATTTTAAGACCAGTTATGAGCTTCAAATTATTTCTGCAAAATTTATAATGCAAGCTAATTAGAAAAAATACAGGTAAAATCCAAAGCAATGCATTTCAAAGGCATTTAAACAAAGCATGAGGATTGTCCCAAACTTCTTTTTGCTTGTTACTTTGCAAAAAAGCAGCAGTCAGACATTTTTTGCACTAGGACACAGGATGGGAAAAAATGTCAGAAACTTCACACATCTTCCTGGGATGATGGAGGAATTGTTCCCACCCGGCCATATCTTCCACCTGAGATTTGTGAATCTCATTCCTCTGGCTTCCCCATTTCAGTGGCACAGACCATGCTTCCCTCCCTAATTCTGTACCACATAACCCAAATAAGCCATCTCTGTGGGGAAAAGCCCCCAGCCTGGAGAGAGTAGCAGGAGCACAATTTACCGGCTCCTCTAGAGCGGAATAAGGCTGCCGGTCTGCAGCTGCACCTCCTGCCAGCACCAGCCCAGGTGGTTCATCTTAACTGCCTTAGGGACATTGCCTCCTAGCAAGGCCTCAGGTTGTTCACTCCATCTGGCTTGTTACTACTGCATATTCTACATTTATGGTGTTGTGGCTTAAATTCAGTTATTGATGGGGTTCTGCAACTCATGTTAATAACAGATGTGCCTGGTTTTCAAGTGTGCCTGGTTTTCAGCAGGTACTGGCATCCATGCCAGGCTGGTGCTGTCGGGCTGCCCGGGGATGGCGCAGTGCAGACTGCCTAGGACAGGACGTGAGGATGGCGCTCTCCTGCCTGTCCATCAGCAAGAACCTGAAGTCCCTGATGTTAATGCCTGAGGATTCAGCAGGATGGTTGAAGTCTGTTTTGATTTCCCCAAATGGGGATGTTCCAGGGAAACAGAAGTTTCAAGTTCAGACTTCCGAGTTTGTAGAGGCAGAAGAGACAGACTCAACCACCTTTTACCAAATGTGTGTAAGGGCAGTGGGAGAGGTCTGGGCTCTAAGGACTACATTGAACATTGGTTAGCATTGTTCACCCAAGGGAGATAGGAACTCTCCACGGAGTGCTGATACAGTCTCACCTACTACACAGGTCTGGCCATCAGAGTGCAAGAGCCATGCTAAGGAACTGGAACAGTTTTTGAGAAGTGCAATAACATGGTTTGGATTCTGGGAAAATGGATAGCTTATCTGAAAGGAAGGGATCCAGAGGATGGTTCAGTGACAGCTTTCCTGCAATCACTGTATCCTTCCTTGGACATATTAAAAATCAATCTGAACATAGCTCCAAGGAAGCTGACTGAGTTGGCCGTGTTCTTAGCAGGGGCCAGTCAGTTGGAGTTCTCTTCACTTCTGATTTTTTCTCTGATTGTGTGCACGTGTTGCAACACCAAACACACAGGTGCAAATAATAGTGAAGGATCAGGAGCCCTGAGAGAGAAAATAATGGGGTAAGACCTGTGAAAGTCATGCAACCAGTCATATCCTTAAGTGTCATAGCACAGCCTCTGTGGCCAGTGGGGATACTGAATTCTTACAATTAAGCCCACACAGACCTGGGCTCATAGTGCAGAAGGAGAAATTATTTTTAGAACAAAAAAAGAAGCCTGATCACAATCTCCTGGAAAGTGAATTTACTTCCTTGATTTCAGTGGTTGTCTGGAAGATTTTAAAACTGCCATCAGACTATCAGCCTCAAGGGTGTATTCATAGATTACAGGGCCTAAAGGGACTGTTGTAATGATCTAATTTGATTCCTTTCTGACATATACCATAAGACTACCCTGCAATCACTCTTGTAGCAACAAAAGCGTATCTTTTGGAAAAAGCTCTTACTGAGATTAAATGGAAGGAGCACAAAATGTTCCTTGGGGCAGAGGTAATTGAGACAGCTGAAGTCCTTGCCAAAGGCACCGATCATTACAGCAGTGGCTGGACGGAGCTAAGCTACATGGGATGAAAGGATTTCTGTTGGACCAACTGCGTCTCTGGGAGCAGAGAGGTGTGAGAGAGAAGGCCAGGAAAAAGCCAGAGATGCAAAATACTGAATTTGGAAAAAATCAAGCAACAAGCTTCTGGCACATTTGGATTTCTCAGCAAGGAAACCACCTCCTGCTTGGTTTTATTATTTTTAATTTTTTTTGTGGGGCACAGAGACCTGGCACACACTTCTGGTAAATAAATAGGATTGCACAAAGACTCTGCATGACTCTATCAGCTCCTCCTCCCAACAGAAACATGACACTGGAAAACCCTGAATAGCTGCTAAGCATTTAAGCCAAAGGAGCATGGTATTTCCAGCACCAGGAGTTTATGGTTTCTTTGCAGCATTCAGAGAATACTTGGTACAGGCTTTTCTGCCAGAAAAGCCTGTGTGACATACAATTGCTCCTCAGAACACACAGTCATACAAAACACAATTTTCTACCTTCTAGCTATGTTCACAGTGAAGAAACACAACCTGCTACACAAGCTGCACACACGGAACTACCCTCATGTGCTACTGCTAGCGAGTGGAAGCTGCTGGTGAGTGGCATGCTCAGTGTGCAGCAAGCATGAGAAAGCTATCCAGGAGCTTGCAAAAAAATGACCCGTGATCCTTAATGTCAGTTTTGTTCTTCACATATCCAGAAAATGTGGGAATAACTTTCAGATGCCTTATGACAGATGTCCCATTTGTCCTGTGGCATGTGGTGGTCTGTTGCCTGTCCTGAGGAGAGGGAGGGACAAATGAGCAACTGGGCAAGTGATAAGGGGTATTAATTAATGAGACTGTGCCAGCCCCATGGCTGTGGGGTCTGTGGATCCCTCTCTGTCCAGTAGTTCAGAGTTAAAGCAATTCACGTATTGCTCTTGGTTTATGTCAGTAATATAAAGTGTGTAACGTATCTTCCATGACGTGCATCTATCAGAAAGAAAAGAGAGCAGCTGGAGCAGTAGACACCTAGTACATCACCAGGGAGTTCTCCCAGCTACTCACAGAAAGCACCTCTCTTGAGAAAGAAGGTATTATTTATTCCTAATTAAATCCTAGTAGGATGTCTATTAGCACTTAAGTTTCTCACCTTTTTTTTCGCCATTCGCATCCTATTAGTACCTGCCACTTTTCTACATTGCATAGACTTCTGACATGGACAGGCAGAAACTAGGGGACTTACTGTTCAGAAGTCCCTGTAAGATATGATGGATGAATATCAACATCATTGGCTCTGGTTCCAAGCAAAATTCAACTATATCATGCAGCTGATCCAGACTGGCTTAATGCAGTTAAAATTCAGACGCCTGCCATACATCCGCAGCTCACAGCTGAGAGTGAGATCCACAATAAAAAACAGGAGATCCAAGTCACTAAAGTACTGAAACAACTAGTTCCCTACTGGTGGGACTGATGTAGCTAAATATTTCTTCTTATAAGCCTTCCTCCCTTGGTTCATCTCTGTCCCACTACAGATTGTAAAGGAGCTGAGGTAGAGGCTATCCATCGCTGTATAATCTCTGAACACCTAGCACAATGGGACTTTCATGGCTGATAAGAATTTTGGCACACTATTCATACAAAAATACCAGTAATTCTACAGTTCATAACATGATATGGTTGCTATGAGGATGGGGTAGTTACTGAACTAAGCCATGGCCAGAACTGAAGCAGAAAAAATATCCATTTCATGATGTAGTCTCCAATTTCACTGTGCACTTCATTCTCTCCTGAACTGTCTGTAATCAACAGTAACTTACTGCACCTGCATGTCAGTAGGGCCTCAAGGAAGTAGAGGAATTATTCCAGAATATTTTTACCTCCAAACAGGTGGTTGCTTAGACAGTTTTGAATCCAGAACAGTTGCCTAAACATACACGCAGAGTCATCCAAGGTGCTTTGGATATCAAGGCAGATATCTGCACGAGGCAGATGTGACATGACCTATGGGAAACTTGCACCCTCTTAAGCCAGCAGCTGGATGGGAAAGAAACCATGAAGAGACTAGAATAGTACCTGGTGCCTCTGTTCAGGCCATTGACCCAGGCTCCAAATGTAGTCTTCTGAAGTAAAAGTTATTCCAGAAAAGGTATTTGCCCAGAAACATTACACTACCATCTCTGTGATAAGGGATTATCAAGACATACCATAAATTTGGAAGGTCAATACAAGAGACCTTCCTTACACTATATCCAAGCCTCAAGTACATCTCCCATGGTTCGAGACTCCTCAAGCAATTTAGTCATCAGAGTTGGGCCATGGGATAGGGCCAAGCAGGTGAGGCCACATGGAGCAACAAGATGCTCTGGGGCTCAGCAGTAGCAGGAAAGGATGCTGCCTTCCAGTGGATCCTGGAGACACCATGCAGCACTGCCTCTCTTGGGCTCCCTGGCACACTCAATCAGTGGAGGCTGCCTGCGAACCATGTATTGGCCAGAAGATTCAACTGGTTATCTGAAGGTCCATCAGCAGGGCTCCCTGGTGGAGATATCATCCTGCAATTAAGCAGGGGCACAGATCTGACTGCAGGAGTGTAAGGGGGAACCACTTAGGGAGTGTCTGTCTTTATTCAAGGAACTTGAAAAGTTTTGTGTCTGGAGGAATCAGTCATCCCCTAGATGCTGGGCAGCTTTCTCTGGAAATAAACCTCCTCCCAGACAGAGGCAGGAGGGACATGTTCACTGTGTCATGGCCAGGGTGGGGGCTTACAGCTCATTTGCGTCTGTCCCTGTTTCCCTAACACATGTCTGAGTCAGGGAAGCTCTGCTGTCAGAGAAAGTGATGACTGATATGATAAAGTGAAAATTCCTGTTTGCATTATTGCTTTTTGCACACCCACTTTATTTCTTCATTTTCAGCAAACTGCATAATAAAAGCTGTTATGAAATGCTGTTTCTTCTTTCATCGTCTGATGAGTTAATAGCAAACCCGATTAAATGCAGCATGCAAGACAGCCAGTTGTACGTCTCCCACTGTCTGACTCCCTTTAAGAACTGCTGCATCACTTTTAAGTCATTTCCTTTCCCAGATGAGGCAGTTTCACTTATATCTAAGAGCTTGATCTAAACCAAACAGTCTTACAATAAACCAGACAGCCTTGTTTTTGATATCACTAGCCTTTAACCTCAGAGGGACTTCTTCAGACAGGAGCTGCATCTTGTTACAAGATGTCAAAAAATGCTCATCACCAAAACCCCAAGTGACAACCTGGGGCTAAGCAGAGTGAACTTTTTGATTGTATTTTAAATGACAGAAATTTTTATTTGATGCAGCAGTGCCCAAGGTGGCAGAAGGAAAGAGAAAGGAAAGTATTTCAAAAACCATGTCACAACAGACTCTAAGCACTTTCAACTTCATGATTTAGCCGTTAGATTTCTCCATAAACTGCTAATCTGTGGTATGGAGGGGCAGCATTTGTGGTTTTCCCTAGAGAATAGCAGAAGTGCTCCACACATTATGCTGCAACAGTGAATGCTGGATGTGTGACTCAGGTATGGTTCAGGAAGGAAATTTTCAGCAATTCCAGCCTAGGTACACATACATGTCTACTGTTCTATTTCTGCAGAAAGGGAAGACCAGGTGAGATTGCTTTACGTTGAGCAGAGGGAGAGATTTAATAGAAGCAAATGTAATTCTCCATACTTTCTTTATGAAGCTTTATATATTACATGTGACAATGAAACCACAAAGCTAAAAACTGCTATGATGGAAAGTTACAGCTGATTTCTTATCTGTTGTCTAGGAAGGAGGTAAAAGCAATCCAAAGGGAAAACCTGGATCAGGAAGTAAACCTTAGCAAGGTATATCTTTCCCTGATTGTATCTCTAGGAGGCAGTAATCTGTATGAGCAACTGTTACCAGAGCCATCATATGACCTCCTACACCAATTCATCATCTAACCCACAGACAACTATGTGAAAAAATCTTGTTCTTTTAAGACACAGTTATTCTTTGTTTCTTTTAGGACATTGCCAGAACTCATGGATTTATTCTGTATAAATGAGAAATTCTATCCCTCGTTGAACAGATATGGGCTGTAGAAGATAATTAACCACTTCTTATGGTTTATCCAACCCACAAAATTTGGATCAGGTGTTGCTCACCACCCACATTAATTGCCCAGAACAGACTGACTAGTTTTGGACCAAGTATTGTCTCACCAGCATTTAATATCCCTGCCATAGCTTGAAAGGAAACAGAAACCTGAGAAGAAGAAAAAATTAGCATGGTGGGAAGAAAAACACTTTCTTAACTGTGCAATGGACTCTGTCTGTCTAATGAATTCCCTTTGAAAACCACCCATAGTAATAAATGAGGATGTAATATATTGCAGATGGATCAACAGTGGCACACACATAGCCTTACGTATCTGCACAGGTGTTAGATTTTGCATTTGACGCAGGTCAAGGAGTAACCATGTAAGGACAATCCTGCTATCAAGACTAACAATTCTGTTTTGCACCAGCTTTCAGGGTGGAAAACTTGTTCTAGACTGGAAGGAAAACTAAGCCTCTTGGTTTTTAAGTGGAGTGGAATTATGTTAATACAACTGGCTTATGATCGAAAATATTTTAAAAATCAGATCTGGACATTTTTCTGCATACAGCTGACTTCATTGTAATTCATTAACTTTAAGAAAATGTTTTACTTTGACAGAGCAACACATGCTGACAATATTCCATTAAAAAAAATGTTGTGTCTAGAACTGACCAGCTCTTGTGAGGTCCTTCATGCACAGTCTTGTCCTATTGGCTTAGATATTGGATGGTCTCTCAAAACAAACCTCAGACCATATAGTCTTTAATTACATGAAACCATTAGGGGGGTTCAGCATCAATTATAAAGATATACTCAGTATTTTTTTCAGACCTATAGATCAATCAACCAGACAAACAAGTATTATAATATATAGGAGAATATCCTGTCCTTCAAAAATAATTTAAAAGTCTATAGAGGAAAAACAAAATCACACTTGAGGATCTTGGAAAAATTTTCATTGAACCCTATACAATTTGTCTAGACTCCTGCTGCTATCAGTGCTCCTCGGTTTTTCTACAGCTTCTCAAGGAGGATTGGAAGGATTAGCCATTTCCTGAGTTCCAGTCATGCTTCTAACCATAAGCTTCCCACACATCTTTCAAGTCATTTATCCTCGTTGTTCCTCCCCTCCATGTTTTTGATACTTGATGAAAAAAAAAAAAAACAAAACCCCAAAACAAAAACTGCAAAAGGCTTGGGAATCTCCCAGATGTTACACCTATATACTGTAGCAAATGGTTTATCCTCTATTCCAAACAACTGCTAATGGTCACCAATGGACCTGGGGTACTTACCCAGCTGGACCTGTGGTCTGACTCACTATGGCAGCTCTTTCATTCTTGCAATGCTTATTCCTGAGTTTCTACAAACGCTGTTTACTAAGATCTTGAAGTTAAACCTGTGCAGGACAGTCTTTGCTTGGCACTAGTTATGAGACTTATTTGTTTAAATCCATCTCTCCTGCAGCTGATGCTGCAGATAGAGACATGCTGGACCTGTTGATGGTCTCTAACGTTTGGCTGTGGCCAGGACAGTGTCTTGCAGCCAGAGTCTTGCAGAGTTTTTTGTGGGATAGCAGTGCATTTTTGCTGTTGACACCGTTCGAACGTTATATTTTTAAATGAATTCCTACAGTTATGGTCTAATGACAAATGTGTATGCTCTACATTATGCCATCTCATGACTTAAAACTGGGAAAGCTACAGTAAAGGGGTTCTGTTAATAATAAACACTATTAAATGTCAGCCAGATGAAACTGAAGAACGGAAAAAGAATAGTATGATGCAGGGAGGTTTTCTTTCCACTTACTTTATTTTCACTGCATTTAGAGGACTTTCATACTTTCTCTGCCTTGAATATTTTTGTACACAGCAATTCCCTTCTAGGGAGTGGGAGTTTATAAGTCTTCCTACTTACTTGAGGAGAAGTAGGATTAAGACCAGTGTTTTGGTTTCTTCTCCTTACCAGCTCTCCCTGCCTTAGTACTGTTTCTCTGCTCAGACATGTCTCTATTTTGAGTATTTTCTTCTCCACAGATCCCTGCTACATGTGAGGATAGGCTTCAACTTCATCCAGTATTTTGCCATGAGAGTCCAATTGTTCTGCAAACAAGGAGGAATGTTTTATTGTTCTGGCATTTTGTCTCTTTGGATATGGTGTTGAAACCAAATAATACATTGGAAACATGCTTCAACAGAAATGAAGCCCAAGAATCCTCATTTTTGTTTATTTTATTTAGTTATTGTAAGAGTCTTAGCAAAGCTCACGTCTCATGGCTTTAATGGAGTCCTTCAACAAAAATGAAAGGAAAGATAGACAAACACTATACAGTGTTATCACTACAAGTCAGAGCTTGCAATGGTCCTACCTATTCTGGGGAAGTTTTTATCTTTCTTTCTCTTTCTTTTGTTGTTTGAAAAGACAAGACACATTTCTGTACTTCTGTGCTAAAAATTAAGACCCATGAAAATCAAAAACTGGCTCAGTAGATATAAGAATCTATTAAGGCAGACGAGCTTCCTCCAAAAATTTTGCCTCCAGTTGCCCATAAAAAATAAAATTGCTTTCAAACATTACACACTCCAACTCTGCACATTTTTTTATGTCAAGAATCAGAAGAACAGAATTTGTACATCATGGCTGTTAAGTCAGGGGCTCCAAGCAATTCTGTGGGGTTTATGTAAAAGTGCAAAAGTAAAAAAAATAAATTCTGTGTCCAAAGAACGTTGTAAACTGTTGTTAAATTCAAACTTGAGGTTTTAAAGTTATTTAACACTATGGTCACTCTTTTAGGGAAATTTCTGGGATTTTCTAGAAACAAATATTCTGGCTACTCTGTCAGCATGGGTCTCATTAGCATGGAGCCAAAATCGAGGCAATTATTTTTGTGTACTCTAAGTAATGGAGAGGATTACACTAGCAACTAACATCACCTCACAGTCCACAGGATCCATCATCATGAGCATTACAACTAAAGCCTTGTCTAAATGGAAGGCATTTTCTCCTCAGAATCTTTCTCAGCTCACAGGATATTATGATAATAAATGTACTAAAGTATTCAGATTTTGTGTAATGGCATTTTGAAAAGTAAACAGAACTGGAAAATTTATTCCAAGGCTTGAGCACCAAAATTCTCAAGAAACAACTTATTGGTGTAAGGATAAATGTTATGTTTAAAAAAAAAAACCACATCTGAGTATCAACAACAGCATTTAGATGAGCTCTATCATTAATGTAGCCAGAATAAACTCTCAATTTTTGCATTCCTCAGTTCCCACCCATGCAAACACGAAGAGACCTGGCAAAACACTTTACACATAAAATGACATTGCTAGGGTGACTTTAGTGACAAGTCTCACACAGAAGTAGTGCCCACTTTCTTCCTCCACGGATGGTTGGTACAACCATTCTTTCGGACCACATTGTATAAAATCACATGTAATTGAAGGAAAAAATAACAGGATCTTCCATAGCTGGCAGAAAATATGATAGCTTGGATTTTTTAATAGTCTGAGAGGACAGAAGTTGTATTGTGGATCCACAATAGGAAAATTAACCAAAATAAAGCCAGATGTTCTCTTTTTCCTGTAAGGAGAAGCAACTTTTAAGTTAGAAATAAAGTCATCACCAAAAAAAAGGTGAAGAAACCAAACCATGGAATGCTCCCAGTTAGCAATGGTTGCAAGAAACCTAGATATGGAATGCTCCTGGTTAGCAAAATTTGTTATTCATTATTTTTGGTTTACAGGATAAAATTCTAACCCAATAAAGCCAATGGCAAAATTTCTGGTGCTACAGAGCATGTTTTCATACAAGGCTCTGGTAGCTCATGAGTAGGTGACACAGGCAAATAGACTGTATTTCCATATTTCAAACTCAGATTAAAAAAATTGTCAGCAGTAACTGATAGCTGTTTTCTTGAGTGATGCTGTAACTGAATTGGTGTTCATATCACACTTTGCAGATTCTGTGTTTGTGAGAGACAGATATGTTAGAGACAACACTTACTGTAGCAGTCAACTGTCTGGTTTTGAACACCCAAGTTTGAATATCCAAGTTGGATACCCAATCAAGACCTGTGGGTTCAGTCCATGTCTGGCATATTTTGCCCTACCATTTCAATTCCCTTTCAGCTAAGTACTTTATATATAAGGAAACACTGTTGAAATCCAGCAGCCTATTTTGGGGGAGTTATTCAGCTCAAACCTCTGACAGTGAAATTCATGGCACTGAGCCAAATGGTGGTTTATTCATGCCTTTCTATCTGCAATATATTTGAACTGCTTGAGACTGCCTGAATAAATATTTGGCCCCTGCTGTTTGCCACCAAGCTCAGAATTCACTACTGGCACCATTCATGCGATGAACGCTGCAGTGTTTTCTCCTGTGCCCACCATGCTCTTCCTGTGTTGTGGTTGACACCTGAAGCTCCTGGCCCTTCCGGACTTCTTGTCTGATCTATATGTTCTCCTTGAACTGCAGTCCTGTACTTTGAAGTGTGCTGCTGGAGCACCTGGCCTCATTCACCTACCAAACTTTGTCATTGCCCCTCAAAACCTGGCTTATATGTACATTCTTCTACAAAAACACAATACTTGGCAATTTTTAGCCATAAGCACTGAGGAGATATATACCTGGTAAGTCACTGGGCAAAATGTCCCAGACCTTCCCAGATTTTGAGCCTACCATCTCATTACAACTTTGCAAATTCTTCTGACTGTCATTAGCTTTGTCCTGTTTTCCTTTTGTAGGTTATTTGTCATTTACTTCTCTAGTGATGGCTCATTTCATACATTTTCCCAATGGTTGTTTTGCTCTTGTGGAAACAACCCTGAGAGTCTCTTGCTCCCAGCACACCATGGTTTTCTCAGATCAAATCTGGGAAATAAACAGGTATGTATGTTTCCATTCTATAACTTTATATTATTTTTAAAGTAGCCACTTCAAATGTCTTTAAATGATGTGAAGAGTGAGGACCAGTTTATTTACTCCCCATACCGTTTCCTCCAGTCTCTAGTCTTTAAGAATCTTGCTTCTTCTGGCTTTTTGTCAGAAGCCTTTACTGTTGAAGCTTTACTAAAAATACTGATATTTATTGCAATTCTACTGATTAAATTTGTAAAAATCCTTCTCATTTTAACTGCTTTTGCATGACTTGCCTGTTTTACACCAACAATGAAGGCTGCCAGGTGGTTTTGTTTATTTAATTCCCTTCTCCATTCTTTTTCCCCAACAGAAACTGTGGTAATGCAGGCCTTTAAAAAATAGTTAGAAATGTGATCTTTTGCATTAAAAAACTAGGCCATGATCATACTGCCTGCCAGCAATGCATGTTTGAAGTATTAATGTACAACACCTAAAAGAAACATAATATTAATACAGAACTCTGCATTAAAACACCCTTTCAAGACAAGCCATCTGTCTTACTCTGAAAAAAAGCCAGGAAACCCAGATGTGGAGCTAATCAAATTGTTCATTATAAATGAGCTACCTGGCAAAATTAGCTCTTTTTTACCCCCTAATGATTGAGAAAAAGTCCTGGTTTTTACATACTTATTTGTAATGAGTTCATCCAGTATCTTGTGCAGGCAAGTGCTTTGATTCATTGGCTAGGCATCAGTAGTCTGACTTAATAAAGAAATGTCAGGACTAAGAATCTGTTGTATGCAGGATTTTCCACTGTGATTCTCTGTTATCTGAAGAAAGATAAGATGTAGACTACATTTAATTGAAACTTTTCCATGGGGAAATTCACACATGCAGCCAATAGCCCTTCCTCTCTTTGGGATCTTGCAGCAGATACCTAACCCAAGCTCTGTAACTGATGACAGGTCAGTTTAGGAGAAGGAGCAATGGTCCAGCCTGACACAGCTGACTAGCCATACCCTTGCTTCCCAGATGCTCAATAAACAGAAATTATAATTTATGAAATTACAATTTATCTGATTTATACATACAAGTTTTTCACTGCTTTCCTTGGGGGTAATGGACCTGTGGCCACTGCGTTCTTCATCGGAGAGACTGATCTACTGAACCATTCATTCTTATGAGTGGTCCTTCAGCCTTGTCCATCAAAATGGAAAATGACACCCAAGGCAAGAGTACAGCTTAATATCTTCATAATCTCAATGAATACTTTACAGCTCATTCTAAAGAGTTGAAGGTAATCACAAGATCATCTCCACAGGTATATCTGTAGGAGGGAGTGGGAATATCAGGTGCCTCAGGGAACCAGGACAAGAAAAAACTTCAAGGGACTGACAGAGTATCTCACTACAAGTGAGGTTACTCCAGCCTGAAAACAATGAAGATCAGTGGACATCACTTTCAGACACCTCTGCTTCCTTCCCTACCCATGTTTCTTGAACTGTAGTTCACCTTCCTTGAAGTTCTATCACACTTATTTCATGGCTGCACTTTCCCTCAAATTCAAGAGTGCTGCAAAAAAAAGATAGCCTTACTACACATAAATGTTGCATGTCATATGTATTTGGTTAGACAAGGTAGAGACTATGAAGATAATGCTATTTAAGCTCTGTATATGGCCAAACCTGAGGACTCAGCTGGAACTGTGCTAAGCTATTGCATGAAAGGTTCTAACCTGAAAATTGAAAGTAATGTGTTTTCTTCTGAGTGGTGCTATCAGCTGGGCTGTCCTGATAGGCATTTGATGGAAAAAAAAACCCAATTGCCTTTTTACCATTTATGACTAAAGAATAATCAGTCCTATTGAAAGTATCAGCAATTCATCAGGGTTTTTGACTAAACTTGAAATGACCAAAAGCTCTGTAGTGGGTAAAGTAAAATATCTTTCCATTTAAGGCAATTGTTTAAAAATTATCTAAAATTCACAGACATTGCCTTGAAATGACATGCTATTTCATTAATGTAAAGCAATACTACCTGGAATCATTTGGACAAGGGATTCATGTGACACACAGCCTCTTTTATCTCCTCTTTCCCCCTCCCTCTTTACCACCTGCCAGATTTGGGAATTGATCTGTCTCAGATTTTCTTCACAATCGCCCAGCCATTTGTTCCAGGCTACTTGTGGCTCCTGCTGCTTCACAGGGAAGCAAAGAAAACACAGTATTAGCAAACAAAAAAGAGTTGGCAATTGTAAGTAGCTGTGAACCTGATTCACAGCCCAAAAAATCATATTGTGTGTGGACAGTGAGAATGTACAAGAGTCTGTAGATTGGCAGCTTTCACTGTAATTGGATGATTTCTAAGGATATCCAATGTTCAGCCAACATCCTTTCACGTCCAAGTAGGGCAGACATGAAGGGAGCAAAGCATCTTGCTAAAGTCTGCCTCTGTCACATGACTTTTAATTGGAGGAGGAAAGTAGTTTGAAAACAGCCTGAAAGTTAGAAAGGAATCAGATAATTTTCAAAAAGAAAACAAACTTCACATGTGAATACTTACAGGGCTGGGATCATGGAGAGGGGGAAAGTTTGAGGCCTTGGTGAGTAGACTACAGGGGTGAGTGGAGAGGGAAGATAATGCTGGAAGAGGGTTAGGACTGGGTATGCAGTGAATGCACAGGGCATATGAGAAGATAATGGTCACTGACTGTATCCAGCTGCTGAAGAGCAGCCATGCACTACAATTCTTCTTTCCCCAGGATTTTTTTTTTTATTTGGAGATTTGAACTCTGATGAATTTCCTTTATTCCACAGACAGATAATAACCTGAGCTCTGCACTAATTGGGATCATCAGGAAATTGTTGGTAGGATTCTTTTTACTCAGAAGAAATATTGACACTCATTCCTTAACAAATTGACTTTAATATATTCCTTAATATATCTTAATATGGGCAGGAAATAAAACATCATATAAAAGGAAAACAGTATTTTCTTTTTTCCCTAAAGTGTTACCATCAGGGAAAGACACTGACAGAGTGAAGCGAGACCACCAGGACAGTCAGGGGGCTGGAATTCCACATGTGCAAGGAGATGTTGAGAAAGCTGGGTTTATTCAGCTTGGAGAAGAGATGGGTCAAGGAAGACCTCAAAACTCTCTGCAACTGTCTAATGGGAGGATGTAGAGAAGATAAAATCAGACTCTTGTCAGAGATGCACAAGGATGGGATAAGAGGCAGCACACATAAATTGCAGCATAGGACTAAAAGATTAGGAGAAAATGTTTCACATTTCACTGAATGTTTCACATTGGAGCAGAGAAACAAAGAGTGAACTCTCCACCTACTGAGTTATTGGAAATTTAAGTGTACATGACCCTGCTCTAACTGGACCTGCCATGAATAGCAGGTGGGACCAAAGACCTCTAGAGGTTCCTTTGAAAATTATTCTATATGAAAATTTCCTAATTTTTCTACTGTAGCTGTTGGTGTAAGTTTATTGTTGATGGATCATTTGAGATGAGCACATTCCTCCAGATTCGCTCTGCACTGAATACTGGAACAAAGAGCCCGTTTTGAGCATGGCTTGAATTCAGATGGAAAACATCAGAAAATGCACCCTGCCAGTCATTGTTCATCAGATTAGGTTATGGCACCTAGATGGGGTGGGATATGATCCTCCCAAATATCCTGCATATCTTCCTGTGCTGGAGAGATTTAGCTTCTAACTATGCTACACTTGTTTAAGGCATAGTTAGAAAGGCTGCTGACACCATACTTTTTTCTAGGAATAAAAGCATAATCTGAACCTATGGAGTCAGTGTCTTCCCACTAAGTTCCATGGTTGTTATGGAAGTCCACATATGAGCAGCTGTAACTTTCCATATTTAATTATCTTGGATGTTTTGGCCTCAGCAGAAGTAACACACATTCCAAAGTATCTTCCCAAGTATCTCTCAAATATCATAATGCAAACAATATAGTCCAATAAAAGATTTTGTTTTATAAAACACTACAATATTTTACAGAGTAAAACAGTACTTTATTGTCATGGATGGACAGCTTTATGAATGTACATTAATATAATTCTTCCATGAACTGTTTTAGTTTAAGCTAGAAATGTAAAAATTCTTGGTAAAGAAGACGTTATTTTACAGATATTGAAAACCACTGATGTTCACAGAATCACAGAATCATCTAGGTTGGAAAGGACCCTGGAGATCATCTAATCCAACCGTTCGCCTAGCACAGTTCCCACCTACAGCACATCCTTAAACTCCAAATTGACCCGACTCTTGAACACCTCCAGGGATGGGGACTCCACCACCTCTCTGGGCAGCCCATTCCAACGCACAACAACCCCTTCTGGAAAGAAATGCTTCCTAATATCCAGTCTAAACCTTCCCTGCGCAACTTGAGGCCATTCCCTCTTGTCCTGTCGCTTATTACTTGGTTAAAGAGACTCATCCCCAGCTCTCTGCACCCTCCTCTCAGGGAGCTGTAGAGGGCGATGAGGTCTCCCCTCAGCCTCCTCTTCTCCAGACTAAACCCCCCCAGTTCCCTCAGCTGCTCCTCATAGGATATGTGTTCCAGAACCTTGACCAGCTTTGTAGCCCTTCTCTGGACATGTTCGAGTAACTCTATGTCTTTTTTGTAGTGAGGGGCCCAAAGCTGAACACAGTAACTAAGGTGCGGCCTCACCAGCTCCAAGTACAGGGGCAAGATCCCTTCCCTGTCACTGCTGGCCACATTAATCCTGATACATGATGTTGTGCATGGATGTTAAAGGAGGGACACATATTTGGCATCTGTGGAACAATAAACACCTTTGACAGTGACTATATATACACTATATATATATATATACACACACTGTATACATACACACAGTCATATATACATATATAGACATATATATATATATATGCATATATGTCAGTATTCAATAACAACTATTGTCCAGTCATTTTTAGGCTGCCTGCTACATGCAGTAAGCTTCTACACAAAAATCACATGTAAAAACTTCCTCACAAAACAGAACATTTTTTCTGTTCCCTTACTACTGTCAGAAGTAAATCTAGGTAACATTCAATAATCTCTTTCTGTAGCTGTTTCCAGCAACTGTCATTTAGGTCCGTACAGCACTCTTCGTGTGCACTTACCTTGAACAGCACTTGGGAAAGCACAGTCACTATCCAGACACAGATTTACTGAGAGGATTTAAGACACCAGCACCACTCACCGCAGGGAATGTGCTACAGGCTACACTATGCAGCAGCTGTTGTATGGACCTTCCCACCCAGATTGAAGATCCTTTTCCTTTTGGAAAGATATTTACAGCCATAAGGAACAATTAAATGGTATATGTATAAACAGTCAAAACATAAGATCAAAAATGGACATTTGCCTCAGTGATATTGTTGGCAGGCTTCAGAAAAGCAGATTTCAAAGTAATGTTTTAAGAAAATAAAATAACTGAGTAGTAAAAACACAGGACAGCAAGAAATGAAATTACAGAATTATATACAAGCTTACAGGTAACAAAAATTTGATTTTGCTAGTGTGAAAATAGGATCTCGATAAAGAATTGCAAGAAAAATACATTACGAGGTCAGGAATGCTAAGAAAGGAAGGTGTTACTCTATAAATGCAATTTGACATAGGCTGTGTGGCCAGACAACAAGAAGATGTCAGGTAATCAGTGGTAATGGCAGGTAAGAAAGGTCCAGGGAGATACAGAAAACACTCCAAAGCACTAGACATGAAGTAAAAGGTCTTGATATGAACAGTGTTGAGAAGGAAAAGGACTTTGCAAAAGGAAAAGAAATGGAGAAGATATGGAGAAGATATGAATGGTAAAAATCTTGTTAATGGGAAGAAGATAGGATCTGTTATGGAGTGACTGTAGAAATGATCTGAGGATCAGACCCCAAATGTTTTAGGAAGGGTCATTTGAGGGTGCTCATATGTTTTCACAGGATTGTTCGAATAATACCAGTTGGAAGGGACCTCAGGAGGTTTCTAATTGAAACCTCTGCTCCAGCCATGTACCACTCTCAAGAGCCTGGCTCATTCTTCCTGATGACCTCCTCAGCAGTCCTGTCAGGCTGCTGTCAGGTGACCCTGAAGCTGTTTCTTCTCTGTGCTGAACAAATCTTGGTCCTCCAGTTCTTCTCACAGGACAAGCAGTCCAACCGCTGACCAGCTTAGTGGCCCTCCCTGAACTCACTCCTGTCTCTTTCTTGTACCTGGGGAAAAGGCAGCAACGCTGTATAAAACATACCAGCTTCCTGGGTAAACCAGTCTACCTGAAATCCAGTCTTTATTCTGTTACTTACCTTCCTCACTCACTGTAGGATCTTAACAATCCACTGCATGATCGCTACAGCCAATGCTACCATTGATTATCCCACCATCAGCCAGTTTGTCCTTGTTAATGTATGGCAACTCCAGCTGCCTGTCATCCTTGGCTGTCCCATGCAGTACCTGTATGAAGAAGTTATTCCTGACATGTCCATTGCATCCCACCATGTTACCCCTCCAGCATATGTCAGGGAAATTTTCTACTGGGTTCAATCAAAAACTTCTCATAAACACTAAAAACAGACCTGCTCTCACTGCCTGAAGATCTACCTCAAGTGCAGCCTCTTAGATTGCATACTCTATGGCATATGTACCTGCCTGTACATACCTAGCAAAACAGGACTCCAGTCCATGGCAGAGGCTCCTAAACACAATCATAAGACAACCATGTGATGCCCCAAAAGCTTTTCACTTTTGCTAGCTGAATGTCCCAATCTTCAACCACTGCCCAGCTTCCTTCTAGAGAACCAGTCAGAAACAGCCCAAGATTCTTATTCATGTGTCATCATAAACGAGGAAAAAAAAAGCCAACAGCAGGCTAGAAAGTTATTGACAAACCTTGAGCATTTGTCTCTTCTGGTGTGCTAAACTGGAATATGATGAACTCAGGGACCTTCCACTTGCTAAGAACTGTAAAGGGGATGCTGGTGCACTGTGTCTGGCTTGGTGGGATCCTTTGTAGGGCAGTCATTGTGGCTTGCTTTAAGAAGGATCTTTGATTCACTCTTCACTGGTGGTCATGAGTCAGTCTCCCAACTTGATATAAACATACTCCTTAATTCCAGGTTATTAAGCCTCTCAGGAAATAATTGAGCTTTTTATTATTTTTTTTTTCTGCTTTTTTTGGGAAAAGGATTCCCTTTGATCAGTAACCAGATGCTGCAACAGATTTGATTTAAAGTTTTCATGATATCAAGGATTGATAATCTGAGCTTTCTTGCTGCTGTCAGGAATATTTCCCAGTCAGCAAGTTGTGTCTGCAAGCTGTTACCAGATGGTGATAGCTTTCAATTTGCTATGGGAGGAACAGGACTTTGGCAAGGTTTCTCACAATATGGAAATGTAGTTATGTGGCAACAGGGATATCAAATAGTGGCTGTCCGTCTCCACTTAGTGCTAAGAACATCAGCCACTGTGGAGATGGGGAGCAAGCCAGCAGAAAAAGTCAGGTACTCTGGGAAAAGGGGAGGATCACAGGGACAGGCTGGGGATGGGATGAGAAGGGGTCAGGGAGCAGGAGGAGGATTTAAGTGGAGAGATAGACAGGAACCAATCATGGGAGACATCTGGGGTGGCAGGAAGAAAGGAGAGATCTCCGTTTGTTCAATGCCAATACTGCAGAGGAGTTGGCCATCCTCCAGGCTCCATGCAGGGCTAAATCTCAGCCAAGGAGCAACTCTCAGAAAAGGGCCAGATCCTCTGCTTTTGCCTCCCTGTGTGAAGAGTGTCCCCCAAAGTCCATAGATTATTTTACTTGCTGGTGGAGGAGTGAGGACAGACATTGTCTCCAACTCCTCTACAGAGCAGCACACAGAGCTGGGTCCAAGCCACCCACATAGCTCCATTTACTTTGAGCCATAAATCCAGGTAGGCTCCACATCCTGCTCTGACAATGATTTGCCACTGTGGACACTTGGGAAGAATTAATTTGGTGGCTGTAGAATTAACCATGTCATGCTGCCCCCGTGCAAACTGTTCTCTGGTAAGAGAAGTGGAAGAGGAATAGAAGGAGCAATGAGAAAATGCTATTTGCTTTGAGTTAGGTGTGCAGAATGAGTTTCTCTCTTTCAACACCAAAAAAAGGCAACATAAATTCTGCAGTCTAGAGGGGGGAAATTTAACAGTTCACAGCAGCAAAAGCTTTCATATGGTAATGTAAGAATAACATAAGAAAGTTAATATCCCTTGTTAGTTAATAAGCTCTTGATAAAAGTTTTATTTTATTTACACGATGACTCTATGTGATAACTCTGGCCAATACTGTCAGCAGCAAAACACATTCATGATGCTCTGTAAGCAAAAAATCCCAGCACCCTTTTGGATACTATTAGAGAACAGACTCACCTTTCACTAATTTGCAGGTTCACCTTTTACCTGCTCAACTTTGCCCATATTGTCAAATCCAATTCTAATCTAATCCTCCTTCGATGATATTCAATGAAGCCTCAGTCTGATCATAGCCTATATCCAATTCAGTTTGAGAGATTGTTGCTTTTCAGACTTCCCCTTCATTACAAAAGTATTTCAGCATTCCATGGTGAAAACGTTCAGAAGCATTTTCCCCTCTCCCATCAAATAACTTCACAATTCATACAACTTTTGTTTTCTTTGAAATCATGTGACACCTCAGCTACAGGTTCTGCAGGTAAAATACAACTGGTGGAATGAAAAGCATTCCATGCTATGGGCAGGGTAGCTTTTAAGGAGAATTTATTGCTTGGTGTACTTGTGTGGTGCACAGAAGATAAAGGCAAGAAAACCCCTAAACCTGGCATTTTAGGTTTAATCTGGTATGTGACCATAGTTATCTAAGAGGAGAGAGCAAGGAGTTGAAGTAAGAATGAATGGAAGTGGGAAAAAAAGGAGAAAAAGAGCTATAAAACATTTTGCAATCTACAGAGAGAAGTGCAGGTCTGCTGGCTAAAAGCACATGGGAGGAATTTCAGGCCAGCTCTCAAGCTCTTTTTTGTTTGAACATTTTGTAAACAAACACGTGGAATCTTCAGAATAGCAAGGGGTGATGGATGGACACCACTGCACACAGTAAGTGGCTTAGGAGCCAACAGCCCTTTTGAAGAAGGGATCTAGGCATCAAGGAGAAAGCAAGACAGACTTTTTAACAGATTTAGATATCGCCTGGTGGAACACAGCAATGTATAAAACATATGAGCCAACATCTAGGGGAATTCTCAGTGCTGTGAGCCCCGGCTCCACTCTATCTAGCTCTCTGGGCAGTGCATGGGGAGAATTAAATACCTGTAGAGGGATATTCTGAGGCTTGGACAACTGTGCTGGGAGCTACTGAACCAGCCACAAGCTGAACATGGAGAACCAAGGGCTTTGTTTTATACCCAGCACAATATGCTACTCAGTCAGTCTAGGACAGAGCTGCAGTGGCCAGTCCCTGATCTTGTTCAGCATATGTAGTCTGATTTTCTCCATTAACCCGTGTATGCCACTGTTGTCCCTGCCTTTGCTGCCAGCTTGTTTCCTCAAACGTCTTGGCAAGACATCAGGTCTTCAGGAGGTGACAGCAGCACAGAGACAGGCTCATTCACTGCACATTAGAAATCCAGGCAGCCAAAATCTTCTGTTTAAGATGCCTGTTCTGCTTTCCATTTTTCTTTGAAATCTTCTAGCTATTCCAGACATTTGACTAGTCTAAGGTCAAAGCAGACAAAAACAAACAAAAAAATAATCAAAGCAACTTAAAGACCTGTTCAAAGTAGTTCACAGGAGAAGATTTGGGTAATGCAGTGCTAATTCATTGCTTTCCTCACATGGAGCATCAAAAGCAACTGCATGTTCTTTATCTTCCCCATACCATCAAAGCAACTGAGATAAGAAGGAAGAGCCATGCTCTACCTTCATTTACACCACAGTGAGTTCACAGCACTGCTCACAACCTGTGAAGTCAAAGGGATCTATTAAAATTGATCCCTACCCCAAGCAGGTATCAACAGAAAGTTTAGATCTGCCAGCCATGGATATTTTGGGGGAGAAGAGGGAAATATCATTCGCTTTGGAACTGTATTTAGTTTGATAGCATTTATATTGTACCAACATGCCTAAATCAGTTAGAAAGAAGACTTGAGACCAGGGCATCTGCATGGATAAAACCCTTGCTTAGACTAATATATTGATAGAAAACTTCATAATTTTACTACAGTTCATTTTGTTCTGTAATATGCTAGGCCAATATAAACAATTTGCTACCAGTATAATTGCCTGTTCCCTCGAGTATTTTCTGTGTTGCTGTTTCAATTATACCACTGTAGTTAAAGTGGCAAAACTATCAAATACAGACAAGCTCCTTTAGAGGAAACCTGAACTGCCTGCCAAATAGGAACTTGTATTGCTCAAATAAACTCTACACAAATAAAATATTCAAAGGTTTCCAGTCAATAAACATCAATAATATTAGTTCACAGACTGCCAGTCAGTGTGGGCCAGCTGTACAGAGGCAGTTAGGGGCCCAAATATGGAGATGCAGCAAGTGAAGTCTACAAAACAGCCTAAGCAGTGTAGGTGGCTAAGTCCCATCAGCTTTTGTTAAGTGTGTACCGTTAGACACCTGACTACCTTTGGACCTTTGCCTAAAAGCATGATTTTCAACAACAGACTACGCTAATGTGCTCATAGAAGTATTTTACACTCCCAATCCTCACAACTGAAAGTGTTCTGAAGTAAAATACAGACATCCTTTGAAGGTATATGAGATAGCAAATGTGGATATCCATCTAAAATTCCTCATCAGCATGGCTTTTTGGAAATCGGTGGAAGCGTAGCACCAAGCTCAGGGGAAGATTTAACAAAAAGATGCTTAGATCAAGTCATAGGCATGCACAGGAGGCTTTCCCATTCAGCTTCACCTCCAGCTCCCATCTCCAGTCCTTGAAAGTATTCCTCTCTTCCAAACTGCAGCTCCTTCAGGGCAAACCTCACTATCACCCTGGGAGTTCAATTCACCATGTTAGCAAACTGCAGAGACAATCAGTTCTTGGTCAGGGGATCCAATCTATGCCACCATCTCAGCTGCATGCTGAAACTGCAGGTTAACAAGTGCTCATCGGCTGTGTACAAAATAGAGTGATCCTTCATTGGCAGGACTAGGAGTCAGATTTAAATTAGCCCAGATCTGTAGCCCGTTTTCCTGTGGCAAAGCTTGTGCATCCCAGCATATCCTGGGGCCAGAAACACAGCTGAAGTGAACAAAGCAAGAAAGCATCAAGTTTGGAGTTGGAAAGAAAGGGAGGTGTAAGGACTAGATAACCTCTTAGGGCCCCATCCTATCCTATTCAGGAGGGTTCTCTGTTGTGGGAAGTAAATGCTGGCACACACAGGAACAAGCCTTGCTGGCAGAGTTTGAGCAACCTCTGTTCCCTTCTCCGTAACAGCTCATGTACCACCGACAGCAGTACTGTGGTTCTCATGTCCCAGCTGTATTCCAGCATTAGAGGTCACAGTGAGCATTAAACACTGAAGGTTCAAAAAAAAAATGTTAGCTTGAGCTTTTTTTGTGAAGTGTTCTCACTGGAGGAGACGGATCCCAAGGGCAACTCTTTCTCACCTATTGTTTAGTGTTTTGCCTTGGGGAAGGGGTCCCAAAATAAGATGGTTTCAAATAAAATGTTCCCATTTTTATCCCCATCTGATTTTTTTTTTTAATTTGCAAATTCCCCAGACAATTGTATGTTCCGAGCAATATCAGTGCCTGTATTCAGTAATGGATTTGGTATTAGTGATGATCTGCTGGGAAATTTTCAAAGTACACTGATATAAGTGTTCTTTATGGTAACAGTTTAGCAAAAATACAGCTTTACCCTTGTTGGGTATCTCTGAAATAGAACAGACTTGTTCTACCATAATTTCCTCATAAAGCTGGTGTCAGACTGCTGAGATAAACCACAAAAGTTACCTTCTCATAAGATTATTCTACATCATAGGCCTGCATGTCACATGGTGCATAGACATTAACATTTCATGTTGTAACAGATTTATACGTTAGAAGTATATCCCATCACTCTATTGTACTGCAGTTTGGTTCCCATTGTGCAGCAACCTCAGATGAGGTGACCCAAATTCCATTCGGTTGGGGCTGGAGCTGGACTGGAAGAGGCCATCCTAGAGTAATCTGCTCTGAACACTATGCATGTTACAGGGGCAAACAAGAGTTGGTGTCAAATAACTCTAAAATGCGACCAATGTGTGTGTCAGACCCTCAACACCAATTATTTCACTCTGTAAGTCCGTTCCTAGTGGACTCTACTCCATGCTAATATAGACATTGCCCTTCTGGGGCTCCACTGCATCTCTCTTCCTTTTCCCACTATTTTCATTTCTGTTTGTCACACCATCTTTAGTTGGTCATTCATTTAAAAATCTGTCAAAGAGCTTCAATTTAAGGAAGCTCTGTGAAGTGATAGTTACGCCTAAGTTTTTCTCTGTGTTTTGTGCTAATTTTTTAATATTTTGCTTTGTTCTAAATTATTTTGGTCAAATTATAGCAAGTTATATATTTTCCACTATACTTTTTAGGCACATACTACTGTCTGAATAACTCTGAGTCTTCTAATAACATAATTGCAAGTCTGATTTTAAATAATATCCAGTATTAAGCATGCAAGGACATCAAATATATGTGTAATGTAGGTACTTGGGGGATTAGAATTCTCATGAAAGGAGATTTGGGGCTAAATCTGAATACTTCTGCATCCTACATGTCTGTAATATTTGATGACCCACAATTTTAACCAAGTTAGGAAGAACACAGGGTTTATCTATGTGTCAGACAATACTATTCTCAGACACACCAAGGAAAAAAATGACAGTAACATAAAAAAACATTTTAAAACATAGCTTTAAGTGGAGAATTCATCCCATTTAGCCTTTGGCAATTAAAAAGAGGAATTTGAGACTTCTATAGAGAAAAAGAACCCATGTCTCCAGGTGGCACTTCAACCATCTAAAATCTGAATCACCCGCTGGAGATGCTGGTCTTTCTCAGTTGAGCACTTTGAAAATGCCATCATAGAATACACCAACAATACTTTCCCTTTCTGATATAACATCTTTCTCTTTTTATATAGCAGTGAGGGGAGTAAAGTAATTCTGCCAGATGTGCATTCCATTTACTGCAGCTTTGATAATGGATATCTAAGAATCAGGTAAAAACAGTTGGGAGAGCTTTAAAAGGCTTAACTTTCAAGGATTCCTCAATAAGAGACTTTCTGTGTTAATTACTTCTAAACAGAAGTCAACACTTCATCTTTGGGAATATTATCCATGAAAGAATGGGAGAAGACCTACTAATAGGATGTAGCTTACTGGGAATGCCAGGATATTAATGGAAAGAGTGCTTTCATCCAGCAGGCAAGGGCTTAGTGTAACAGGGTTCAGTTCTCCGGTCTACCAGACACTCTCAAGTGGGAAAACTATTTATGCTTAATCTTTGAAACATGTAGATAACTAACATTTATTGAAGACTTTGACTTGAATCTATGGTGCTTCAGCTACTTTTGTGTAAAGTGTGTGAACTAACAACACTTCTCTACATGAGAAGGGTATTTTAATTTGTTCCATTCCTAAGGACAAAGGGCAATAATATTTAAGACAAAGAATCACTCATTGCATTGTGATATTGTGACTCCACAGCTGACATAGTCAGGGTCTTCAAGAAACTTTACTCTGCCTGCCAACATTCATTTGAGTCGAAATTGAGTTGCAGTAGCATTATCTGAATAAGCAAACACTTATTCTTTGGCATTAAACACTACTGTGACTTAAAAATATATGTTTTACTCAAGACCACCAAGACAGCAAGATGTGCACGAGGGCTAATTACTAATCTCTGACATGCACAGTTGTGCAATAGCATCTCAGCAAGGTTAGCCAAATCTCATGCTTTTGTATATGTTTCAAACAGTGCCAGAGATTCCTCTTTCAAGTCCAAGTTTGGCCTCCTTTTTATTTTACAATAATTCTGTGCTTAGGAATTTGAACAAAGGCCACCAGAAACTTGAAATCCAGAAATGAAATCCAGAGTAAACAACAGACCAGAGTCAAGCTCCCTCACACTGGCCTGTTGCTGACACAAAAGTGCCATAGCATTTTCAAGAATCAAGCCCTCTGCAAATGGTTAGTGGTTAGCTAAGGGTATGCCTATAAGGATTTCTTTAGAGACAAGATCAAACCCATGATTACGAAAGGAGTTTCAAAGATGTCCCAGTCCCTGTAAAACGAAAACTGAATTTTTGCTCCCCATAGAAAAGCCTTGATGTCTGTGAAATGTAACCTTGCAGAAAAGCTGTCATATGATACTGAAAAAGAGTCAGTGAAATGTCCTCTCTTTATTAACAAATTATTTACCTACCCACTCCCTTTCCTTTTCTTTATCCTCTCTCTAAAATATACATCATTTAAAGTACTCTTACTTTCTAGAAATTTTTTATCAGGTGACTCAGGCCTTTGCATCACTTTCACTGCAGACTGGCACTAAGGCATCTTGCTGCCTTACTAATGAACGGACACAACCCAATGCAATGCCTCATCAGGCCAAAGCATCCTACTCTCCGTAACAAGTCACACTATGTTTGCATGGAACACTCCTCCCAGGGACTTCTACCATTCCCACCATTCCCATCACAGCGGATATATTTAGCCTTTTTTTCCCTAGCAGCTGTTTGTTAGGGAAATTCATATTTTCATTTGTTCCAATGTGTTTTAAACAGTCTTGTCCTACTCCATGCATAGCAATTGTCACACTACTAGAGAAGTAGATGTTACTCCCTTTTGCACTATGACATCTCATATCTTATGATGCAAAGTATCCCTTTCCTCTGCCCTAAACTACAATGGGATTTATTCTCAGCCTGCAGACTGTGGTGATGAAAGGGGCACATGGGGTAATAAGGAGCTTGACATGGGTGTGTGATTATTTGCATCTGTTTCTTTCACTGCCTGTGTTTGTGCAAGGTCAGTATCTGACTCTCCACATATTGGTTTGTGTCACAAGTCTTTTTCTTGTGTCACAAGAATTTTCCCTTCATCTTTCCCTCCCTGAAAAGAAAAAGTAGCTGTAACAATTAACTCACGTAAAATAATGATTGTATTTGTTGACAGACCACATTTCCATCAATGTAAAGAGCTTTGAAGTCGACATAAGAAGGACCTAGCTAAGTTCACAACACTCTTGCTGTATATTAATATGTTGTCTTTGCTCAGAACAACTATTATTCCTGGCCTGCGCCAATGCTGCCAGGCAACAAACAAACCAAATGGCACATGTTTTCCAAGACCAATTCCAAGGTAATATACCTCCACCTATCTTTGCAGAATGTTTAGGGCAACGTCAGTGCAATGGCAGTTGGAGAACAAACATTGAAATTTTAGTTACAGGCCTAGCTGGGATTGAGTAAGAAAAACTCAGTTCCTCTGCCAAGAGCAAGGGACTACAGGACTGCAGTTCCCTAAATATTGCCAGGCGTTCTACAACTATTGCATTTTGACATAACTGAGAAACCTAACGGAGCTGCACACAAATTAGAACTGATATTCTTTCGTGTTTGCTCAAGAAAGAACAATGAATGTTATTCAAACTATTTGTACCTAATCAGTGTGTCAGAAAATTAAATTTGCTAGGGGAAATGGCCACAAATGTCAGAGCTGACAGTAGATGTTTTTCTACTTTTCTATATCCTTTCTTCTTTTCAAATGATATTCCTAAAGAACGGACATTTTCCTATTTTGGCTGAAAAAAACCCCATCGTTTTGGTCAAAGAACGCTCCAAATTAAGACCTCAACATACTCATTGCATGAGCTTCCACCTACTCAACTATCATCAGGGTGTTCTTTGCAGAAACATTCATACACTCCCCTAATCTTCCTCCCGGTGTAGTGAGCTGAACTGATTTCTATAGGTACTTGGCTCTCACAAAAGGCTTTCTGGGGTTCAGCAGCTAATTAGTTAGTGCCAGTTAGTGCACACCTGATTTCTGAAATCCTCATCCACAACCTCCAAGTACTTCTAAAAGGAGATAGGAGGTCTTTGGTTGTTCTTCACCTTCTGGTGACCCTTTACTTTGTCAGTCAGATCCAGGAACCACACAGTATACGCCTGGGTGGTATCTGCAGATTTGTGTACATCCTGAGCACTAAGTCTGAAATACCCTCGTGACATCTGTGCAATGCCTGAGCTGGTTGCCTACAAGCTCCTGATCTCATAGAGTCCCACATACTCCAGCAGTACTCTCTACCGATGCAGGAGTTTGTCCTAAAATCTATCATGATGATTAATAGAGACTATCACAAAGGAATCTTGGTCATTCAGCTTTGTAAATACTGTTGTAACTAATAAGAAAAGCTTAAAATGTAGAATTTGCTCTTTCTTCAGCTCTCTCACTTCAGTGTAACACTGGCGTTACTAGCACAGCACCGGTTTTGCAGAAATGCACTAGTGAGCCAGAGCCCTTGAATGCAATGCAGTACATAGTGCCCTACCTCAGAACAAACTAGCACGACAACAGCATATACCACCAGTGGCAGCCACTGAAATTGTACCATTGTATTGCCAAGATTTACCTGGGTCAGCTGAGCCATGGTCTACTCTGTTACATACTAATGACAGGGATGGGAAACCTGAGGTGGGAAAAGACTGATGTAGATTCAGTATCAAGCTTCTCTCACAAAGACATTGAAGAACAGCAGTGCAGACAAGTAGTGGTGAATATATGTCTAGTTATTTATTGAAGCTATGGGGAAATAGATATACTTCCCAGGCAGCTTCTACAGAAACAGATGGGAATATATTATGATGTGAAAGATACCCAGCTCGTTGAATTCACTGAGTTCATTCAGTTCACTGAAACAGAGAGCCCATGAGGAAAGACAGCAGATGCAGCATGTGTCATCCTTCAGGCTCTTTAGCACAGGTTCACAATTGGTCGCTGAACCCTATAACCCTTCTCTGTGATCTCTGTATATTAAATGAAGCTCATCAAAGTATCCAAAGGTCTGTTGGAAGGACAGAGCTGAAAAGAGGCCACAGCCAGCTCATGAACCCTGTTTCTACCTGTACAGGAGCATGAAGAGGAAACCAGCTGTGTCAGATTGAAACAAGTAAAAACCCTCATTTCATTCTGGCTTTCCATTTCCAGAATATGGGTTGTACTGCCCATAACAACTCTCCCTTAGCTTTGCCTTGGAGTAAGCCAGACAGCTGCATACATTACATCATTACACACAGACAAGCCAGATTCTCCATGTTCTAATTGTATATTTTTAATAAATCCACCAATTCCTCATCAAGTGAGCAAAGCAAAGATTTGACAAGTAAGACTTATTTCCGCAGGACTGACTCACATGGTGTTATGCCTCTACAGAGAGGGCAAAATGTTCAGACATGAATTAATGAAGCAGTTCCTGCAACTAGTAGAACATGCCTATGTGGTCCTGGTCTCATAAGGGCACTGGATGTGGGTGGAGATCAGCAACAAACTTGGGGTGAAGAGACAGGAGAATATGGGTAAAGGAGAAATGTCTGGGTGGTAAGGCAGAAGTTGAGACCTTGTTACAGAAAGACAGGAGCGGGGAGAGGCTGTGAAGAGGGGAAGACCATTGAGTTGGGTGGAAAAGGGCAAAGAGGAAATGGCCTTCCCACTCCACCTCATTGCGCCTTCTATATTTCTGATATTTAGCATTGCAATATCCAGCTGACATTATGACTGGAAAATCTAGACAATTAACTCATGTGTCCCTGTACCTTGTCCCCAAAGGGTTGTGCCTACACTTTTAGCAGGCGTCACTTTAGTTCCTGATGCCAAGTCCCAGAGGCCCTGCCAGCATCATCAACGCTTCCAGACAGATGGGGACTGTGCAAGCTGCTGCTCAGCAGTGCAGCTGAGTGTGCCTGGTGAGGGAAAACCAAGGTTTCAGGGACAGTTGGGATGCTTGGTTCATCCCAGATGTACCTGGTTGGAGAAAATGTAGTGTTCTGCTTCATGCTTCTATAAAACACATGGAAACAGCTGGATGGGCTCATTGCTTTTCCTCTCTCACCCCCCAGTTCAGACTCACCCAACTCCCAGCAGACTGACTTCCCTGAACATTGAATCAGTGGTAAAAGTTTGGGGCTGAAAAACTTTAGTCTTTTTCTAATTATTAATCATCTTTACACATGGCATAAATTTTCTCAAGGAAGATCCCGACATATATTTCCTGTACAGCTGGTCAGTTAAGACAGAACTGTTCCCCAAATGTATCAACAGATATGTCTTTGCACATGTACAGAGTAACATCTTGGACATGACCGTTTCATCTTCAAGGGAGAAAATCCTCTTTTAACAGTTTCAATTTAGATTAAAAAGCTTTTAAACTGGATTAAGTTGTTTTTTCTCTAGCAGTCAGCCTCATCAGCTCTGTAAGTGGTTAACTCATTCACTTCTGTGATGCCTTTTGGGCTGAGGTTTGTTATTTCTTTGTACTGTTAATCAGCTGATAACACTGGCAAGGAGTTGTGGGTGCCTAGGACTGCATTTCTCATATGTTTGCCAGAGATAAAGTCTGATCAGCTTTTGCTGAGCCACAACAATAAAGCCCCTGAGCAATTAAGGAAATCCAATCAGTTCCACAAATACAAGGTGCAAGACCTCCTTTTTTTTTTCCAGGGCTCTAGTAAGTATTTTCATGCTATTATTCAAGAGAATACAGTGGTCAAGTGGTTATGATGTCTGCTTCAAGAAAATGTTTATTAATTGAGTTATAGTTACTGAAATAGTTGAGAAAAATCTCTACTATTCTGCCTTAAAGCAAAGGGGAGTTCATAACATACAGCCTAATTTAGGAAATTACTGATGTGACTGACAGTTCCTAGCAAATATTAACAGATACCCAGTTTCCTCAGGCAGCATAAACTGGCTGGCTGCACTGGTTACAAAGCTACTTCCATGAGCTGAGAAAGATGTGCTTCACTTTTCCCAATATCATAACTATATTTAAAGAAATGCCTTAGCAACATTCAGATACTATCAGCCGATATCTTCCCCCTCTCTTACAAAACGTCTTAAGCACCCTTCGGACAGAGGTCAATGGCATTCTGCAATCCACACCTGGAAACCACAGGCATTCTGCAAACCGCAGAATATCAAAAGATAGTAAGTAACCCACGGTTAATTCTATTTCATCCACTTCTTCGGGTGAAGGAGTCATACTTCACAGCCCACCTTCTTACGGTATTTAGTCATTAAAAAAAGAAAATCTGAGAGAGCTTCCTCTTAAGTGCCTCTAATTCCCTCTGCAAGTTATCACTGACGTTCAAATTTGAAAGCTTACACAACTGTTTCACTGTAGTTCTTGGAACTAAACCCTTATGCATCACAGATTTTGTGCAATACATATATGCTAAAGTAAAATTAATATCCTCTGTTTAGTCTGAATTCATTGGCACAATGCCTAGAATGACTAAGGAAAGCGACTAGCATTTATAGAACAAAGCTGGAATTAATTCTGCTAGGGAAATCGTCTGTGTTGAGAAAAAGAGTGTGAGAGGTGGACAACAATGGGACTCTCACTATCCACAAGTCAAGAGTTGTCACATGTAAACTGGGGCCAGGAAGGTGGAGAGGAGATAACATGTAATAGCTCAGAGAATAAAGCATGTGATCCTAACTCCTTGACTGCCAGTGTAAGTCCACACATTTCTGTCAGTGGGGCTCCGATGACATCTGTATGCACTGAACTGTTAACACTTATGGAGCCAAATTCCATTTCATTCATCCAGGTGTTAAAACCAAATTAATCCATCAGAATGCACCCAGATCCACTCTTCTTACCATGGGACAGAAAGAGTGGCTCCATTGTAAGCAGTGCAGCCGCACACACCCAAACAGTATATTTCACCCCACCCATCCAGAGTAAAGGAAAGGAAAAAATTGCTTGGCTTATCCAGTAATACCCCAGTATAGACCTATTAAGTGTTTTGCTCAAGATTTTGAAACATATAAATGTAACTTAAGGATTTTCACAGCAGAGCTTATAAGGGTGTAGTGAAGACTGTCTCACCATAAACTAGGTCCATGCTGGGGAATAGATTTTTACTAGAAATTCAGTAGCAAAAAAATCTCACATTCACAGAACCGGAAAAACTCTTGAAAGAGATGGACTAATTAAGTGCTGCTAATACTTAAGTGGTTCAGAGTTGAAAGACTTTGGGAGAAGGACTTAGAGCTGTTAGTGGATGGAAAACTGACTATGACCCAGCAACAAGCACTCGCAGCCCAGAAAACCAACCGAAGTGTAGCCAGCAGATCAAGGGAGGTGATTGTCCCCCTCTACTCTGCTCTCCTGAGACCCCACCTGCAGTGCTGTGTCTGGGGCTCCCAACATCAGAAGGTCATAGACCTGTTCGAGTGGGTACAGAGGAGGGCCACAAAGACGATCAGGGGGCCAGAGAACCTCTCTTACGAGGACAGGCTGAGAGAGTTAGGGGTGTTCAGCCTGGAGAAGGCTCCAAGGAGACCTTACAGTGGCCTTCCAGGGCTTAGAGGGGGCTACGTGAAAGATGGGGAGGGAATCTTCTCAGGGATTGTAGTGGTAGGACGAGGGGTAATGGTTTTAAACTGCAAGATTTAGATTAGATATAAGGAAGAAATTTTTTCCTGTGAGGGTGGTGAGGCACTGGCACAGGTTGCCCAGAGAAGCTGTGGCTGCCCCCTCCCTGGCAGTGTTCAAGGCCAGGTTGGACAGGGCTTTGAGCAACCTGGGCTACTGGAAGGTGCCCCTGCCCATGGCAGGGGGTTGGAACTAGATGAGCTTTAAGGTCCCTTCCAACCCAACCCATTCTGTGATTCAGGAAGGGGATAATGGATATTTCGACTGAACTTAGGAACAGCTTAACTTTAAGGAAAACAAACAAGTTTGAAGGGATGGTTTAACAATTCATATCCAGTCTGAGCAGGTCATAGATTTAAGCCTTCATTAAGGCTTAGTACTGTAGTTAATAAAATGGCTGGGGGCCATATCTCAGCTGTCAGTAAGACACTATATGAATGTTGCTATTGTAAAACAGTAACTGTTTCTAGATCCAAAAATTATGATTATCAAGTGCTTTGTTGTTCACTGTCAGTAGTTTACAATTATGTTTGTAGAGATGTTAATATATGATACCTACTTCTCTTCAACTCTAATAAATCTGTAATTACCAAATTTTGTATTTATTATAAAAATATGTGCTGGTATTAAATACTAGTAAGTATTATAAAGGCCCATTTTATATATTTACAGTTATCCATATAGCATGACATTGACAAAGCAAAAGTCTATATAAAGCTAGATTTACTTGGCAATTCAGTATTTCTATTCCTTTTTAATGCCTCAGGAGGAAGCTTCAAGAGGAAAAATACTGACATGAGAGGTATATGGCCCCAAGAAAAAAGCAGAGAGTTGAAATATGGCAACTCTACAGCATCAAGGATCTTGCTGTTCCTAGCAGCAGCGAAGGCTGGCCTTCACCTGGGTAGCCACTGCCAGGCCACCATCCATTGTCTTATAAGCAGTAACGAGCACATTTATGACTGTTTGCTACTCTTAGTTACTGGTCTTACGCATTATTCAGTAAATAATAATTTGTACTCTTAAACTGTGTAGATTATGCTTGCAGAGTCTCTTTACGCAGAGTGAAAGTGGCTTGAACAGACATGACCCAGCAAGGGAAGGAGACATGCCTGCTCCATACCCATACTGTCCCGGTTCTTCTCAGTTCACAGACTATTATGGGCACGACCTGGTTTGTCTCTTTAAACACATGCAGATAAACTGTTTCTTTGCATTTCGTCAAAACATTTGTTACTCGCTACCAACTTTGGGCAATTTATTTTATTTAAGAAATATGTGTGGGCAGTTCTCCCACCTGGCTGACATTTTACTTATAACGCCCTACGCTGTAGAGCAATGTGCTCATTTACTTTTAAAGCTTGCTCTAAGATGCCATCAGTCAATTTTCCCATAAGTGGTTTGCTGTCACTACATGTTCCTGTTCTGCTGCATTCATCATGGTATCACTTTTTTCTTCAGTCTTTGCTGTCAGCAAAAAGACCTGCTTGCAGATAAGTTCATGGTCATTACTTTGCATAGTGCTAACTTTTACCTTAAGTTCCTACACAGTCTGAAATCAGTTTTTACTTACTATACTACTTTGGCAGAATAGAGTCTTTATTGCTATAACTTTAGTTTGCACACAGAACTCTCTCCTAAAAAATTTACTGAGCTCTCCAGATATTCTTTCTTCACTGTTTAAATCACAAGCTGAGTTCACATAAATCAGCAGTGTCTCCAATCTACTCTGTGAAATTGTCTAGTTTCTTTTAGTGCCTTCAGACAGTCACACTTATTTGATTTAGATTTGTCTTTGTGAAAGGCTGTAGAAGTGTCATTATTTCAGCCAGGGATTTTTATTTTTTTTTTTTTTTTTATGATGATGATCATTATTACATGAATTGTGGGAGAGTTTAGCAACTGCAGTCACACTTTAAATCCATTTTGTTCATCTCTGTGAAAGAATAAAAAACAGAGGTTATGATACCTTTGCAGCAGAGGCTAAACTAACTGAAAGAGAATCTATGATCAAGTCATGACAGTTTAAGATTTTGCTGCGGATCATCAGAGCAATGGTAACTGTCCATGTGTTTAGATTGAGTTACGGCAAAACAAAGGGGAATTAGGAACTAATTATCATTTGTTTATGGGAGATAATAACATTAGCTCATTGATGTCAGCTCACTATATGTCTTAGTTACAAGTATGTGCACAAACATTTACTGCCAATCAGCTCACCTGCAGGAGCCCATTAAACTATGATAACAGGAAGTCTAAGGCTTAAACTAGGTATTTTATCTGCTTGTTCTGATGAGACATGCCAATGTTGAGATGAGTGTCTTAATAGTGTATACTATCATTTGTAAACATTCAAATGTATTGCAAAGATCATTATCATATAAAAAAAAAAAAAACTCAGAAGAAGAGTTATTTACTAGGTATATAGTCAGATAAAATTTTGAGTCAATATAGTTTGCAATTTGAGCCTACAATATACGTCCGCGTAACACTTGTTATATCTACATTAAAATATTAAAAAGAAATGCTGCGATGTGAACATGCATACAAAACATAAAGAGCATATTCTAGTGGCAGTGTCCTTTCAGCAGTGCCTGAAACATTTAGAAATGCTTGCCAGACTGGACCAACTTTTAAAGGAGGCTCAAAATAAGCAGGGGGTTGCTTGGCCTAACTCAGGAGAGGATAAGCAATACTACGCATTTTCTAATCAAAGACAATGACCATAGGAGGATACTAGAGCTAACTATGACCTAAATGATGGTCACTAACCATCCTCCTTGTATGGGACTGAGAAGCAAAACTCGGGCAAAACTGGGAAAAGGGAGGCAAAGTAGGGTCACATTGCAGCACAAGCAGGCTGAACTTGATATGGGAAACAAGAATAGCAATCTTGGGTTTTGTTATGGCCTGAAAAGAGAAAAGCAGAGCTTCTGCAGGAAGCGGCAAGGTTTGGGGAGCAAGCAGATAACCTTTCTGCCAGAGCTTTGTTTTGACTTGGAGGTGGTCCTAATGCTGCTTTTGAAGACATTTTGGTCTACAAAGTAGTTTGTTTTTCCCAGGCCTCCCTCTTTTCCTGGACTGCCTTTTAGAAGACAATGCAAAGCAAAAACAAACAACAATTAAGTTCAGGTAACACTAAATGTCTGACCTGAATCCACAAACACAAGGGATCTTTCAAGTTGAAGCTGGAAACTTCATCCCTATGTCAATTGTCTCAGTACTGCTGCAAATGCAGAGCTGAGATCGTCTAACAGACTGAGACCACAGGTAATTGTGTAAAGAAAACAAGGTACCCTAAGGATGGAGTTAGGACTTTAACTCTCTCCTTTCTGGCTTCTGTTGGTTTAAAAGAATCCAGGATTTCCTATGTTTATTGCACGGTCCTCAAAGAACAGATAATAACACAGTCTTTTCCTACTTCAGCAAACAAACTGTAATACCCAGCTTTGAGAACTGAGAAGCCTCCATCTCTCAGGTGTTAACAGTTCAAACAAAAGGTCAGGTCTTAAAAGGTGAACTTATATTGATCTATTTGCTGTAATTTGCATAGATACAATGCAGGGGGGACTTTTCTTTTTGCTACAGGAAACAAGGGGTTTACATCAAAGAGCACTGAAAGGTGTTCTGTAAGTTCACAGACCAAGAAACCCCTTTGGTCTAGATATCTGGATGGAAATCTCATGAAAACAGGCTCTTCCATAACATTTCCAGTCATTTCTAATCCTAGCTGGCTCAGAAACATCAGAGTGATAACATTTCTCAAGTTATTTCAGTAGCTCTGGTTTTGGTCAAATCTGGGAAGCATGTAAACTTTACAAACAAACAGAAATATAAGAGACAGAGGAAGCCTAAGAAGAAAGGCTTACTTCAGATTTAGTTCATCTATGGGTAAAAATATTAATAAAAATGTTTTGTATTTCCATCCCAGGATCACGTACCCCAAGGCCTGGTCTGTGCTTCAATTTTTAAATTATGCAGTTCTGTAAGCCCAGAGTTCCTCACTGCAATGGTTAAATTTACTTTGTTAAGATAGCTACTATACCTATGTGAGGCATTTTCTGCTACTATAGATTATCTTGCTTCACTGAACCAAAATAAAACTCTATTTGGGGTATGTTGCTGCATCTAGAGGAGGGAAATATTTCAACATATACATAACTCCCCACCAGAAGGAAAACAGTGAAAAAAAAAGTGTGTGCTCTTTTCATACCTTGCTGCTGCGCTTTTTTTTTTTTTTTTTTAACCATGATCCTTTCTCAAATTGCAGAGGTGTAGAGGTGTGGGAGGTGATGCTTTGTGTGCCCTTCTCTCTTCTTTGCACATGCGTTACCAGTAACAGACCCCAAAGATCATATCTCTGCTTACTGTTGTTTGATTTTATCCTTTGTTCATGCCTAAATTGGGAGGTTTTGAATACAATTCTCCCTTTGTTATTTCATAACTTACTTTAACTCATTTCAGGCTTTTCTAAAGCTTTGAAATCAATTCACTTGCTTCACAGTAGTGTCTGTGAAGCCCTAAGCCCCAAGACACTTGCATTGCATTAAATGATCAATGAACTCTCTTTTTCTTGCTTTATCAGAAAGTGGAGGTCAGTATGGCAGATGTGACATGCAGTAGAAGCCACATTGAAACATTAATGCACCTTTTCTGTACTTTTGCTTGCCAGTTTGCAACTTCATTTAGAAATGACATGACTACAGTGGAAGCAAGTGTGTCCAACCCACATCAGTCCAGTCAAGATAGAACATAATTGCTTACACCACATAATCTTGACAACTTGTGCTTCACAGCAGTTTTCCATGTACTGTAAAGAGAACAAATTGTAGTCTGCAGCTTAACATTGAATTTTCCAATAATTTTCCCAGTCTAAAGAAAACTGAAATGTTTGTCATTACTCAGTAGTACTGTTCATTTGGCTCCTAGAACACTCTAGTCTTGAGTAAAAGTGACAAAACATTGCCAGGAGGTAGAATGCCACACAGACCACTGAGGCACAAATATAACACAACCACAGAGGTTTGTTTAAAGTCCCTTCATGAAAGTACAGAGATAAGACAGTATTACAAAGGACAAACACTGCTGGTCTGTGAGTAGAATAGGAGACTGGGTGTATGGCAGTGGAAATGCTTTCCATGTAAAAACCCTTACATTCTTCTTGGCTTCATCAGAAACGGATGGATCTGTCCTCTTGGAAGGGTACTGCCTTCGAGTACATCACGTCACTTCTTCATGTTTCAGACTTCAAGTCCATCAGATGAACATTTCAAAGACAGAAGGCTGTTGTGAAACAGAAGTGCTTAACATTAGCCCATCAGTTTGTGATCTTTGGACAAAAAGTGTAGAACATTATTGCTAATGACATGAATCTCTAGTTCTTTAAAAATTCTCCATCAAATCTTATAAACTGCTACTGACAGAACCACTCTTTTCTTCAAGTCATGCCATATCTTATTCTTCAAAAGGTCCCACAACACACCCCATAGGACTGAGTACAGACTGAGTAAAACTGGCAAAAAGTCATGATAAAATATCTAATTGGAGGGAGAAATTTCAATTAGGGTAACTCTAAATGCAGCTTAATGAAGTAGAGATATGCCTGGCGATACATATACATATACATATATATATATTCAATTCTGTTTGCAAGTAATATACTTGGTACAAGGATATTCCCCACTCTTATGAGTGAAAGCATTTTTTTCAGTTTAGGTTTATTGCCCATTTAAGAGACCATCAGAGTTATCTAACTCTTGCATGGCCAAGGATTTCCTCAGAACAAAGAAACAGAAGCCAGAGTTTGGGAGCTACTGGCTATAGACAAACCATGTGCAAATAAAGTGACCTGAATCTAATAACGGTCAGTACTTGAAAGCAGATTTTCCACTGGTAGTTTGTTTTTAAATTATAAACCCTGAATCTAATAATGCTTTTTATTTTCTTTTTCAACCTACATGAAATTTAATTTGTACCTACACATCTATAGCACATACTTGAACTCCAGTCATATCTCTCCAGCCTAGAAAATTCAAGCAAGAGAAGGAAACTTGATCCCATTCCCCCTTGAGGTACCTGTTCACTCCACAGTAGCTAAGAGAGAGCTCTGAAAGATCAGTGTTTTGGTGCCAGCCATGGACATCCTCTTCTTGTTGCATCCCACTCATGGCTGTGACTGCCCTGGTCATTTGCTAAAAGTAGGTGCTCCTGCTCACAGCACTCACAGCCAGACACAGTCCCATTTGAAAATGGTTCTTCCCTTACTGCCACTGTTGGTGGATGCTTTCTACTGGCAATGTTTGCGGCTGTCTATTCCCACTGACCATGGCTGCTGCTAGCTGCCCTGCTAACTGATCTTAGCTAGTTGTGCCAACAATGTTTTTTCCTAAGTAACCTTACCCACCACCTATTTGCTGCATTGCCTGTTAATTTGCTGGTTGCTGCTCCAGTCTTCAGAGGAGGTTGTCACAACAACCCCTGCAGTGATCCAGTTCTTCTATTAGGGTTGGTGACATGCAAAATCCACAGACTCCTCACTCCAAAACCAGAGGACACCCTTTGTGCAACCATTGCCATCCTCTGAATCCTAAAAACTGCCCAGAACCTGTCTTCCTCAGTGTGAAAAAATGATACCATGCTTTCTTCCTCTTTAAAATCTGGCTGTTCACAGAAGAAATGATCCCAAATACTGAAAAAAAATACTGAACTAATATTCTCACCTCATCCCATTCCATTAGCCTACTCCAGAGTCCTTAACTTCTGAACTGATACCAACTGAGAGTACCTCCCTCTCACAGTACTCAAGGTATCTTCTCAGCCTTCAAATCAGCAGACTTACAGAATAAGTGTCATTGCTAGTATTGCTTTTGGTGACTTTGCTATTATTATTATTATTATTATTATTATTATTATTATTATTATTATTATTATTATTATTATGCTGTCCTCCTAATGATATAATATTTTTTGGAACTGCAACATCCTTAAATAAAGAACATTATATAGTGTGCAAAACATTACCATAAATATGCATCTCTCATTCAGATTACAGCTAAAGAGATTCTTCTAAGTGGGAGTTAAACTTCTTTTGCAGATTCAAAACTAGAGGCTTCCAATGTGTAACAAAACCATGCATGCATGAAAGACACAAAACTTTCTTCCTTTCCATAGCACAACCCATTAGACTCTCCAGTTGCTTGAGTTGAGCACCATTTTTTTTTTTTTTTTTTTTTTTCTGAGAGAAAGAGAAAAATAGATAGAATTCTAAATGGACCTTCAAAATAGGCCTTTAAAAGTTAAACTTTATGTCCAGGCCACAAGAGGCAACAGAGTGAATTACAACAAAACTCTGTCTAACAAGAGGCTAACAGTTTGCAGAAAACATCTACATCACTAAATGCTAACTAATCTGTCAGATGTATCAAGAAAAATCAAAGCTTATTACAAAACTTTCAGATAGTTGAACAGTGTTAAGCATGGAACAGCCTGCTGGGGAATTTCCATAAGAAATACATCCATTTGGTAACAATTCCCCATCAACAAATACTTTCTGAAATCTGTCAGATGGCCAGATCTTAATCCATTTAATGTGTGCTATATTGGCATTTTAACTGCTATAGTACTAAACCAAATTACTTTTAAGGAATACACCTACGCTAAATCTGAACTATTATGTTTATTAGCCAACATGGGATCTATAGCAGAAAATAGCAGAAAATCTATTTTCCACAGAGTCATGTTGATTGACATCAATGTGTTCCAGAATATATTAGTGATTGATCTTGTCTCTGCTGTATCTTCATTTTGCCTGGCAGTGAAAGCTACCTAGGTTAAATTTAAAATCAGAACACCAAGAAAATATAGAAACCCTTTTAAAAATGACAGAGGAGGAAAAAAAAGCATTGCCAGAATCTGTAAATTAATCTTTACAGAGGGTGTTCAACACCATCACCACTCTTTGTAAGGGATGGGTTTAGGGTGAGGAAATTAGTAATACTGCAATTGGGGAGTAAAGATTTGCTCCCTGACACACAAAGGGCAGGAGCATCATATGTCATCAGAGAAGTATGTTGAAATACTGTTTTTCTGGAGATCGTTTTTATGGTTCATTTTCTTTCCCTCGATCATTATTTGCTTTATTTTTGGTGTAAATTGCACCACTATTTTTAGTATGATTTAGAATTTTCAGATCTATGTTTACATGGTTTTTAGGCTGTCTGAGAAAGGTCTAGGTTTTTTTTCCGCATATCAAGACAAAAATTGCTTTAGCACTGATTGGGTACTAATTGCAAGACTCTATTGGGCATGAAAAGAGTTTATGATTAGTTATGGGTAGATTCTTCACATATTGAGCTCCTGGGCAGTGGTGGTGTTCCCCTGGGGAAAGTTTGTAAAGAGTCTGATGTAATATAAATCCAGAAAGGTGAAAATATTAACATAGACTTTTCCCTGTGCAGCATGAAATATTTAAATTATAGATTGGGTTCAAATATTAAATAATTAAATTCATTTAAATAGTTAATGTCGCTGGATTTCAAGTATGATGACATTGTCTTACAGAATTCTATGGCAAAAATCAGCATTAAAAGTATTTACAGCTTTTAGCAAAGATACAGAAAGAAGACTGGCAGGGGACAATGTTAGAAACTTTGCTATACGTAGTCCTAAGAGCTTTTTGACTGAAAATCTGTGCAGTTCCAGATCACAATTTCAGACAATGTCATTGTTTGCCTTTTGTCCCCAAGAGATACATCCTTAACCATATAAGAAACTGCATAATGAGGCAGGAGTTAACTGCATTCTTATTCAAATTTTGAACACATATCTTTTGTGTTCTTATACTTTTTTTTCTTTTTTCTTTTTTTTTTTTTTGTGTCCTCAGGGCTCTTCAGTGACTGGATATCTTGTCTTCTGTTCAGTTCCCATTTCTGTTTTGGGAATCCCCCAGAAGAGAGAACCTGCCAGGCCTGAAGCATGTTTGAAGCATAGTAAGAGAAGCATTAAAAAGAGTCCAGCTGTTCAGGTGGAGAAACAGTTGCAGGAAGGTGAAGTGTCTTTCCCAAGGACAAAACAGAATTTAGTTCTCTTCTGTTGCATGGCTGTGATCCGTTGAAGATACTTTACCCATCCTGCAAAAATTAAGTGTTCTTGACAGATAGGTGTGGATCATGTGCCAGCAACATAAATAAGGACTGTTCATTTCCTTAAAAACAACTATTTTCTCCCTCCTGATTCTGCTATTATGAACAATTAAAATGGGACTTTAAATGACCGAGATCAACAAAAATGAGGCATTGAATGGGAAACCAGAAAACCTTTGCAGTATATGTGATTTGATGTCTGAGGAATGAATATATATTTAGAGTGCTTGAGGATTATTAATGGAAAATAGTCTGGCTTGTTAACACCTGATCAGAGGGATTCACTTTGGACTGATTAAAAAAAAAAAAAAAAAAGAGGGATCTTGTTAAAGTACTGGAAGTTGATCGAGTGTTTTGTTACTAATAGTCTCATTCTCAGCAAGACTAACAGTGTTTGTACAATCTAATTATAGGGGAAATTGGATACAAAATGTTATTATGTCTTTAAATGGGGGACTCAGGATGAGTTAGTGGAAGTTTTAACGGGCTGGGCAGGAAAATATTGATTAATAGCACTCACGTGACTTGAAAGGTTTGAACTCTTACATTTAAGAAAAGAGAAACTTTAAAAATATTTTAACAAAAGATATGTGGCTCCCTGGAGCTGCTATTGCTCCATTTTCTTTAGTAAATACTTAGAGGAATGTTGAGTGAGCATGGGCAGAGGAAGTAGTGTGAGCAGACCCTTGGAGCAGCCTGAAGCATTACCAGCTTTGGCCTCTCACCCAGACCCTGGAGGAGCCACACTGCTGCTTACCTGATTCCTGGAGCCTCACGGGGACTCTGGGCACCTTACTGGATGTCAGAGCCAGAACGCTCAGTGGTGACAATGGTCACTCCCATAGCAAATGCCCAGAATGCACAGCACCTGCAAAAACACATACATTTGGTGATACCTCAACCATCTGGGCAGTTCAAGGAGACATGCTTTGGGTGATATTTCACTCAAAGGGACGGAAAACCAGTCAGATGGCTACCAGCTCAGACTCCCACATGGTACAGCCTCGTTTACAGCACTGTGGCCTCCCTGCTGCACCTGGGACACACTGAATAGGCATACATGTTGACATGGGTGCTGGAGCTGGGAGGAGGTTGCAATGCCGTATTGCCCCCAAAGGGAACTCTCCTTTGAGGGAGAGCTGCCTGCATGCTCCCCAGCCCTGGCCTTGTCACAGGCTATAGATGTCCCATGGCCAAGAGGAGGAAACCTTGTAATCTGGGAGTGCAGAAATTTAAGAGGTGAGAGGAAGAACTGGAGATCCAATGCAGGTAACGCTGGAGTTACACCTCCTCCTAGAAAATGTTGCCAGTGCACCAGAGAGGGGCCGGGCAATCTCCTCTGTCTCTGGTGGCATGGTGTGGTTCATGTACACCGCAGAGCTGATCCCATTCCATGAGCACTCATGCAGAGTGAAACCTTTCAGTGCCCCAGTGCAGGCAGACCTCTAGGTCTGGGAAATCTGCTTGACACTCCAATTCATAGCAATGGGACCCTGGCATCTTTCACTGGGCAAACCTTCTCTAGTTGTGTTTAATCAGCCCCTCAGTCATCCATCTGTAATGGTGATAATGTTATTGTTGACTAACCACAGGAACTGTAATTACTATGTCAATCTAACACTTTTTAGGTGAGATCAAGGTATTATGGTGATTAAATCACTTGGGGTTGTGCAAACATATACATATATATGGGTATATATGTTGATTTCAAAGCCCATCTAAGTCAATGGAGAGTTTCCTATTTATCACCATTAGCTTTAGTTTAAACCCTGTGGCACTGAAATTTAAGGGAGCTAGCAACTGGGCAGGGACTCTAGAGACCAGTTTATACAACTGTTTTTTTCCATTTTCCTTTTGATGACCTAAGTCATCTCTCCCTATGACTCTGTTTCTCCATCTGCAAAGAGGGTAGTAAGCCTGGCTTTCCTTGGAGAATTATTTATGAGGATGAAAATCTACAGACAAAAAAAAAGGTGAGATGGGCAGAGTATTCTTATTTTGTAACTAGAAATGAGGCAAGAAGTTAAAAATAAATGTAATAAAAGAAGATGAGAAACTTAAATCCATTTGATTAAATGTTTTTGCTTCTGGTGGGGAAGTTAAACTGTCAGAAGAATTTGTTTGTAATTAGCAGACAAATTTCTCATCAGCAGCTGCAGAGATTAGTAATCTGTGGCTACCCAGATCTAAAATCTACACTGTCTGCATTCAGACTGTGTCATTATCAAACTCCTGTTAATCACTCGGTTAGTAGTAGCTAAAGCTGATTCCAAGCCTCAGACCCTGCCTTTGGTGGACATAAAATGCAAAACTCTCCTTGCCTCTCCTTCAGGAAGCAGCTTGAGACTGGTCTCAGCTAAAAATCAAGCTGGAAAAAGAAGTCTGGGCCCTAATCTAATCAATGGAAACTCTTCACCTCTACAAAGCCAGAGTTTAGCCCTGTATCCAAAAATAATTATCAAGGATTTTCCAGTGTGTATCTATGAGTTTTAAAAATGAGCCTTGATGTGTTTCCTCTGAGCAGCAGCAGCCAGCAGCGCTCTCGTCAGCAACATTTGCGAGCATCTCCTTCATCAGAATGTCGTATGAAATGTGCTTACCAACACTTGCAGCTATTGCACTTGGTCAGTCGTATCATATTGCTTCTGAACTCAGAGGTGTATTTAAGAGAAATTTTTAGCTATGGCCAAGATAAGGGTTGTTTGTGCAGAGGGTGTTTTGGAAGATTGTGCAGCCAACATACTTTGAATAAGTGAATCAAGTGAATCTCACATGTTCAATAAAATTTTCATTGGTTTCTACAGCTACTGGGACAGTACAGGGGAGGATATGAGGTCCGGTCACATAGCTGGAAATACAGAGGAAAACGCAGTTACATCTCAGCTCCCCGTGATCCAGTAACAGGAGTTCTTTGGCATATGAATATTCCTTTAACCACATTTTTGGAACCAGGCTGATGGTCAGGGGGGGCTTTATGATAGATTTATGATAGGATTTCATTGGCCTTCTGCTCTGTGTTTATCTGGCTCTCATTTCCAGTTAAGCATTCAAATCAATACACTTGGGCTCTGACTGCATGAGAACCAAAACTGCTGAACCAAAGTGGCTAATATTTACACATCTTGCCAAGGATTCCATGAATCTTTGGAGATAAGTAAGGAAGTCTGGCCACTTAGCTAGTTTGGATACTCAGAGTGGCCAAATAATCAGTGAGTCTTCATGTGCTGCCACTAAATTCTGGAATTTGGGATGAGTTTTCTGTCATGAACAGCAATGCAAACTATAGCAGTTTGAGTTAATCAGGGTGCATCCTAAAAGTTTGAGTTAATCCTGTGCATCCTCACAGCCCCTGTTACCAGCAAAGGCAAGGCATGACTCTCATTAAAGTTCAGTGATCAGAAAAATGCAAATGGAAATTAAAAGCATCAGAGGAAAAGTGACAGTAGGGTTCAAGGAGTGTGAGGGAAAGGGTGGGCACTGGAAATGCAAGGTACCAAGGTTGAGCTCAGACCACAGAAGGAAAGATCATCATGGGTGTCAGTCATGAAAGCAGATGGGGATGTGGCATAACATCTGCTTTCCAATAACTCATTGCCTAATAAAATGACCAATACCATAATGATGTTTTTGACCACAAAAAAATCTACAAGCGTCTAAAGACTTCAAAGATGGTAAACTCATTTTGTAGATGACAAGTATTGATGAATAACTCAATTAAGAGCCCCATATCCCACCACTAAAATTTACACCTGCTTGTCCCAAGCTATACAATGAACTGCTATGGTAAAATGTGAAACTTAGTCCTTATTTTAATTAGGGCACATTTTCTTCCCTACTTGCAGTAGGAATAATAATGGCTTTGTCTTCTTTATGGTGGCATCAATCACAAATTAAGGAGTACAAAGGAAACACACCCAATGTATGTCAGCAAAACTAATAGTAATATTTAGCCATTTTGTAAGTATTTATTCTCGAAACAAATAAAATTGAAAAGATAAAGGGTCTGGGTTTTGAGTTTTGCTTGGGTTGGTTGGGTCTTTTTTTGGTATAAAGCTTTATGTTGCTTTTTCTCTTAAAAAAGAAAAGCAATGCTTGTGAAAAAAAAAAAAATAGTTTGCCCTGCCTTCTAGCCACAGATGTAAGCCACATGAAACATTACAAAATTGCCTAATGTTGATGCAATTGCCGATCATAGTTGTGTTGGTCATTTTAAGGAACCAGACCCACAACTTTGATTTGGAGTCACTGAATCAGCCAAATCCAAACACAAATTCAGCCTTGGTTGCTTTATGCTGGAAGTGTGGCTCAGGAAGCCACCTCAGTAACCTTGCCTATTCATTCATTTGGCCTTTGTGAATGGAAACCAGATATCTGGGGTATTGGTTAGAGAGGGTTGGTTTGGTTATGGCTTTTTTTTTTTTTTTTATTCAGAAGACAATACTGCTTTTTCTGCTGTGGATATTTGTGTTATTATATATAGCCTGGTGTAATTCAGATTATTTCAGGGTATCCTGAATTTGTCTGTAAGCTGACCAACATAAAATTACAGAGAGATTCAAGACCACAATTTGGTATCTTTCAGTGTGTATTTTGTGCAGATGAATATCACCTAAGAGAAGGACAACTAGCTTCTGCAGAATAACAATATTTAAGATTTTACTAGAAACAGAAGCTTGGATTCTAAAAGCCTGGCTTAGTTTTACAGAAAATCATGAGTGTATATATTATTGTTCATTTATTTATTTCCCTGTTGTCAGGCATTTTGTTTTTTATTGATAACATCTACAATTGAACCCACATCTGTTTCTCAAAAGACAACTACTTTCTTTCAAGTTGTCTGTTCATGAGACTTTCATCCCATTTTGCAAGTTATGGTGTATTTCATACAGAAAGTCAAGTTCTATCTGTTTGCAGGAGAAAAGATGTATTCAGATATATGGAGGGGCTTATCTAAAAAATACAAGTATTACCCCCACAACCAGACTGGTGCAAAATGAGCTCCCCTTCATATCATCTCCTTGTATATTTGAATACACAGTCTTGTAGAGAGAGGCATCTTTCAGCTGATCTTCTCTTCCCTTACCATTGCTCTAACTCAAAACCAGCCAGTGTTCAGCCTGGTGATTTTCACATGGGAAGCAGGAAGAAAGCCAGACTCTGGACTATCAATCTGTACTTCTCAGATGTCCCTCATTGGCATTTCTGAATATCAGAGATTCTATATAATAATTATGAGGCATTTTAGCTATACTAGTCACTCTTAACGCGGTAGATTTTGACTACTGTGAAAGCCAAGACTTAGGGTCTGAAGGATAGGGTTTTTTCTCACTTAGCTTAGCTGCCTAAGGAATAGGCACTTTATTTAAAGGTTCTTCAAGAAACACTCATCCAAACAACCTTAGGAAGGGATGAACAGTCATCATCAGCATCTACATTTCTCTGTTGAAAATGAGAGAGTGTTTAAGTGACCATCTTGGATTCAACATCTAATACTTAGGTATACAAAGTTAGGAGATATGAACTCAAGCATGAGAACTGTATGTTAAAGCTACTTAGCAGCTTTTGAAATTATTATTATACAAGTAGCATAAAAAAGCTTCACCTGGATATAGATTAAAATAGGTCACTTTTTGCTGTAAATCTATACCTACAAATATTAGAACCAAAATATAAAGCAAGATGTTAAAAATAGATGTGCCATGTGTATATTTAGATATTTAAAGAAGTGGTAAGAATTCTTTTTAAGTGTCTATACTGAGCAGAGCCATATCGGCTGGACGGGTGCTACTAGCATTTGGTGGTTTTGAAATGAAGCTATGTGTTGAAAGCTTTAAACTGATGGAAAAATCTATTTTATGCCATTACTATTGTTATTATTGATTTTGACTTAAAGATTTTTTATCCTCACATAGGTCCACAGCGGAAGATCAAATTTTGTTGTGTTGTTTTATATTAAAATCAAAGGACAAGATTCAGACGTCCTGAAATCTCACCTCAGGTGGGACACACAAGTCAAATGCCTCAGCCCAGGCATTCATGCTTACATTTGGACAGGCAGATCTCCAGCACCATTACACTGCCAAGGAGCTAAAATTCACCATGCAACTCACTTGCATGTGCTCAGAAAGACCCCAGCCTTCAATGATCATATCAATTTTGCCTTTATTCGCCTGCATGCTCTAAATTCTGCAAGAATCTGCAGGGCCACCTTGTACAAGTAAGTTTATTCTGAGCAGGACTAATAAATGCTAACAGCAAGGAAGGATGTTAGCTGGAGGACAGTTGTTGGAAGTGGGAATAAACCCTTTCTCACCCACCTACTCTTGAGTAATGCTAGAGCTTTCATTTGAAAATCTCAGAAACCATAATGGATGATTGTCTGCTTCCAACATCTGTGATGTAGCCCAGCCCTCATAAGGAAGAACACAAAACAGTTAAAAGTGTGTGTGGGGGTGAGAGGTAGCACTTATAGTCTGTGTGGAGCTGGACTAATGTTTAGAGGTGTTTTTCAAGGTTTCCTCATAGGAAACAGGGCAAGAAAACGATGAAGGAACACATTCAGTGCTCTACCAGCCAAATGATTAAAAATGGTAGGTCTATCTAGGTAGATGGTAGATGCCTGTCCCAGCAAGCATCACCTGTATTCTGTTTGTATACTGCTTCTTAAAGCATGAATCTGGAAACACCTTGAAAGACAGAGACTCCTGGAGAACCTTTTGGTCATATCATGTATGTAGCAACATACAGAATTGTCTATAGATACAGAGAGCAATATTTTTCTGTTCTTGACACCACCAAAGGCTTGGATCTCTTAAATGGTAGCCAGTGACAGGAGCCAGCCTAACTTTGACAATAAAACGTGCACTACAAGAAAAATGCCAGAGAAACAAGCACCACATTCTTAGGACAAAAAAATAAAAATGAAATATAAAATGGTAGATGGGGGGAGATATTTACCACCTCCTAAAATCAAAGGGGGACACTGTGATTAGATTATGGCCCCAGAATGACAACAACTCAGCTTTCTCTTTGAACTCAGAGCAGCTCCCAGGATGAAGTGGTGTTCAAAGACAATTTCTTTGCATGAATAATATGGGGGAGGGTCTAATTACCACCTCCTCCTCTCATTCTTCATCTTCTTTAGCCAGAAAGCTCAGGTTTCAGCAGTTTTGTTTCTCACTGACACTGTGGCAGACTGGGGGAAGGGAAAGAAGGGAAGGAATACTACAAGGCTGGGAAAAAAGGGCAGCAGTCAGTGAGCTGTAGAAAAAAGGACAGAAAATAAAAGGGCAAGGCCTCTTTCATATATAAACAGGGTGGGTTGTTGTTTTTTGGTTTTTTTTTTAAAAAAAAAAAGAGCTATCCCACTGATACTATCAGTCTCTGAAAACTGTAGTGTCAGAAAGCACAACTTTTGTGCAAACAATCCCATGGCTCAAAACTCATCTCTCTCAAAGGTATTACGTTATAGCTGTATGGGAACCATGTTATATACTGCTTCAAACCTAGTTTCACTCTGGCTAAATCAGCTTAAGTAGAGCTACCATAGATCCAGATCAAGAATGAGTAAATCCTAATGTTTGTGAATAAAGATGAAAATCATGTTGCCTTTACATTTATGTTGTCTCTTATCCCCTTTTTCATGGATATGATATTATGCATTGCTAATGTCATTGGCCAGTAACACCAAATAAAGAGAGAAGTGTGTCTGTTTTTACCAGATTTTGGATCTTTCCAAATACAACTGACTTGAGTTCATACAATATTCATAGCTTAGAGCAGAGGTAAGAAATGCTCTTAGTGAATATTATTAATAGCTTACAATCAGCTGTGCTATCACTTGTCTCTGCAGACCTCTTAAAATATCTGCAATAAGAGTGCCCTCTCTGGACAGAAAAGTAAGCTCTCCGCACACACTGCAGACAGGGGTCTGGTTGTCTTTCCTCTGATCGGCTCAAAGCTCTTTCTGTAACACTCAGTGGCAAATCGCCTCTTGCCGTTCTCTTCCCAGCTCATTTGCCAGCTGAGGATCTGTGAAATGCGGTGTCCCCTGATGAAGGAACCCCACACTTTTCCTGACATGAACTTTCCCTTGCCAGGGCTCTGCCATGAGTCAGTTGGAACCAATTCCTGTGTTGTGCAAAGCTCACATTAGGCAATAGCAGCTGCGTGATGAAGCAGATTCCTCCCAGGTTGCTCCGTTTCCAGTGGTTTCTGACTAACCTTCCCGGTCCGTGCCAGGCATCGACGGGACACCCCACCAGGAGGGAATGGCTTCATTTGCTCTCCTCCAGCATCTGTCTTGGGTGGAGGTGAGAGGGAGTAGAGCAGACAGTTAGAGTGCACTTTGCTTGGGTCCACCCAATCTGAGGGCACTCAAGGACACCTGAGACCAGAAGGAAAGGATTGTTGAATGCCTGATGTCTATATTACCAAGTAGAAGCAGCCTAGAGCATCAAGGACACTCCCAGGACCTCACTCTGAGCTCAGGTTTCCACACCTCATCTTCTCCTGTGTTAAACAGCAACAGGCCCTCAGGAAGCTTTGTCTGCTGAGCAGAGGTCATTTGAAGACTCAGCACAGGGACACTGAACCTTTTGGCCAGGCAGAAAGTGCTGGAGCCCATCCACACTGTGGATGAGCACTCCCCCAAGCCTCTGGGACTTACCTGGAGAACCACAAGGGCCAGTCAGAAGCAGCTCCATGGGTGCTCATACAGGCAAGAAATGTGTGCAGGAAGAGAACTGACACTTAAGACCGGTCTCAGGACTGTTTCTACACAGTAGAGGCAACCTGTGAGCCCCTTCTGTGGCATGTACAATAAAACAAGCCTAACTGCACCACACAAGGTGCTGCTTGGGTGATTATGTACATAGCAGGAGGGTGAGGGGGAAGCAGGAAATGTTCAGTGGGGCTGCTGGTTTCTGTAGGAACAGAGGAAGAGAGAAGGAAAAAAAAAAGAAACCCACAACCTATTTTTATATATTACTTCACTGAAAGATTCCTCTGTTTCCGAGAAAGACCCAGAGATGAGCCAGTATAGCACATCACCACGAACTAGCTCTACCCAGCTCCACACCTTGGGGGATTTGGGCGCTGACTTTCATTTACTGAAATATTGCCCATCTGCTGAGGGGTTTGATCAGTCACCCAGAAAATGATGAAACAAATTACACCAGAGGAGATGTAAGTTCCCAGTAGCAGACACAAGATAAGGATTCAGGGCACTTTGCAGCCCTTCCTTCCCCACTGCGGCTGGCTTGAGTAGCCCACACAACCACTGAACTGCTTTGAGGAAGACTGGGAAGATAAAGAAAGAGACATGAACAGATCATCCAAGATTAATGATGAAAAAAAAAAAAAAAGAAATTACTTGTAAGAGGAAATTTTCGCTATGCCAGAATCATTATTAATCCCCTGCAACTCCCTATGACTAAGAGCTGTTAAACTTCATTGGCATTTTAAAATGTAGATATTCCATTGCACAGGCAAAAAGCAGCTAAGATTTTGGGATATGCAAAGAGGATTAACTGTAACAGGCATTTTTCTTTTGTGTATAATTTTGTATTTTTTCAAAACTGTTTATTACCTTGTCTCTAACTTATAGCAAGTCGCTTTTATCTCCTCTATTTTTTATTTTTTTTTTACATTTGTCAGTTTTTTTAACTCCCTTGACAGTTTCCACAAAATTAATCAGGGATAGAGAAGTTTAAAAAATATGAAGATATTCCACACACTGGGTAAATAAGTGTCCCAAAAAAGACCAAAATCAATTCCCTCACTGAGATAGATAAACATGGGCACAACCCTTATTAGATATCACAGAAGCAAAACTTGACAGGAAACAAGCCTTGATGGTCACAGCGTAACTTTCTTTGATATATAATTATGTTTATAGAATTTTAATTTTAACCTTTTTGCAACCTTTTCTCTTCAGAGTCCCCTTCACAGGTAAATCTACTGTAGCATCTTTGTCTTTCATTGCTTTGCACAGTATGTCATTATTTGAGAAAGAAGAGACTTTGAGTTATCTGGGCAAAGCAAGACTGGCATTCAGGTTTACAATTTGTTCAGCTGTAAGTGAAGACCACAAGGACAAGGATCAAATCTTTTGCCTAACAGGGATGATATGACTGTAGGCACTATCAGGTTGCCTATACACCACATACTCTAAACTCAGGTATTCCCAGCAGCTCTCAGCTGAAAGACCACCCTGCTTTTGAGTGGAGAGCTGGCACTGTGGATGCACAGGGCTGCCAGAGGACCAGCATGTGGTAAACCCTTTGCAACTCTGGGTTAGTTGTGGGCAAAAATCTAAAGCCCCCAGGAGAGGAAAAAGCCTGAAAAGCCTCTCTGAGGCTGCAGACATCCATGCATGAGTTATCCTCACTCCAAGCCTCCTCAGCTCTTGTGTGTACCTGCAAACTCCCACTGAACATGCAGGTGGGGGGGTCTGATTTCTTTACTACCTTCTACAGGGAACATGTGATACTGCTTCCTGAATCTCCAAGCTTACACTAAATTTACAATGTTTGTCTGAAATAGGGTAAAGAGGCACAAATCTACTCAGAAAGTAAATGTTGCCAGTTCACTGAAACACATGGCTCTTTTCTTCCTCCATAAGAGAGGGTCTAGAGCAGCTAAGCAAACTCAGAGGCAGCATACAAGATAAAGGCAGCTTTGAAAAGAAGATTCTGAAGTTTTGTTTTTCCATTACTCTATTCCAGAAATAACAATCAAACCTCAGGAAGGGGTGAGGTGGCACCCCGTCATTACAGACTGTGAGTGTTGGTGCACAGATGCTATGGAGATATCCCTAGCTGGGGCCTGGACCTGAGCTTGATCATGGAAAGTCCCCCAGGAACAGCTGTGTACTTCCTGAGGAAGCAGTAAAAATGTTACAGGTCTCTGCAACAACTGGTGTTCACCTGCTTTCACAAATCACCTCTTTACATTCACATTCATGCCTACATTTCTTGAATGCAATAAACAATTAACATCCCTCTTTTTCTCCATTGTTACAAGGAATTATAACTAAAGGGTGGAGACCAATTTCTTTTGTCCCAGGAGAGAGAAAGCCTCAGTACATCCATGAGCTGGGCACACCAGAGGGTAAATCTAGGGAAAAGCCTCGGGCCGTTGTTTCAGAGCACCGGGAGGATGCTGCAGGTTCTAAGAACCTGCAGGAGTCTACAGGTTCTAAGGACCTGCAGATGTGTCTGGAAGGGAAGTGGGGAAAGAAATGTCTGTTAGCTGTAACTTCCCAGGATACAAAGGGCATCAGCAAAATTTCCTCTTGTTCTCTTAAGAGCAGAGATTTATGAGAAGCTGTCCTCTAATTTATTCTGCTTTTCCCATGATTTCTCTGCCTCCACTCAGGATGAGTCTTCTTCCAGTAAGGAGTACAACTTACACAGATGAAGAAAACCCCTGATCTTCAAAGGGCTGCAGCACATCATTGCCATAATGCCGTCATAGCATGGCTTAGCCCCATCTATATAGGCAAGATCAAACAGTACCCTGCAGAGTCAGGATGCTATTGCATTACAACATGATTCTTCCCTGTGACAGATTTGGCCAAAAGCCAAGCAGCAAAATGGGTCTGCTCAGAGTGAATGGATTTGGAGTCATAGACAGCAGTTAGAGATTTATGCTGTTGCAGTTGCTTCAATCTCCAATGTACTCACATCAGAAATCAAACCAAGTCACCATCCTCCAGTATTTCAGGCTTACCCAGCCATCTGCAAACCAATAGTATGAACTTTGTGCCTTGTGTGTTGTCATCACTGTAGCTAGATATCTTTCATTTTTCTTTCAAAAATGTGTTCATGAAGTAAATTAATAATTAATATAATTAATATCTATCTTCATAATTAATTAATTAATATCAACCTGCAGAAGATGTGGGAGGAAAAATCCTTTGGGAATATCCCTGTGTAAGCATACCAAGAAATCATGCTACGCTCTCATTTTCTAATGTAACTGCCCATTCTAGCTTGATAGAAAGTGGCACAGAACTTTTTGGTGGCACTTAGCTGCCAAGATGTTTTAATGAAAGGGAATCATCAGGAGGTAGCAACCTGAAGTACCAAGCAATGCCACAAAATCCATAGATTTTGTCAAAAGATTTTATCTGTCTTTCTTCATACAGCTGTACCCTTGATTTTGGCCTTGAAGTCATCAATGTTTTTATTATTCCTTGCAATATGCAGGATGAATCCATCAGTACTGTGGATTGGAGAGGGGAGAGTGAGAGAAATGAGCCTGTTGGGGCTTATCGGTGAATGTAGCAGAACTAGCAGAGGAACTGAGGCCTTTAATGCATCTATGTTAAATGGCCTTGTGTCTGCTGTAATCTGGAATTTGCCAAATGTTTGCTGCATGCATGTAGGTTTGACTACGACTGAGTTTGTGCTGTGTACTCAGCCACCACATCTGAGATTAGTCACAGAGTATGCTAAACTCAAACCCATTGAAAAAAAAATAAATTGCTAAGGGATTTACACAAAAATATACATTAATGCAACCTGAATGAGTGAATTTGATGGGGTCGAGTGATGGGCTGAAAAATCCTAAAATGCTGTAATTCAAGTCCCAGCAATCATATGCCTAATATATTATGAAGTTTGTGTCTATCCCAGTAAATGAAATTAATTAGAGTCTGTCCACTGGTCCTGAAAGATCATGTTATGGTTTATTTTCTCAAAACTGGGCTGGAGCCTGCAGCTGGTTCTGCCTGGTTTGGTACAGTAGACATAGTCTGACATGCTGTCAGATGACCATATTCAAAAGGCAAAAACCTCCATCTTTCTTGACTTCAGAAAGCTAAGACCTCTGCAGGTGACATTAAATATTATAGGAGGATGGAGCTGTCTCCGGTAAGTACTTGCAGATCAAGGACTTGTTAAATGTCATGTCCAGCATGACCCTGAGGTCTAGCTGGATGGCAGATGGAGGGTGGCACTTTTTACCACTGGTGATAGAACACAAGTATTTGCAGAATCATTGTTTAAAGAACAGTATCAGAGCATTATGCTAAATCATGTATTTGGCTGCACAGAATGTTGTGTGAGATTCAGAGGGTTCCTCCAAAAAGTTAATAAAATCAATAGTGTACAGTTTGTTTAACCTTTAGAAAAAGACACATGCCAGGAGCACTGAAGATACCACATCACCATTTTGTCCTCCAGCCACAGTGATGGAAAAGCCACTCACTAAAACACAGGAAAATGAACTGGGGGGGGTTGTCTCTTTAGCCATGATGCTTCTTTAAGAATCAGTCCACAACATAACACAACAGCTCTGAATTACCCTCTGTAAGAAGATGCTGTCCTCCACTGACTATGGAAAGATCTTGGAAAAATCACCCAGCCTTCACACATGCTCCCCTCTTGCCCTAACACATTGTTTCCAGCTCGGGGGGTGAGAGACAGAGTGACTGCCTGTAGCTCTCTGTGGGGACAGTGGGGTGGCAAGGCTCACAGCTCTCCCTGACAGATGAATGTGGAAGTTCATGCTTCTTCTCATGGCATTGTTTCCATGCCTGTGTCTACTCGGAGGATTTCCTCTTCCCAGGACCAATGATGGAAAGACTTTCCCTCACCATAGGCCAGACAGTCAATATCACTTCAGACAGCAGCAAGCAGCAGCAGGCAAAGGTGAACTCTGCATCTGAGCAGTTAATGCTGCCAAATCTCTGTTGATTCACTGATATGTCACCTACTCCTGTCGCTGTGATCAGGGAAAAGACCCCCTCATTGTCAAGGCTTCAGTCTGACAACAGGCATGAAAGAGCAGTGTTGTTGAAAACTGCCCTCATAACCAGAACTGAAAACATTTTCAGTAAAAGATTAGGAGAGTGAGTTGAATCAGCAAGCTCTGCAGCCTGTCATTACTCGCAGGTTTGCTTTGTTATCAGCACGTACATTCAAACGCATGTTTACAAAGGGACTGTGGCATGGTTGCCCCATTCAAATTGTGGAGGAAAGCAAGAAAATTATTTGGCTTGTGTTTGCCTGTGATGAGGTCTTGCCTTCTTTGTGTGCAAGCTGCTGGGGATCATTAGTACTCTCTGATAGTCATTATTTGTAAGCAGGCCTGCTTTCTTCAGGTTCATTTCCTGCTCCTCAATGCAACTCTACTAGACATTTTCACACACTCTGGATGGATTGCGTAACACGGGGCAAAAATCTTCAGCAACTAAGTGACCGCCTGACCATCCACTAACCCAAACAACTCAGCTGTCGTACGCTGCAACCCAGCCTCCTACCCAGACCACATACTGAGAAAATCCATGAAGGCCAGATACCTCTAAAAAGTGGGACCTGCACCCTTCCCACAGTTAACACTGAATCCCAGGCAAGAAAAAGCGTGGGCAAATCCAGACCCCTGTCCTGGGGCAGCAATTGATTGTTAGTGTTGTCAGATAATATGTTGCCATAGACAAGTGTGTTGAGTCCTATCTTGAGATGCACCTTTCCTTGGTGAAGTCTGCATGTCAGAGACACATTGCACAGCCACACTGGTCAGCAACCAGTTGGGAGGTGCACAGCGGCCCACAAGTGTTAGGTTCACTCCTGATTTTTAGCTACTTTTGATGGAAAATCTGATATTAACTCAGAGCTACTGCTCTGATGTGGAACTTCCAGAGAAAGGAACAAGAGATACATGAGGAGAAAATGGGCCTCCAAGTTCTACAACTGCAGGGGTCATATCCCTTGGGGTCTCCTGGGACAGCTGTACTGCAGATGCCAGCAGGATGGTGACCCATCTCTTACCGAGCTGGTGACAGTAGGGAGGGGCTCTCAGTTTAATAGTATTCACCTTCCTGCCACTGATCTGCAACATGAATTATGTTCTTGGAGCCTGAGCAAGAGACCATGTAATTATTTAAGTAAAGTGCCAAGTTTGGGTCAACTGATTGGTAAGTACCAGAAACAGACAAAAGAGCACCCTAAAGCTCAATAAAAGGGGTATCCTGAGCCCCTGCCTAAACCTCATACACTCTAGGAAAGTCTCACTCATTTTTTAAATTTCAGTTAATGAAACTTCATTTCAATAAAAATTGGAATTTCATTTCAATGACCTTAGAAAGCCCAGATCCCTGTGTCTTCGTTCCCATCTGGCAGCTGAGGATGACGGCACTGCCTCGGTTGGCAGCACTGTTGGGAGGACAACTCCAAACATCAGGCTGGCAGAGGCCAGGGCAATGCTGAAAGCAGGCTGTGATCAGCTCCACCACTTCAGTGCCCTGCAAAGGCAGCAGGGAGGTTAATAAAGGCAACTACCTCCAACCAGTTGTGGAGGCTTCTAAAAAAAACACTATGCTGGTGGCTGTAAAAACCACTATTCTGTCCAGTTCCTCCATCCTGTGAGCAGCCCACTGGAGGTGAGAGCCCCAACATCCTCCCAGGTGGGTGCTTTTCAGGGATGGTCAGGCTCTCCAGACTGGTAAGGATCAGCCCTGCCAGGAGCTTGGCAAGAGTGAAATAGTGTCGATGAACACGTGCCAACCTTGAGCTGCCTGGCTCTGGTCAGTTTAGTTTACTAGCCCAGTCATTGTTTGTAGATCTATCTTTCAATTACACGTGCTCTTTGTTTTATGTGGTGTTATCTATGGATCCTACAAATAATATAATGCTGCTATTTAAAAATAACATCAAGTCATTCTAAACTGGGCTCTCACTACTGTCACACTGGACTATAGGCATGCGATTAAGTCATTTCTCTTAAATTAGACTTCACAAAAGAAACCTCTAACTGACCCGCTTTTACTTCTACTCCATGCTGGTTACACATTAAAACTCATTACTTCAAACCATCCTGAAGGGCATTTTTGCTGACAATCACAGTTCATTCTTAGCCAAGAGTTCTGGACACATCCAAATGTGCATGACTTGTTTCTCATCTGAACCTGTCTGCTATTAACTTCTAACTGTTGCTTCGAGGTACGGCTTTCTCTGCTATATGAAAGAGAAATTGTTGCAAAGTTTCAATTTGCAGGAGTGATTTCATTTTAAAGACCAAGGGTTTTCTCCAGATCCTGTAAAGCTTCAGTTATGAACAACCTTGTATTTAAATGCCCAGAACACTGACAGCCTCTAAAATGGTTCTGTATATAGTGAAAACAACCGCATAGTTTTAGGTCTGTCTGCACCCAGTCCTCATGAGCCTCAAACTGCCCATGACATTTATATTAAAATCTTCAAGTGGATTCTCAGTTGTCATAAAATCATAATTTAGGGCATGATTCTGTTTTCATTTACATCCGTAAGAGTTTCTGTAACTCTCCCACTTCCAGCAGAATCTGCTACATGTGGAAATAGGAGTGGAATACACCTGACCTGATTGTTGGTAGTTTCATGGTAGTTTCATGGAGTTTAGAGGTGGAATAAACTGCTAGATCACTTAGTCTGACATACTGATTATGGAAATGCATTCAGTTATTCTTGTACTGGGTCCAATAAATTGCACCAAACTCAAATGTAGCTTCCAAAAAGCATCCAGAGGATTTCAAAACATAGGAATCCACCACCCCCCTTCATCGTTGAGACAATTGTTAAAGAAAGCTCACTATTATGTTTGCCTTTCACTTTTAGTTTTTCACTCTTACATGAAAAAGATCCTTATTGTCTCTCATTTTCTTACTGTGAAGACAACTGTGCATTGCAAACAGTTCTTGCTTTTCTTTTTGATAACCTCTGCACAGTAGCTGATCTGCCATAAAAGGGTGTGTGTAAATCCTTACCTTAGAGAAGATGTGAGGTAAAAGCTCTTCAGCGTGGATGCGCTCAGTCACCTCAGCTTCACTGAAGGACCAACTTTGCTGGGCCAAACAAGATCGACATGTGTGTATGTGTGTGTGTGAGATGTACACTGTGGGGAGGACTCTAAGGGTGATAGGAAAGCATAGGCAGGAAAAATGCACATGGAGCCATCCCCTCAGGGTAAAAGCAAGTACTCAATAGTTGCTGGAGAGTAGCTAACATGCCATCAGTTCATCCCCTAATTTTCTCTGCAGTAACCAATTGATTTAACCATAGCCTATGTCAAACTCCCCCCTCAAAATGTATTTTGTCTGACCTCTGTCAAACAAACCCATTGCCTCATTAGAAAATGAGGTCAGGTTAGTTCATTAAGATTATTCTACTGCTGGCAATTATCTGTGCCTGTGGACAGTGACAGCCAAGAAGTCCCTTTTCCCCAGTACTTCTGATTATAAATCCCAATTAGAAAACAGGATAATGGTAACCATGTAGATGTAACATAACATATAAAAGTAGATGTGATATACTTCCAATGAAACACATCTACATCTGTTTTCTATAGTACTATCTGGATTGGCATTAGTCATATCCTCCTACTTTTAATTCCTTCCTGGTAGGCGAACCTAGCTTCAGCAACCTACATTATCCCGCTTGCCCTGACAGCACGATCACAAAATATGAGCCATGGCTGAGAAGGAAGTAGCTGTGGACATGAGAGACTCACCACTCCCATTATGTCACTTTCTAAAACAACGTTTCAGTGTGATTTAAGTGCTGCTATTGCTGCCCCTGTAATACAAGCAGGACACAAAGATTTGTGCCTCACCAGACTCTGTCTCTTGAACCTAAAGTTCATGGGATTAATTCAATGGGACATTGTGTATTTCCAGAGTAGTACACAGTCATCAGTAGAGAGACGTGTAGCCTCCAAATTTAAACTATTAGAAGGTGGAATATGGAAAAAAAAAAACCCAAACAAACAAGTTCATTTGTAACAAATGATCATTTGAGAAAGTTCATTTGTAACAGTTGGTTGCATAAAGAAGGAAAAAAACAAACCAACACATATACCCCAACCTCATTCTAGAAATTATCCTAGACATGAAGTCCCCTGTGCAGGACATACCTGTACCTGGGTTACAACAAGGCAAACAAGTACCCATGGAGCCCAAGAGACCCTGGCAGCAACAGCTCTTCAAGGCACAGCTTTGAGGGTAGCCATGTTCAAGGACAGACTTGGGACATCTGTGTTACGACTTAATCCTCTCTTGCATCTGGCAGCACCGGAGAAAGTATGATGTCAGGAAATCATGCTTTAGGACTCACAGAGACATCAAGGACTTGGTTACATGTGTGATGGTAGCAGAACATGGTGATAGCTCCTTGCCTGGCTAAATCACAAACATTCATCAGGTTATAAGCCTGGTTTACACTAAATATTTGGATGGTAGGAAGGGCTGGTATGGGCAGGGAGTTCAGTAGCCCTTGACACCCTTCTGCCCTCTGGCCCTGCTTGGAGCAGGCACTGTGATTTACCCCTTGTCTGATGAGAGAGACATGCTGAACCCTGTGGCAAGAGATGCTGTAACACAGACCATTTGGAGGTGGTTGGAGCATGGGAACAGTGCTGCCTTAGGAAGGAAGGCCTGAAACAGAGAATAGACTTCATGCTTGTTAACCCATGCTATCCTTTCAAGGACACTCCAAACCATCATAAAACAGATCACTGTCAAAAGCAATCGTCCTACCTTCTCCCTGCCCAAGTTCCTTGTTCTTACTTTTTTTTGCTGCTTCCTTTCCCCAAACAGCTATTTTCTAACTTAGGTCAGCTCTCCCGATAGTGCGGAGGCAGGAATGAGGACCTCAAAGCAGGAGGAGGGCAAGACTGCTGCTTTCCCTCGAACTGCCAGGTTAAAACATCCACAAAACTCTGGCTTAAACTAGAGGCAGTCTTGTTATTTTAGGCAAACCAGTTTCTCAAGGTGCTCAGCTTCAGTGCACATTCTAGAGACACACTTTCTCTTGGCAGTAACTGATCACACCCGAAAATGTGGCCACTTCCCCAAGATACCCAAAAAATCTCCAGTCTAGGTAACCACCGACTTTAAACCAATTCTTGCTCATGAGGAGCCCCCCAGAGCTCTACATAGTTTTCCCGCGCCGGAAGGTAATGACGGGCGATAACTCGGCGAGGAGTCACAGCCGGGTTTCCCAACGGTGTCTGGACATGGTCTCCCTTGTGGGCTCGACACCTCCAAGCAGCGATCTTTGTGGTCCTTAAGAAAACAGCACGGGGGAATGAGAAGCTGATCCCCCCATCCTCCCCCGGAGGGTCCCTGCCAGGGCACGGCGAGACACCGCAGCATCCAGGCCGGCTCCGCGCACCCGCCCCGTGTCCCAGCCCCGGGTGTTACCGGGCTCCGTGTTGCTCCTCTCACCTCAACAGTGCCACCTAGTGCCTTTTAAAAATTATTTCAAGTGGAAACGGGGGCTCGAAAGTGGGGGAAATACGCCTTTGAGGCAGAGAGGAGTTACAAAGGGAAGGAGACCGTCCGTGCGAGCCAAAGCTGCTGGCAGGCGGTGGGGTGTGCTGTTAGCTGCTGACGCCCCTAGCTAACTGTAAACCATCAATAGAGCACAGAGTGAACATTTCTGGTTAAAAAAAAAAAATACTCGCAACTTTTAAAAAAACAGCACAATTTTCCAGTTCTTCTGGAACGTGTTTCCTCACTTTTTTTTTAAATGCAAGTGGCATGGCTATTAACACCAGTGAGAGCTTCCTTGGGTATTTACTACAGCAAATGTTTCCGAGAGTGAATGGGTAAAGCAGGATTGGAAACTGCAAAGTTCATCCATTCATAGAGGCAATTCCCTTATTAATAAAAAACAGCAGGAGCAAAAACTGTCCCAGCTGAATAGTGGCTGTGGGAAGGACAAGTCCCACACCCCAAGCCTAGAGATGCAGCCAGTGGGGTTTTCCCCCCTAACTGTGGGGCATGAAGAGGAAATCAGGTGGTGGCAACATACATGTATTGCGTTTCTCTGCAAAATTTACAAGTTAGCTAATTGAATTCCTGCCGCTGAACTGGTCCTTGGCTGAGATCATTTCAATGGGCAGGGTTGGTTCCTTTTTTTTTTTTTTCCTCCTTACAGGAGTTCCCTCCCCTCCTTCTTCCCATCCTCCGCCTATTAAAACAACTCAAGTCTCACTTGTTAAAAGACCCCATAACGTGGAGGAGGCAGAAAAGCAGCAGCAGCAGGAAAGAAAAAGACGTCTGGAAAATATTACCCGTTTGCTGCTGCTGCTGCTGAGAAACCTCATTGAAACTGTTACTCGGTCAGCAAGGCATCACCAAAGAGACTTTATCTGATGCTGTACATCTCTTAAACTTTCAGACGCTGCCTTGCAACTTCTCCAGGCTCCTGGCTAGCCGGGTTTGAAATAAGATCTTCAGCTTCGATCACGAGAAACTAACTCCTAATTTATTACTTCTAACTTTTTAAATTATTATTATTTGAAAAAAAACATCCCACAACTTTGAGCTAGAAACTGAAGCAAAGAAAGACAAATCCGTGGTAATTGTGAAAACACGTGGGAGAAAATGAGTAGGACTGAATAGCCTTAAACGATTTTATTTTCGGTTTTAATTATTTTTTATTTCTGAGCGTCTCATAAGTCCCTGAAAAGTGCGATTTGATCTTTTACCTCAAACTTGGAAACTGTTCAGCGGGAGCAACGGTACGTGAGACCACACAGCTGGCTGGAGCCCCTCTATGACCAAAGGACAGAAGGACAAACAAGGTAGGTGATTTATGATTACGCCTCTGTCACCTCAAGAGCAGAAGACCCTCTCCTCCCATCCCCACTATTCAAGGGAGGAAAGCAGAAACAGATCCCCAAAATACGAGTGGAGCTGGGGGAGGATCTTACCGGCTCTACGCTACGCTTAGTTGAGCAATGAATAGGACCGTGGTGAGGATGAATGAGGTTTTCAACTTCAACCCCACCTCCGTGTAATCCGTTAAAAATATTGCTGACCTTTAAGGTTTGCAGAAAAACCCCAACCAGCCAACCAACAAAACCTCAAACCCCAGACAAACCTAAAGCTAAAATAAAACCGAGCATCAGGTTATAAGCCTGGTTTACACTAAATATTTGGATGGTAGGAAGGGCTGGTATGGGCAGGGAGTTCAGTAGCCCTTGACACCCTTCTGCCCTCTGGCCCTGCTTGGAGCAGGCACTGTGATTTACCCCTTGTCTGATGAGAGAGACATGCTGAACCCTGTGGCAAGAGATGCTGTAACACAGACCATTTGGAGGTGGTTGGAGCATGGGAACAGTGCTGCCTTAGGAAGGAAGGCCTGAAACAGAGAATAGACTTCATGCTTGTTAACCCATGCTATCCTTTCAAGGACACTCCAAACCATCATAAAACAGATCACTGTCAAAAGCAATCGTCCTACCTTCTCCCTGCCCAAGTTCCTTGTTCTTACTTTTTTTTGCTGCTTCCTTTCCCCAAACAGCTATTTTCTAACTTAGGTCAGCTCTCCCGATAGTGCGGAGGCAGGAATGAGGACCTCAAAGCAGGAGGAGGGCAAGACTGCTGCTTTCCCTCGAACTGCCAGGTTAAAACATCCACAAAACTCTGGCTTAAACTAGAGGCAGTCTTGTTATTTTAGGCAAACCAGTTTCTCAAGGTGCTCAGCTTCAGTGCACATTCTAGAGACACACTTTCTCTTGGCAGTAACTGATCACACCCGAAAATGTGGCCACTTCCCCAAGATACCCAAAAAATCTCCAGTCTAGGTAACCACCGACTTTAAACCAATTCTTGCTCATGAGGAGCCCCCCAGAGCTCTACATAGTTTTCCCGCGCCGGAAGGTAATGACGGGCGATAACTCGGCGAGGAGTCACAGCCGGGTTTCCCAACGGTGTCTGGACATGGTCTCCCTTGTGGGCTCGACACCTCCAAGCAGCGATCTTTGTGGTCCTTAAGAAAACAGCACGGGGGAATGAGAAGCTGATCCCCCCATCCTCCCCCGGAGGGTCCCTGCCAGGGCACGGCGAGACACCGCAGCATCCAGGCCGGCTCCGCGCACCCGCCCCGTGTCCCAGCCCCGGGTGTTACCGGGCTCCGTGTTGCTCCTCTCACCTCAACAGTGCCACCTAGTGCCTTTTAAAAATTATTTCAAGTGGAAACGGGGGCTCGAAAGTGGGGGAAATACGCCTTTGAGGCAGAGAGGAGTTACAAAGGGAAGGAGACCGTCCGTGCGAGCCAAAGCTGCTGGCAGGCGGTGGGGTGTGCTGTTAGCTGCTGACGCCCCTAGCTAACTGTAAACCATCAATAGAGCACAGAGTGAACATTTCTGGTTTAAAAAAAAAAATACTCGCAACTTTTAAAAAAACAGCACAATTTTCCAGTTCTTCTGGAACGTGTTTCCTCACTTTTTTTTTTAAATGCAAGTGGCATGGCTATTAACACCAGTGAGAGCTTCCTTGGGTATTTACTACAGCAAATGTTTCCGAGAGTGAATGGGTAAAGCAGGATTGGAAACTGCAAAGTTCATCCATTCATAGAGGCAATTCCCTTATTAATAAAAAACAGCAGGAGCAAAAACTGTCCCAGCTGAATGCAGCGGGTGGAGCCGCCGGGCCCGGCCCTGCCCGCGCCGTCCCCCCGTGCCCACCCGCGGGAGTCCGTGCCTCCCCGGGGCCTCTTCCCGGCTGGAAAGCCCGTGGTGGCCTTCGGCGGGCCCCAGGGGCGCGTCCCCGCGCCGAGTCGAGCCTCAGGTGGTGTCGAGACCCAGCCCCTAAGGGCCTTCATACGCCTCCCCTCGTCTTGCCGGACTCCACAGCTGCGCCGGCAACGGGGGTGACGGGGACCGCGGGAGAGGATTTACCCCATTTCCCTGCCCAGGGAAAAGACCCCGATGTACTACAACCCCTCCTTCGGGGGCTGCAGGCACCCGCATCTCCCGCGCAAAGCCCGTCCTCTGCCACGGCGCCCCGCTTCATCGACTCCCGCCTTAGGGATCGCTTTTCCACAGGGACACGTGGGCTTTTCCTCCAGCACACACTGCGTGTAATGTGGATGCCTTGGGCCTTCTTTCAGGGACTGGATAGAACATTTCACGTGGGGGGAACGGCGCTGAAATGTGTTCCTTTTCCCTGAAAAAAATGCTCAAAATCCAGCCCCCACCAAGGTTAGAGGAGTTTTGCCACTGTTATCAATAAAGCCAGGATTTTATTTCATGCTACTAAACCTTTCTTATCCTACATGTAAGTGCAGAAAAACCTGGGGAAAGGTTTTCTCAGTGGGAAGAGCAGCTCTTCTGGATTCAGTGGAGTTTCTCATGCTTGTTCACCAGCAACTCAGCTGTTCATATTTATGGTGTGGAAGCAAAATTGCTTCATTTTGTTACTATTCAAGCTTAGTGTATAAAGCAGCAAATTACTTCTCCATTCAGTGTAGTGGGACTTGACTAAGTCAAACAAGATATGACGTGTGCTTTATAAACAAATTACAGGATAATAAACTATGAACACCAAATATTTATTTGCTGGATTAAGGCATGGAGTCATCAGTTTTGTGCCAAAAGCATCCATGGACTTCATAACCAGCAACAAGAAAACATTTCTAAACTAGATTTTTGTTTCACCACAATCCAAAAAATCTGAGTACAAATATGATTTACTTCTTGATTTATTTCTTAGAGCATTTGTGTGGAGTTTGGGGGGTTTTTTAACCTTTTTTTTTTTTTTTTTTTTTTTTTTTTTGAGGACAAATCCAGCCAGCAGCTCTAGAATTCATTCCACATTGGTTACTCAAACCTGTAAGAGACCAAATTTGGGCAGTTCAGTGGGAAACATATATTGAGCAGACAGGAGATTCTTGATTTGCTGATCAAAGCCTGTGCATGCAAATCCAGTTTGCCATCATTACTAATTCTGTTCTTTATTTTGAACCCAACCCCCAAGTTAATTTTAATCTTATGTGAGCCCTTTTCAGAAGATCACTGGCATGACAAAATCTGGAAGTGATAAATAACCAAAAGCACCAGATATGGTAACTCTGCTGTAGTAAAGATGTACAGATGTAACATAACTTTTCAGTTTCCTCTCTGCAGGCTGTAAAATAGAAGAGGGAGTCTGGACAGCTATTTTATGCTTGTAATTAATGTGTACCTGGAATAATTTGTACTTCAAAGATATTTTTTTTTCCCACCAAAATGAGTCTAATAACAAATCTAAATATGGGCTGAAAAACCATAACCCTCAGATGCTGCTTGTGTACACACACAGACAATGCATGTTTAAGGTCACATAGAGTAGGTGTCAGGCTGTGTGCGTGCACACACACACTCAAACATGCTCATGTCATTGAAGCAGCTGCTCTGTTGAAGCCAATGTAATTATTCTCACAAGTAAGAAGTTTTTTTCAAGGCTTACAGATGATACTCTTCATTTAGCTTTGTGCAAAACAGCCCTCTGTAGCTGTATGCACATATAGCCACGTGTGTCAGCTTTTATGTTGCCAACTTTACTTATCTCAGGCATCCTGCTGACTAAGAGTTACATGTTTAATACAGACAAACCCCTACGGACTATACCTTCAGGTGAATGTAGGCAAGGAAAATAGGAATTGGTGTGTTGGTTTTTGTTTCTCTTTTTTTGGAGGAAAAACAGTTATATAGAGAACCAGTGGGTCCTATATCACACCAGAAAGAGTAAGATTACAAGTACCAGTAACATAGGCCTTATGAAGGGTTTTGTAGACCTCCAGGAACCTCTTGCGTGATCATGATTCCCATTTTACAGGTGAGGAAGACAGAGAGGGGTAAATTCACTTACCCAAGGTCACCCATCAGGTGAATGGCAACAGTAGGAACAAAATCCAAACTGTCTGGGTCCAGTCCACTCTTAAGATTCTGTAATGTAAGAAATGCAGTGGTTAAGAACCATCTGACAACCTTTGTAAGGGAGATTAATCTCTATAATAAATTTTTTAAATGTATGCATACATTTTTATCATGGATATCCCAGAAATAGCAGCTTTGCAGAGAAAGATTTTTCTTTTTACTCCTGCACTACAGAACTGTAAGATAAATTACCCACTGATTTCCCTCTTCAGCAAAATACTTAAGTGCACACTTATCTTTAATGACATACTTACATTCCTTGCTGAATCCAAAGTCTCAGCACTGAGGTTCAGAGGACCATGACTAGTAGACATTCAAGAATTCAGCTTCTGTACAGACATGTTAAAATTAGACATTTGCAAAGGTGTTCAGTGCTCAGAATTTCTGATTGCAACAAAGATTTGCAGATGAGTCTGATGTGCAGATCTTGTATGAAGTTGGTTTGTATTATCAATTTATTTTGAATCAGGAGTGTGCTGTTGAAGCCAATGCTTCAAGCGCCCACCTCCAACCAAATTGCTTGGGTTTGTACTGCAAAGCAATCACTGGGCACACAAACTGGAGTCCTCTTGAATGAAACTAATTGGAAGAGGTACCTCTGGAGCACACTGTTCAGACCCTATTGGGTTTTCCATCCATGGGATCTGACTAAACTTAGTTCAGAGTAAAATATGAAAATGTTTGGAGGGTGGAGTTAGGCCCCCAGCACCAGATGTTTCTCTTTGCAGATCTGCTCCTGTAGTATTAGACTATTTGCTGATGTGACCATTAGCCCTAGATGTCTAGAGAGAGACACAGCTCTTTTGAACCTTTAGAAGTGAAGGGGACAAAATAAACACACTTGTGACTACACCTTTACTGTTGTCTCCTGGACAAATATTGACTTTGGCAGTGTCATGTTTTAGTCTTCAGACATTTGGAATTACAAGTGTAATTCTTTCAAACAACCTTCCAAATAATTACATTTAATGTATAAACTTCCTGTGTCTTCCCCTCTTGCTTTCTGATCTTCTGGGGAAAAGCTAGCCAGAAGTACTCCATGGCCATATGACTTCTGAAACAGATGATGTAGTGAGCTGCATCCCATGTGTTGCAAACAACCATTTTGACCTTCTGGCAGTCACTGGTTCCATGTCCTGTATCAGCAGATGCTGGGGAACACCTGATTGCATCCTTAGTCCTCATAGTAGCTACACAATGACTGGTGCAGAATAAAATGAACAGAGTGCAGATAATATTGATGTGTTCAGACACCAATACACAGGTTTTCTGGATATGCATTTGCCCCTATTCTGTTTTTACTCTCCTGATGTATTACTAACAAATCTTCTTTTTTTGCTTTGCCTCCTGACTGTGCAGAGGGATGAACTATCTCCAGGTCCTGTTACTCTCAGCAATGCATAAAATCTGATTAATAACCATATGGACAGACTGTGCAATATGATCTTGGAGGAGAGAAAGAGTGGTACTTTACCATGAAAGTCAGCAGTGTTCTTTGCTGAGTAAAGACCTAGCCCAATGCAGGACATAAGAACCTGACAAATTTCAGTCAAGTGTCTAGATCTTATTAAAGTTAGATCTATGTATGGTAGCTACAGTTAAATGCTAGCCTAAATATTTTTCTGTATAGAGAGAATTTAGGCATATTTTGCTATGTTCTTCTAATTTGAGATCAAAGGCATTATTCAGTCTGAGAAAGGAGTGTAATCTCTAGTGTTAGAGTTAATACCCCATCACTCTATGTACAATGTAGGTATCAGTCAGCTCTTTGTTAACTTGAATTTTTTTGTTAAAATAATGTTAGAAGACTACAACTTCTAATTATGTCAGTTATTAATAGTAATATAGAGTAAGTTCTTCTTTACAGGTGCGACCAAAACAAATATTCTTTGTGCGGCTTTATCAGGATGCCAAAAAAAAACCCAGTGCCAAACAGTTCACTAGGTGGACTCTGATGTCAAGTACATGCAAGGGTTCATTTCTTGGCCATGCTTTTCTGCAGGAGCCTCCAAAGAGAGTCACACGTTGCCTCCTCTTGTACAGTCACTACAAGGCACACATATACTTGGGACTCCTTGGTGAATCAAAACATGTCACTGAATCAGCAGCAGCCTACATAGCATTAGGATTTAGCATATGGCTTTCATACTTCATTTCTACTAGGTGCTCTAGCTAGCACTGATCACTCCATCCACGGAATAAACAGCTGCAAGATCAGAACAACAAATTGCTCAGTAGTAGACTTTGAAGCCTCTCTACATACACTCATCTTGTGCATAGAAACCTTGAGACTGTTTGCTGGAGGCTGTAAAAAGCTTGTACAGGGTTCAGCACTGCAGGGTTAGGTGAAGGTGCCCATAAATGATTTAGGTGCCCAAACTGCAGAGTAGAATTAGCAGTCGTGTCTCAGTCTTCCTATGCAGTACAGGGGAGACATAGGCACCCCCGAACACTCTGACACAGCCAGTGCAATCTTATTGCCCCCTGGAAATGTCCTTCACGGCTCATGCAAAGCAATGGACCCTCTGACTTCTTCCACTGCTAAATAGCTTTCACTCTTAAAAAAATAATAACAAAGAAAGAACATTGTAGGTACGACCTTCCTCTTCCTGCTTTACAGAACTGGTTAAAAACCTGCTCAGAAAGTACAAGATCCAAGTCTGTCTCCAGAGACAGTGAGGTAACCCACCAACACTCCTTCTCACCAGGTGAGGAGCTCTGTCCGTCTCCTCACTCTATCACCTGCCTCCCTTCTAGCAGCAGTTCTGTGTATATAGAAATGACCCGCAATTATTTTTGTGGATCCAGGAATATGGACTGGCTGCATGTCTTCCATGTGTTGAGCACCTCATACCCAGCCTAGACAGTGCTATTTTTCTTTTTTTAAGTGCTTCAGTGCCTATTTCGCAGGACAAACTTAATGAATTAAACCCCTCAAGGAACTGAAGATCCATTAGGCTGAGACATAAACAAAACACTAAGCTGCGCTGATCATCTGAGCTGATCATTCAAGGTGTGTACTGTACCCTCCACCAATTAGTTATCTGTAGAACAGGGCTGTAGCGATGGCATCTTTGCATATAAGCCAATACATTTTACTGAAAGAATAATGCTAGCACTTGGAAAGAGTTCTCATCAATTAAATGACTGAAGAATAATTGTGACTTTGAAAGTTAATGTCGCTGGTTTTCCTTCACCAAGTGTTTGACACATCTTGACTCGACATGGCATTGTTTTTGGCTTTCACTGTTAAAACACATTACTGTATGCTGGTTCTCTGATAATACTTGATTTTAGCTTGGTGTGACAAGTCTTACGAAGCATATCGGTTTACATTTCACTGTGTTAAGCCAGGCTAGGTACTCATAACAGCACTGTCTGACCTTGAAATCTCTGATGCAGCTATTCCCTACCCTCGGCACTAGCATTTGACTCAGCAGTTCATTTTTGGTCCCAGACTTATATAAGCGTCATTTCCTTTTAACTTTTTGGCTCAATTATTGGAGCAGGGTGGAGAGTTTTTGGCCATTGTTTGGGCATGTTCAAGTTGATAAAGATCAGTTCTTCTGGGCAAGCTATCAATAGCTCACATGCTAAAGCTTGAGAATATTGAGCAACTTTTTCCAGACTTTCCCTGAGATTCAGTCAGTTAAAAGACTATACATAAAAACCTCAATTGCACATACAAAGGGGAAAATTTCTTTGATGAAAGCCAGGAATTTAGATCAAAACACAGTTTATTTTCCCAAGGTTGACAGTGAAAGGATAGGGGGAAAAAAAATGCTGTTTTATTAAGACCAGAAATCCATTTCTTGATCTTAAAAGACTGGGCTTTTGCAAGGGAGGGAAGCTGTGCTGTAATGACAAGATCAGAGAATTCATTTATTTCTTTTTTTCTTTTGTGCAGAAACACTTCATAGGAAGAGAAAAGCAATGGCAAATTAATATAATAGAAGCCTGGTACAGTATATAGTCAGTCAAATGTAAATGTCCCAGATCTTAATCTAAATCCTGTGAGCTCTACCCATATAAGTGGTCTATTTATTTCAGCCATATTCTTAATTCTTAATGCAAGCAGACTTTAGCCGCTACTCACTAATAGTAATTTTCTGTTTCTGGCAAGAGAAGTAGTGGACCCCAAATGGGAAAGCAGAGTACAACTGCACTGTTAATGAAACATTTGCACCATTAATGAAACGTTTACCTTGATGTTTGTGACCTTCAGCATGCTTGAGGGATTAATAAACACACAGGCTATTTGACTTCAAGGTAATCTAGAGGGGATCCATTACTTAATCTATTTTCTAATGTGAGTCTATTTTGGGCACTGAGCTTTAATTCACCTATAGTGGTGGAAAGCATAAGCTGTCTTTTATTAGGCTTCTTTATGACCCCTGTTGTAAAAGACTTTCAGACAGGCCAGAGCAGGGATGGTCCCTTTTGCTGGCGGGTGATTACTGCACCTGTTGGAACCCAGTCGTAAGTATTTGAGGAAGTCCTAGAGATAGGGTCCAATTTCTTTAACAGTGTCTCCAAATATACATTTAAGAGGCTTCCTCCTGTCTTGTAATTAAAGACCCTAAATAGCCAGTGGAAAAAAAAGGATAGCCTTTGTAACCTCAGACTTTATGCTCGCCTGGTTTATTTTTATTTTGTAAGTTATTCTGCATTGACTTTTTTTTTTTTTTTTTTTCCAAGCCTGTAACTTTTCAGGCACAAATATAATTGATGACAGCTATACTGCTGCAGCTTGGTAGTATTTTTTCAAGAAAGAGTTAAAGGCATATATGATGTAAGGAAATACTGTTCCAATTTCAGCTTTGGCCAACAGATGGTGAAACAAACATGATCAGCAGACAAGCAAAATGATAACAGCAGGGAAAATATGAATAATAGTAAGAAAACACAAATATTAGGTCCATTACTGTGAGAGGCCTGAATTCAGCAAAATATTCAAGCATGAGTTTGAGATTCATTGACTTGCAATACACTTGCTGGGTTGGCCTTAAACAGACATTATGTTTTAGGTGCTTTACGTCAAATGCATCAATTGACATAAAACATTGTCATTAACTTTCCTGTAATTCTAAGAAAGCTGTTGAATAAAATGCTTAATGTGGTTATCAACAAAAAGCAGTTAAGTAGTAATATATTCTGCCTGTCTGCCTGACTACACTGTTTGTCTCAAGAATACCAGGGCACCCTCCATACCAGCCAGCTCCTCCATAGCCCAGACCTTAGGTTAGAAGATTTTACAGCCAGGTAATGTAAATATGCAGAAGTGATCAGAAGCAACTGATGTTTTAATGAATTTCTGAGTCCAGGGTGGAGTCTTGGCTCTGTTAAATTAATGCGTAATTTTGCCACAGACTTAATCTCCATCAAGTTTTAGCCCTATACACACATGCTCACAAGTGCATATATCTGTGTACACAAATGCATGAATAATACATTTTTGCAAAGGTATTGAGAAGACCTTTTAAAGCAGATGTCTGATTATATAAATATAAATATAAATTATAAATATAGTCAGACATCTGTTTAAGAAATTCTAAATACATTCAGACATCTGTTTTAAGAATGTCTTTCCAATATTTTTGCAAATATAACTAAGCGACAGAAGCAATTCGGGGAGGAATGCAGTCATGACATGGATGGGGGATGAGGAGGGGCTGCCCAGACGTTCAGCTGTTCTACTCGCCCATGACCATATGAAGTGAGTGGTGGCCCAAAGGCCCATTCTCCACCCCACCCCCCGGGTAATATGACAGAGCATCTCATTCAGCAAGCCCAGGCTGCCAGAATAATTTCCTGACACAGAAAGCACCTTCTGTGAGGACATTACGAACAGTAGAAAATATCCCTGGTACATTAAGTGTATTTGAGTCTTACTTTACACAGAAGAAGTACTGCAAAGAGATATTAAGTTGAGCAAGGTGATGCAGTAAGTCCCTGACACAGTCAGAAAAGCACAGGGTGTATCTGTTGATGCTGAGCTCTATGTTGTAGCCACGTGCACCCCTTATGTGTTCTTATCTCAGCAAGTGGTGGCTCTGCTAACGGTTCCCATGCTTCTTTCCAGATGTATTGTGAGAGGTTTATATGTATCCTGAGAATACTTGGAACCACACTCTTTGGGGTGTCCCTCCTGCTGGGAATCACCGCTGCTTACATTGTTGGCTACCAGTTCATCCAAACAGACAACTACTACTTCTCCTTTGGACTCTATGGTGCTATCCTGGCATCACATCTCATCATCCAAAGCCTGTTTGCCTTCCTAGAGCACAGGAAAATGAAGAGGTCGCTAGAGACTCCAATCAAGCTGAACAAAACAGTTGCCCTTTGTATTGCTGCCTATCAAGAGGATCCTGACTACTTAAGAAAATGTTTACTTTCTGTGAAAAGACTGACCTACCCTGGAATTAAAGTTGTTATGGTCATTGATGGAAACTCAGAAGACGACGTTTACATGATGGACATTTTTACTGAAATCATGGGTAGGGACAAATCTGCCACTTATATCTGGAGTAATAACTTCCATGACAAAGGTCCAGGTGAGACAGAGGAGTCTCACAGAGAGAGCATGCAACACGTATCTCAGCTGGTCCTGTCCAACAAAAGTGTTTGCATCATGCAGAAATGGGGTGGAAAAAGAGAAGTAATGTACACAGCATTCAAAGCACTGGGGAGAAGCGTGGATTATGTACAGGTAGGTATTAGAGCACCAGGTCAGTGCCAATTCAAACACACTTTGAAAGAAAGCAGCTTTTGTATATTTTGTGCAGCATGTTAGAGGCCATCCTAGTCCCTGATGAACACAGTGCTCCTTTCAGTCTGTTTGGAAACAGCTTGACTGTTAAAAGCATATTTTGCTACCTTTTAAAATGGTCAGTCTACCTGTGAATATGTTAAATCTGTGCACCAGCTACTGCAGAAATCTGAAAACCTTCCCCTCAGTTCTGTCCCCTCATCCAAATGGTTTTGCTTCAGACAAAGTCAGTGGCCTCCTGAAGACCCCATCTCTGCTTCTCTAAGGTTTTATTTCGTGAGTTTGTTAGCAGCCTCATATGCAAACAGACAGACAGGTATTTGGTGGCACTAGGGGATATCTTGGAGCAGTGGTGGAGTCTGTAAAATAGATGGGGATATTGTAAAGGGCTTCAAAGGCCAGGCAGAGTATTCAATAAAAGGGTCAATGTGCAGTCTTGAAAGAAAGATTTCTTCAGCTAAAGCCTGAAGGAGCTTTTGCTTCATCACTTACAGCTGCATTACCTCACTCACCGCGACTTGGCCTTTAAAGCCCTTATGACACTATTCACTTAAAAATGAATTAGGCTGGGTCCTCTCTGCCTGTTTCCAAGCAGCAGAGACACATTTATTTCCAGCTGCCTTGGATCCCATGAAAGATTTTCTATGTTTTTGCCTTACACATGGAAGCACTCCTCCTGCAAACAGCCCTGCTGACTGTAGAAAGGGGAAGAGGTCATGTGTGGAGGCAGGCGGGTGGGATCAGGATCTCACACTGGACAGTGAGGATCCTTGCTTATCGATCAAGGTCAGCAAGGCTCATTTGACTAATCCCACTGAACATGAGATGATTTTTCTAATTAACCACCGTCAGCCATTCTCACCTTCTCCCAGTGGCCTCCTCCAGTGGAGCAGCAGCTCCCCGTGAGGTGCTCTCTGCTGGCTCTGAGGCAGCTCAGGGCTAAGCCATAGGTGTTTCTGGGGCCCATGCCCAGCCTTACATGGGGGGGGGTGCATGCTTGGCACAGCACAGCATCCACGAGCACAGAGTCCAAGGGATGCAGAGGTTGCCAGTAGCCAGGCTGAGAGCAGTGGGTCCTCCACACACAAGAGGGGCAGAAACTGAAGAGTGCTGGGAACTGCTCTGTTATTGGGGCTGGGAGAGTAAGGCAAAGGTTTAAAACCCATCCCCTACCACTTCCAAAACTGCAACTTATTTATTCTCTGAAAACAATGGTCTCAAGCACTCCATTGTCCGCACTTTGGTTCTGTGCTATGAGGGACTACGATGGGATAAAAATGCCATTTTTCTTTATTAGCATGGTTTTATAATCACATCACACAGAATTATCAGATTGCAGAGAGAGAAGCAGAGAGGAAACAGATTCATCAAAAGTTTCCTCCCTCAGTCCAGCTCTTGCATTTGTTCAGGGAATGTGGAAAAAAGTGGTTTTATTTCAACAGTCATAGCATAAACTGAGAAAATGGAAGATATTTCTGGTCTTTCAGTCAATTAACACTCCTGACCCAGCTCAGAAGTCCTAATGAACATGCCAGGAACTGTAATACTGCTGTAAGCAGCCACCAAAGGCTGCAGTAATGATTAATGTCACATCTACAGTCACAATCTACATTAGACACACAGCACCTTGGTGGCCCTGGCTATTACACAGTCATGATACAATGCAGCTAAAATGTGGCTCTGTTTTATGAGTGCATGAATATTGAGACATTTTGAATGGTTCTTTGGGGGTACCCAGGGTAAATTACTCTAAACAGGCCCAACATTTTAAGGGCTGAGCAATCTGCCTTGATGATCAAGCCCTTGAAACAGTGGTCCAGTCAGCACCATTGCCCACCCCTGAAACTCTGGGCCTTATGGTTCTTAAAAGACACCTTGGGTTTATGGACAATCATAAGCAGTCAGACCAATGCAGATAATGAGCTGTTGCTCATTAGTGGCATCTTATTAAATAGCTGAAACTGCTGTGAAGGATTATTTCCACTGTGGAGGAGATTAGGAGGTCTCAAGCAATCAGGTAGTGAAGTTAAACTGAGAGATATCATCTCCAGGCAGCCAGAGTGCAATTCGTCTTGGCTTGATGGAGCTACCTGAGTGGACAGTCCAGCACAGCCTGAACTTCAGAGAGCAGCTTAGATAAAACACCACTGGTTACAACGAGTATATGAACAGCTCACTTAAGGTTGAGTGTCCCTTTCATGCAACTCTGTGGCCCAAGGTAGTAATTTCTAGGTCACTTAGCCCTTATGTGGAAAGATGGCAAATTTCCTCTTGGGCTGTGCTGGGCCAGCCCTGGCTGGGCAGACCTTGGTTTTATTTGGGTTTCTAAGTGTCTGTCTTTCTCTGGGCGTGTCCTCTTTTCACCTGCAAAAACCTCATCCAGCTGGAAAACAATGGCTTGTCAGGTTTGCCCCAGAAACCCACTGTGCTGGCATCCCCAGGATGCATGCTGGTAATTTGTAACTAAATCCAGTGTTTTCAGGATTCCTTAGCTCTTATTAGTCATGTTGCTTATGGGCAGGTCTTCGGCTATAGATAAATGCATCTGATGGGGTGGGGGTTGCTCAGCCACATCAAATGACAGGCACTGGAGGCTGATCTCAGCCCACCACTCATGGTCACAAGAAATGGGATGAGTGTCACTGCCTGAGCCCTGGGTACTCAGCAAACTACAGATCCCCTGGACTGGTCTGTCCAGGAAGCCCCAGATAAAATATACACATCCTTTCCCCTCTTTAGCAGAATTGGTTTGCTTCCTTTCTATCAACAAGTGCTGTCACTGATGACAGCTTTCCAGCAAAGCTGGAGGCACACCTTGGCCAAGTTACAAAGATGCTCCTCGGGATGAGTTTTTGAGGAGAGGAGCTGGATGCATCAAGTTAGCAGGAGCTGGAGATGCTTGTGGCTTTTCTTCTGATAGAAATATGAGAGCTTTCATCACCTTTCTTCTCTTGACCCCCTCTGAATGAGCATGGAGGGGGAGTATGTTGGCAGACATGCAGCTGGATCCCAAGTTATGCAGCCCACCTATCCCAGGTAACTTCCCTGCTTGAGTCAGGTCCATGCTCTCCTCCTCCTCCACAGACCAGACATGAAGGTTTCCACTCCTCTGGAGTGAGAGGGTTTAGGCTGAATTGAAAGTCTGGACAAAAGGACACCAGAATTAGGATACCAGATATGAAGCCTCACCAGAATCTGATTTAATACATTATTCATGCAGAGCTACAGGCTTTTGCCCCTGTTGTCACCTTCTGAAATCACAGGAATGAACTGGAATCACAGGGATAAACTGGAAGCAGTAGGACAGGATTCAACTGGCCAGAGGGGTGTATCTGGGACAGCCTTCTCTGCTCCAGTTTCTGGATGTCTGTAAAATGAGTTTACACACAACAGGGGCACCACTTTCAGCAGCAGCAGCTGCAACAAGGAGACACCTGCTTGTTTTAAACAGGCTGCAGCCCATGTAATTCTCCTCCAAGTAAAGGAAAGCAATGTCAGCTGCATCGCAGATCAGCCAGCCTGTCTAAGTCCTCCTCCTACTCTCTGGAGGAAAACCAATTCCTAATGTACACAATGTTTAGTTGACTAGGAGTGTTTGTGTGGCTGAAACGCCTTGTGTGTGTCATCTATTTCTGCCCTAGTCTCATGGAGTACCGCACTTTGGGACTAGCTCCTTCTGGCTTTACATATTTTGTATAAGGATGCCAGAGGAAAATAGAAAATAATTTTTATATATCAAATGTCAAATCCCTGCATTACTAATAACACACCACACATCTAAAATTAAAAATGAGTTTGTTCTGGAATCCAAAATACATATCTTAAAAGCCTTCTGTGAGTGCAAGAACTATTAGGTTTCTTCTCAGACTCCTAGTTGACTTTTTCTTTTTTATAACAAGTGTTTGGAATTTAACTCCTCACTCCTTTCCTCATATGGCAATGTGAAACATTTGACCAGAGTGCTCCGACCAAGCAGCCAGTGCAGGGAAACCCATGTCAGGGCTCAGCAGGAATCTGCCACACACCCACAAATATTGTCTTGCTCCACAGTGCCCCATCTCTGAGAGCTCATCTTATTTGAAGAAGCCAGCCCAGTATGCCAGTAAAACAAATAAAGCTGATACAGGAGAGAGGATTGTTTGCATGCACAGCCCTAACAAGCTCTCTTTCATTCAGCACCACTCCTTGCTGCCCGATACAAAGTCTTTAACAGAAATATCAACACAGACTCCAAAGTGAGATTAAATTGCATTCAGAAGAATAGGTGTTTAGAGTCACTACAATCACTTGCATGATTTTTATTTTCTTCTCTAGCACATTCCTTAAACCATTTTTGTTCTTGTTTTGTCTCACTTGTAGGTCTGTGATTCAGATACAATGCTTGATCCAGCCTCATCAGTGGAGATGGTAAAAGTTTTAGAAGAAGATCCAATGGTTGGAGGAGTTGGAGGTGATGTGCAGGTGAGTATAACGATTTTCAGATTAACAGAGGGATTTCAGCAACTATTTGCACTGGCTGGAATAGTGTTGAATATACTGTGATACCATTATAGAGGTTCTTATGATACCTTTTCTGTCAGTTGAACAGAAACTCTTACTTGGATGTGAGTACTGTATATTTTTAACACCCATAGAAAGCAAACAAATATTATTCTGCCCCATATACGTGAAAAGTGAGGCACTGGCATTGTCGGGACTGTTGTGGCATCTTTGAGTCTCTGGGTATAACTGCTTGCTCAGGGTACCAAAGAAAAGCTATAGGGGAGCAGGGAACTGAGAACACGTCTCCCAAAGCCAAGGCCAGCACCCCAAGCACTTCAATTATGCTGCTGTTGGCAGCCAAGATTGTTAGGAATAAAAGCCTTTTTGAAATGCAGTGCACTATGTATTGTTGGGTTTCCTCCGCATCTCTGTCAGTCAGGACAGTGGAAACCCCCCAAGTCAGTCCAGCTCCACTGCTGTTAGGATTTCCAGCATTGACAAGTTTGCTGACAACTACAGCAAAAGGCTGTTCATTCCTTTTGACACAATTGCTTCTGCCCCAACTCATAAAGAAAAAATGCATATTCATATTTCAATTGGCCTTAGGATCGGTCCCCCATACTCAGCTGGGCTTTTATGTGAGACAGAGGAGAATGGGCCATCTATATGGGCAAGCACTTACTAATGAACACTCTAGTAGTCAGAAGTATTTCGGGCATGTGGCTCTTAACTCCAGAAACTAAGATCTCCACAGAAGCCTGAATATCTTTGCGGCTCTGGACTGACCACGAATCAGGCATCACATTCACCCTACACATGTGAGATGCCAAGCACGTGTGAGTACAACTGGAAGGAGACAGTACAGGTTCAGCTATGACAATGAAGGTTCATAAGCATCTGCGGGGAGAAATGGGAAGGCTCTGAGCTTTTTTTTTTTTTTCCCCAATTCATTTTCCAGCATATACCAAATATATTTGAGCCAAGATTGAGCCTATCCCTGAGCCCTGCTTCTTCTAAGATGTTCTGGAATTAAATTGAAACAGAGACAAGATTGTCCCTTGGCCTTCAAACCTGACAGAAATTAGGGCCATCAGAGCAAAAGACTATTTTTTTTCTAGTTGTAGGGAAATTCTTTCTAGCTGTAGAAGGTCACAGATTCCTCCAAAAATCCCCACACTGAGAAGATATCAGTGCACAGCTGGCACAGCCACCCTGCTACATACTTCCTTGTTACATTCCCCAGCACAAGGTGTGTGGTGAGAACCTGGATGTCAAGACATGGGCTTGGGCATCTGCACATGCTCATACCTCCATTGAGTGTTCATACTCCTAGACTATGTCTATATTTTATTTTAAGTGTAGGCCTAAGCTTCAGGTCAGCTTTGGGGCATACAGAAGAGAGAGACGGAGACTGAGACCTTTATGCAAACCAAAGCAAGACTCTACTGGAGTATCACAGTATGTCTTGGGGCAACATAGCAGGGCTGGTACTACAGAGACAGAACAGGTTGTTCCTCAGAGGGCCTAATGTCAGATATAGGGACATAGTCCAGGGTTAAACCTCTAAGGCCAGCCTTATGATGCTAGAAATGAAGGCCAAAGACCATGTGCTCAGTCTTTCTCATGCTCTGGCATAGCTTTAGGAGGGCTGGAAGAAGTCCTGCTAGTCCCAAAGATGGAGGGGTGCAGGGAGGGCTGAGAAGCAGGAGGCCACATCTGGAACTCCACCATCTCCTCCCACGAGAGGCTGAGTCCAGCAGGTCCTTAACTGGGGATGAAGAGAAAGGAAGAATGATCCAGAAAAGAAGTTTCTTGGTGGAGAACAGGAAATGTTGTGAGGAAAAAGGAACATTTTGGTGGAACAGCCTTTTGAAGGTTTCATCTTGCCCTTCCTGTCAATGTTCTGGGTGTATAGGTGACTCCTGAATTCACCATCAGTTGGACACAGGAGTGAAGTTCCCCCTGTATTTCAGCTAATGCTGCTCTAGTCTCTGTAAATCCCTTATTGATCCAATGTGTATATTTTCTTTCTCAAGAGCTCATTTAAAATGAAAACTTTTTTTATTTTGCAGATTCTGAACAAATATGATTCCTGGATCTCCTTTCTGAGCAGCGTGAGATACTGGATGGCATTTAACATAGAACGAGCCTGTCAATCCTATTTTGGCTGTGTACAGTGTATCAGCGGACCTCTGGGAATGTACAGAAACTCTTTGCTCCATGAATTTGTGGAAGATTGGTACAATCAAGAATTTATGGGCTCCCAGTGCAGCTTCGGAGATGACAGGCATCTAACTAACAGAGTCCTAAGTCTGGGCTATGCAACGAAATACACAGCTAGATCCAAGTGCCTTACTGAAACACCAATAGAGTATCTCAGGTGGCTGAATCAGCAGACCCGCTGGAGTAAATCGTACTTTAGAGAGTGGCTTTATAATGCAATGTGGTTCCACAAGCACCATTTGTGGATGACCTATGAAGCTGTAATCACTGGATTCTTTCCTTTCTTCCTTATTGCCACAGTCATTCAGCTCTTCTACAGGGGAAAAATCTGGAACATCCTCCTCTTCTTGTTGACAGTTCAGTTAGTGGGCCTGATAAAGTCTTCCTTTGCCAGCTTCCTTAGGGGCAACATTGTCATGGTTTTCATGTCACTCTACTCAGTGTTGTACATGTCAAGTTTACTGCCAGCAAAGATGTTTGCAATTGCCACGATAAACAAAGCAGGGTGGGGCACGTCAGGAAGAAAAACCATTGTAGTTAATTTTATAGGACTCATTCCAGTCTCCATTTGGTTTACAATCCTCCTAGGTGGCGTAATTTTCACTATCTACAAGGAATCAAAAAAGCCATTTTCTGAGTCAAAACAGACAGTTCTCATCATTGGCACAATACTCTATGCATGTTACTGGGTTATGCTTTTGACTTTGTACTTGGTTCTTATCACCAAATGTGGCAGGCGGAAGAAAGAGCAACACTATGACATGGTGCTAGACGTATGATGTTTCCGTGGAAAGTTACCCAGAGAGTTGTAAAGCAACCCAACGACCTTGTAGTATCTGTGGCATCAGATGAATGTTGCCAAGGGAAATGGATCATTGCTGCTGGGAATAGGACATTTATATTCCTCTGGGTTCATTTTCATCCTGCCAAAGTAAAAAAAAAAATAAATAAAAACAATACAAAATGATTTATTTTTTTTTTCCAAGGGGGGGAAGATGTAAACCACACAGTTTCGACCTGTTCGCAAGAAAATGGGAGAACTTCTATGTTTATGCACTTTTTTATTGTGCATACGCCTGACAGTGTTATGTTCTATATACCTCACTGGTCATGCTTATGTGTGTGGACAGGAAGGAGAGGAGAATCGAGAAAAGGATCTTACAACCCCTTGCAACCTAATTTATGAACTTCTCTTTTTTTATAGTTGTTTATAGGAAGGGTCTTTTGTGTTAGGCTGCCAAATGTAATGCCAAAGGTAAATTTTAAGAGGCCATTGGCTGAGCTGTATTTTTATATTATTGTATTATTTGTGTGTGTGTATTTTTAAGCCAACTTTTTTTTAAATCACATATTTTATATTTTACTATCTGCCAAAAAAAGCTGCCTCCCCAACATTTTGTTCTTTAGCCTTTTTAAGTACGTTTGGGAAAAAAAAAATAATACCTTCTCCCCCCAGAAATTGTGCTGAATTTAGATTGTTCACAACAGCAAGATTAAAAAGTCTCTCTACATTTTTGCAACTGATGAATGGTTATTTCTGTGAAAAAGCATTTAAATGCGCTCTTTGAAGACATTTATTAGGAAAGGCCCAACATTGTCAGTTTTTGAATACAAGCATATTTGTGCATAAAAAAGGCCAAAGGGGTAGATATGTGCAATTTGGAGTTTTGTTTTGGATGACATTGTAAAAGGGAAATTTGCTTCTCTGCTGAGAGCATTAGTTCCCCGGCATGCACAATAGCCATAAAGCAAAACAAGCCTCCATGTCATTGGAAAAGACATTGCTCTAGGAAAGCTCCCACTGATTTTATATGGGACCTGAGAAGTCAAAAACTTCTGATGTGGATAAATACTTGGACACCCAAAACTAATATTGACTTCACTGATGGTCATAGTTGTTCATAATCTGCTTGTACCAAACAGAGAGTTCAGATTTTTGAGTTTAAAAAGAAATACATGGAAGGAAAACTTATCAACACTTTCAAAATGTGGGTGTCTCACTATAAACTTCTGCCCTTTGTACAGTTTATAGAAAATACAAAACATCAGCTTCTCTGACATCCAGTGTAATACAGACCCCAGTACTGAGCCTAATAATTTGTGTTTGACTAGAGCATATCTACCAGAAAAGAAGCCAATTTTTTATCAGAAAACATCAAGCCTTAGCCAATCTGTCACTTCCTTGGTGCCTAATCATCAGTCTTGGACATTTTTTTTGGACCATGGTTTTAAGAAATAATATTCAGGACTAAATTCTGTAGTCCTTCACCAGCCAAAGGAATGTGGCATTGAGCCCTAATATACTTTATAAAGAGCAACAGAAAGCCAGCTGTGTACAGACACATGCCCTTTTTAGATTCTGGTATTAAAAGCACTGTGGTAAAGCAGAAATCAGCATATGATGCTTAAAGAATTTAGAAGCATTTTCAGCTTCTCTTTTTTATGCAGACATGAATAGATTCTGCTGTAGAATGAACTGCACACACACTACCTTATTTGTCTGATTATCTTGAGGTACATGATTGCTTGAAAGTCATACTAATATTATGTTAATGATTGGAGAGTTGATTCATGTTGATTACAAAATAGAACAGTATTAAAAAAAGCAAAAGAAACAGTAAAAATAAAAAAAAAAAAAAACACTTGACTATGCCTTTTAACTATTTATGATGTAAGTTAAAGCTTGGGTTAACATTCAAATGTCAAATAAATCCTCTCATTCTATAAAAAGATTGAATTAATTGCCTGTATTTATTCTAGCAATTATTCAATGTACTTCCAATATAGGTTGTATAGTATAATTGTTACTTTCATAAATAAAATATTTTTGATAAGATTATGACTAATTCATGGTATTTCTGATCAGCACTTCTGCTCTGAAGTCATAAATCTGCACGGCTTGAAGGCTGTTGTTATCATGTCACCAGCCTGATTTCCAAGTACAAATTTGCCATAGTGCAGCAGAGCACCTGGGCAGTACGTGCCAAGGACTGGTCCCCGCTCCGAGAGGCAGCACACTGTATGGGTAACACCACGAGTCTCTGCCTGCTTCTGCCAGCAACTGTTAGATGAATTAGGTCAAAACACTTCCTTCCCTTTTTCCCCAGCTTCTTGATTTGCAAAACAGGAATAGCAATCCAGTCTCCCTTTGGGAAGCACTTTGAAGTTTATGACCAAAACGTACTTTACATGAGGGCTGATATTTTCCAGCCCTCCTGTCCTCTCAAAGTTACTACCCTCCATAGCTGGGGAAACAGAGGAGGACATGTACGTGGCCTTCTACTACTCCACATTACTGCTATTTTTCAAGACCAATTTGCCCTGGCACTGCTGAAGGGCATGTATGTATTTTCTATCTCTGAGGGTTATGGGAAGCAGCCACTGGCAAAGGGACAGAGTGGGCACAGGGCAAAGTGATGTCTCACACATCTCTCAGACCATGACAGGCTCATCACAGGTCAATTACTTAAGAGACAGCTTCCCAGCACCCAGCACTTGTTACCCTATGTCTGGATGCTGCATACAGTTTCAAGTTCCCTTGGTACAAGGAAGTCGTTGATAAATTGGCTCAATTTCATTGCAGGGCCTGTGTGATGGTTTGGGCTGGAGCAAAGGGCCTGAGAGAGCTAGGCTGGAGAAGGGATAGCTTTGGCAAGAGGACACCTGAGGTCACTTCCAGTACCTACAGGGTAATCAAGAAGATGGAGCTAGGCTCATCACAGTGCTGCTTGATGAGAAAATGAAAGACCCCAAGCTAAAGTTGAAAGGGGAAAGATCTGGCCTGGGTATATAACTAGGGACTTCTTTTTCCTGTGGACAGTCAGGCATTGAAGCAGGTTGCCAGGAGAGACAGTGCAGCTTCCATCCTGGGAGGGTTTTAAGACTAGATTAGATAAAGTCCTGAGATGCCTGGTCTGACCTCAGAGCTGCCCCTGCTTTAAGCAGGAGGTTGGGTTAGAGACTTCCGAGGCCCCTTCTAACATGAGTTCTTCTGTCATCCTTTCTGAAGCAGGTGCTGACAGTTTGCTTCCTAATGACAGCTCCCACACACAGAGAAGCTCATTCCCATCTCTGTTCCCCACACAGCTATCCTGACCCCGGGCACAAATAACTCATCATCAGCTGGTACTGAGTACCCAAAAAAATCAGAGCCCTTCCTGTGACTCTGTGTCACTGTCCTCACCATGTTTATGGCTGTGAAAAAAAGCTTCCAGCAGAAAACAAGAATTCAAAACAATTCTTAATGGAAGTGTTCTTAGACAAATTAAATTCTTCAGTAACATTACCTGTTTTCCATTAATAACATATAATTATGGGAGCTCTGCCAAAAGAAGAAAACATGTTAAAAAGGAAAATTTGTGCTTTGTTTTGAACTTTTTTAAAAACACAGATATTTTTCAGCCACCTCTGATAGACAGATGGTGCTTAACACTATAAGAAACTCCCACCAACAATAAATTCTGCATAGAAGTTATAAAACATTTAAAAAAAAAATGCAATGAATTGACAATATCTCAGGTTATAACCCATTCCCAGAGTAGAGTAATTTGGGTTTGAGAGCGTCTGTTTGTAGAGACCAGGTGTGAAGCAAAACCTGTGGGAATCCAAGGTGCAGCAGGGAAAAAGGAGCCCTCCTGTTCTGTCTGCTAACAAGCTTCAGTTTGGCCAAGAATCAGGTTTCTTTCATTGGGAAATGCATGAATATTTAGCAGAACTTTTCTAGGAGGCAGAAAAAATCCTGTCAGACACATACTGCCAAACATGTCCTGATGCACAAGCTGTTGTGAATCTGTCTGTTAAAAAATTTGCTATGAATTTTATTCTTAGCAAGACATGAGATGGTAAAGAGGAGACAAAATATACTGAAAGCTGCTGCTGAGGTTTGGTATTACTGAGGTTTTGTTGGAAATGCCATTTTTCTCTGGAGTTAATGCAATTAACTTAAATATAGTGCATTTTCCCCCCCCCCCAACATTCCCTTGGCCTAAGATGGATGGATGAGTGTCCCAAATTGTTGCTGCTTCTTCCAGCTATGGTACTCTATATAATACAGTATTCTGTCTCTCCCAAAGAAATCCAACTTGAATTTTCTTCTAAAGTAACCCTAAAATTTCTGTAAGTTACCATCACTGCATTGAAAAAAATAGCCCTGTAGTTACATTTACACTAAATAAATGAGAGGCCAAAGCCACATGTCTGAGCTTTGGTATGTGAAAATACTCTGTACTGTTCAAGTGTAAGCATGGTCCATGGCATGTTTTTGCCATAGGCCAGATAGTGCTGCCCCAGACAACGCTGGACACAGCTAGAAGAGATGCATGGCGTGGGAACCAGCCTGGTTTGGGAGATCGTAGACCTTAGGTGTGAACTCTGTCATCAGCTGGTCTCAAGACTGGGGAACAGTCCTTGGCTTTTTATTTTTTACTAGGTTAAACAATCAATGCCCCACTGAGGAGGACAATGCAGGTCAGCTCACCCCTTACTGGATATCATGCACTAGGGATCTTACTTTCAAGAGATAACAGATGTCATGATGTCATTAGTTCTGCAGCTCTTGAAAAGAACTTTTTTTTTCTTTTTCTTTTCAATTAAAAAAATTCACATTTTCTAATCCTTTTGGTCATGTCCAGGAAGCAAGAACCAACACCTCCCAGGAACCACAAACTACTGCAGTCACAGTGCTCAAGGTCTAGAACCCATTGCACTAATACTTCTGTTGCTTCTTTTAGAGCATCTCTACTGGGCTGTCTTTCTCCTAATAGCAATCTACTTTGGTTTGATCCATGTTTGACATATCCTGTAGAAACAAAATGGTTATGACAGAACCTTTTTTTTTGGCTGCTTCTCACAAGGTTCAGTGGGAGCAGAAAGCATGAAGATCTTGCCTGTAATCAGTGCTGCTCTATACTACCCAAGAGAATTTAGCCTAGAAATTAGTCTAGAATTTAACATTATCAGTCACATTATTGGAGATTAGAGAACCCACAAAAGCCATGCTCAAGAGTGACACCTAGCAAGTGAATCACAGGAAAATAGATTTTCTAAGTTCCTCTGCCCGTATATTTATTTATTATTTTACAGTTTTTAGGAGGGAAATCATCACTTTTAACTATGCCTTGACTCTACAGCATTTTGGGAACACATAAAACACTGCAGCCATGAAGAACTGAGCTGACTGTGGCTAAAAATACATTAAACAGGCAGCTTGTTCTAAACAAGATTGTGGCCTGTATCTGCTCTCAAAAAATGCTCTTAAGTTTTCCATACTGATTCTTTCAAATGAACATAGCTCATAGGCTGAACCCATTCAGTGAGTTGATGCTGCAGATCACCAGTGATTTCTGTCTGCCCTCATTCTTCATTACCTTCCACAAAAATTGCACAGCATGTTGCCAGCATGAGTTGGTGCTGGCATGGTTTCTGCCAGCATTTATGACAGCTGGATAACCATGACAGCACTCTGAGATTTATTAGAAGATATCTCAGTATCAAAAGAGAAAGTCTGTGAAGACCATAGAAGAGGGTTGACTTCTTGAAGAAAAATGAGATGCTTGATAACAGGGATAAAAAAGCAGCATTTCACAGTACACAAAATGGCTGTTTCATGCTTATACTGTAGAGCAACAGAATTCCTTCCCTACAAGTGCCTGTTTCTGTTTGCCTCCTCTTATGGAGGAAGGCTCAGTCATCAGCTCAGATCATTGCCTCATAGTGTAATTCAGGTTGGAGGGACCTCAGGAGATCATCTAGTCCATCCTCTTGCTCTTTGCTGTACCAAAGCAGGTACAGCTAGGAATTAATACAGCCTGAGAGAAGACAGAATCACAGCATAAGCACAGCCTTTTCTAAATGCCAACTTTTGTAGATGCTCACACTTGGTCAGAGCTGTAGTCTCCAGTCAAGGAACACCAGCTTGCTCCAGAGGGTGAACCCAGCATATATCCCACACTTTGGCAGAGGTGGACCAACAACCTGGTGTTGGACAAAGTCTTCTCAGGAGTCCTAGCTGCTGCCGTGCCATTTCTCCCAGCTGTCAATTCAACATCCTTCACATACAACTTCTTTCCTCAGTTCCCCACTATACATGTGTTCGTATACCTATATCTATTTCTATATCTATCTATACTCCTTCCTAGAACCTGGGACTGTAATAGTCCATTTCTCATAGCATGTATACTTGATCTTGTCTTTTTTTTAAACGACCACCAAGGAGACTTGCTGGCAACTTTTCCTGAAGATAAGGGGAGGAGGGGAAGTGGATGGTTAATGCTCTGACCTGCCATCTGGCTGAGCACATCATACAAGGAGATTAAAATTAAATGTTTGGGTGCAAAATTTGTAGTGCTTCATTCCAGCTAATAAAAAGTTCAAATAAAACCACCTTAAAGGAATATCCATGTAGCTCTTACCATGGATATGTCCCAGAAGTTTAGTGTAAACCAAGTATGAGACTGGAACTGAAATCACAGTTGTTTTTTTAAAACGATCCATTTGACTCACTGTGGAGTCACCTTTGGACACTTTTATGCATTAAAATCTCTCTCAAAGATAAAAACTAAACAGCTACAAGCCAGGTTTACATTAATGTAAAAACATGCACTGTGAAAGCATTGTCTACGCAGGAGAGTTTATCTGATGTATCCAAAATCTTTGTGATTTTACTTACTGTAGTGTAAGTGTTATTTTATTTGGTTTGTTTTGATTTATGTTTCTTAGGATATTATGCCCATATTTGTGAAATTGGAACTCCTGTTTACTAGCTTGAACAAAGAAGAAAGCTGCACTTAAACTGTGATAATAAATTGGTTTAATCAAACTGGCAGAGAAACAAGACACTTTTATGTCGATCTATGCCAGATACATTTTAGTTCAGTCTTGCATGATTTACCTTAAGAATGTACAGCACTTCAGACAGTCCATAAGGACTGCCCTGGGCAAATACTGGCTCTGAAGTAAGTGTGAGGCAGTTTAGCCTGCAGCATCAGAGCCATTAGTTACATTGCATTTGCCACAGGGTAAGAGAGGAAACATGGACAGATAATGTATAATGACTAAGGCAGTGTAAACTCATGCCCTAGGCTGCTCAAAGTAGCTTTTAAACATATCTGTACCTTAAATTGATCAGGACTGCTTTCTAGGTAAACCAGGGGCATGTTCATACAAAGACACTCAGGAGAGTTGAAGGGAATTACCAAGATTTCAAGCTGGTTATTTAAACTGTGGGAAGCCTCCCTTAAGAATGTGTTTTCAGAGTAAAAGCAACTCTGCTTTGATTTAGTAACCCCTCCTGTGGTTTTTTTGTTAGGACCTTAATAATCTTGCACACTAAAATTCTGACCAAGATGTGCTCACACAATCACAAGCATACTGATAAGAAGCTGCCCTCCTGCAGGCACTGGAAGAAGATACTGAGCACATACCGTCTCCTGCAAAGCAAATTAAACTGGAATCGTTGTAGTTGTGCCTCTGGACATGCACCGTCTCTGACTTTCCTGGGACTTTTCACAGGCCAGAGACAAAACACCTGCCTCACACAACACCCATTTTCCTCCGGCTGTTCTTAGCTGAACAAGGAGCAGGCTGTTGGTTGAAAGAGTGCATATGACCCTGTGAAGCAACTCCAGTGCCTGACAGATGCATAGGTTGCATATATGATGTACCCAAGCAGTAAAACAGAACATTCTGTACGTGCAGCTAACGCGTATTTGCCAGGAAACACAGGAGCTGGGTGCAAGCAAGACATCTGGTCCTGGCAGCAGTAGAGGGAGAAGAGTTTTCAGCACTGAAAGAAGCCTAAGTAAGGCGTAAATATGTTATCTCACTGCATGGCACACCCCTCTGTGGCCAGATGAGCATTGCTCTGGCTGCTTTGCCTGAAGGCATTGGCACATCAGCCTGTTACCCCAGGGGAAAAAGAGTATGAACCTATAGTGCATTATGCTGTGTGCAATTGCCACAGTGCGTGCTCCTGCCTCTTGGCCCACTGGAAGCAGTTCCTTTGCTGACAGACCAGCTGCTGTATGCATACTGCAACATGAAAGCTTGCTCACAGGCAGCTTCTAGCTCCATTAATTACATTTTTTTATGATTATTAGTCTTTAATTCTAGTAATTAATTAATTGATGGTCATTTGGCTTAACTCAGTTCCAGGACTAAAACACACCATGTAATCAGTTGGATAGCAGTGTTCCTTGCAAGGGTGATTAAAATTCTTCCATGGAGAATGAATCACCTGCATGCCCCAGGCAGCATGAAGGATCTCACACGTCTATGTATACCTGTTGGGTTAGCGTGTGTTGTCCACAGCTGCCAGCTCGGCCACTCTCTTACTTTGTTGCTGATCTAATTGCTCCTTATGTTCTTAATTAAAGGAGTGTGAGGTTCTGGCCAAGTTAATCATGGCTGGGAATCAATGTTCATATTTCTCTTGTGGCTTTGAAGCCTGTCTAATCTATCCTGTTATCACTATAGTATCTGAGATGTGATGAGGGCTTTCTAAATACACAGATTAGACAGATTGCAAAGTTAATGGGGACATATGGGTGTTGTTTCTCAGCCATTATTCTTTCTGTAATTGTGGTGGAAAGAATCTGTCAGCAGAAATGCACTCTTCAGTAATACATTGCTGCAACATGTTGTTAAATGTTGGGGAGAGTGCTGGTCTGCGAAAGTGTGTTCTGCACACATGATCAGTGACTCCATACCTTTAACTTGCCTTTTTTTTTTTTTTAAACACCTAACCAGTGATGGGGTCATTTGGAAATATATGTCATTGACTTCAGCTTTCCAAGCACTATATGCACTTTTCTGATCAACCTGGTGTTGAAACAAAACAAAAAGCTTTTTATCTTTGTGATTTTCTGCCTGTGACTTTTGAATAATATACTATGTGCTCATAAGAAAAGTCCCTGGAAACTCAGCATCACTGCACAGGGCACTACATCCTTTTGTTTTCCAGCTACCTCATGAAATCTAATTTGTTAGTTCTCTGTTTAAATCTGCACAGCCAGGAAGGTAGAAGACTAAAGTCTTAACCACCCATAGCAATTACATGTTATGTTTCATAAGATTAGGCAGGAAGCACTCCATAAATTTCAGTAGTTAACACTCATTTTAATTGAATTGCCCCAAAGTTTGAATGGAGCTGGTATTCCTCTACTCTGAATGGTTGTGTTTTCCAAAACACCACTGTGTAACAATAAACAGATGTTTTCCAAGGCAGACAAGGCGACATTTCTAGTGATGGTAAAGTGATGCCTCTGTTTTGTACATTTGTCAAGTACTTCTGCATCTAAAATAATTGGAAAAAACTTCCCTTTGGCTCAGCTACATTGGCATAAGCAGAAGTTTGAAAAGAGCTAGCAATTATCTTGAATTTAATGCACATTAAATCATTTGATCTTGATCTGTCCTCTTGTCCACAGACAGGACAAGTCATCAAGATGTAGGGTCACATATTTGTCTAAGCAAGGCAGAAAAAGCAGAAAATGTCTAATTCCTTAGATCCATTTAGGCTGCAAAACCTACTGTGCTGTAGGACTGTATCACAGCAGAGCTGCGTTCACTTGTTCATGTGAGGTAAACTACAAAAGTAACTTGCCTAGGACAACATTGTGTTACAGAAGACTAGCATCTACATTGTCTTTACATGCCAGAAACTTCAGATGGATTTAGAAATCGCTTGGGCACAGAATATGCTCTCGCTCTTATACAGCATCCATAGGAAATTTTATTGCATCCTCACCTGCTTCAGCAACAGATCAGCCAGATCAATGCAAAACATGTTCATCAATGGTAACTTCAGGTAAAATATTTGAATAGCGATATTCAGGTGAATAGTACTCTCAGTTCTCTGTATGACTCCAGTTGTGGAGACAACAAAAACAGCCAAAAAACAGGGATATTTACTTCTTCAAGAGTTACAGATACGTCAGGAAGACACTGTCTGTCTTTGCCCTGATACATGTAGATTGTAATCCAGCTGGCATCCTCCTTTACTGCTGCTGCCAAATATCTGAAAAGGAGGGGCTACATATTTTAAAGCCTTGTCTGCACATGTCCGTTTATTTAGTATATGCTAAGTAATTTATTTTAATCAATTAGATCAAGGAAACTCCTGGAAGTTTACTCAGGCACACCTGTTTTGTTTTTTTTTCTTTTAAGCCTATGTTATTTGGAATCAAAGCCAAAAAAGCCGTTGCACCACAGTAAGTCTATCCAAGAGTAGAAGAGGCCTCCCCCATGGATTGTCCTATATTATGTTCATACAAACAGTAAAATTCAGACAAGCCACAACTCATTTACAAACAGGAGCATACAAACACTAAAATACTAGAAGGAGCAGTCTTACATTACTTACATAGCAATAGAATGCTCTAGAAAAGTAGTTTCCAACCCATGACTCAGAGCCCTCAAAAACTGGCTGTGGTCAGAGGAAATAAGTTAAAGACAAGACCAGCAGGCAGAACCAGTCTTAAACTTCTGCATTTTTTCTTGTAACTTCCACCTCGTGAGCTAACTACAGGTTGAAGAGCACTGAAGAGGTTTTTTCCATCTCTAATGGCTATAATTTCACTGTTGAATTTCTTCTTCTTAAATTTCACCCCTAATTATGCTTAAGTATTTAGCAGAAACATGAGAAACTCTTCATGTAAGAAACTCGGAAGCCCTGTGAAATGCATTCCCATTTAACACAGTTCTGGTAAGAATAAGACTCCTCATAAGTTGTTTTCCACTTAAAGACCCAAAGATGTTTGGCAACTCCATAAATACAGATTCCGTGCATATAAATGCTCAGTTAAATCAGATTTCCTCCAAAGGAATTCTTAGATTCTAGGAACATTTTATAACAGTGGGTGAAATGTTTCAAAGATGAGTTGACACGCATCACCCATGCTGAATGATGTCCAGTTTGGATTCAAATTCTATGTCACCTTGTCCTAGAGTTTGAATAAAATTTCAACCACCATGTGACTGATCCCCAAATGCCACAAATATAAAATGTATTCCAGACAGACCTTGATTTTGTCCCTGCTGAGATGCCCACTTTGAAATGCAACCTCTTTTTTTCAACCAGCTCTCATATAATTGTCTATATATTTTCACCAACCATGTACCTTATAATGGTTCACCTGACCCCTTTATTTGGATTATAGGTGCTTAGTTTGCTCAAGACATTTTCCTGTGAAATGTCTTGAAAGTCTCATCAAAATAAGAAATAGCATGTCTACAGCTTCCCTCTCTTCCACTGTCACATAAAATTGGGCTATTGAATAGTTTGACAGTTTGTTAACAGTAAAGACACATTAGCTATTTTTATCACTTACTATTTTCTGTCTTCTTACTTTTCTCCTGCCTTCCTTTTTATGACATTATTTCTTTGCCAGACTCCACTCCACTGGAGGCTCCCATGTCCTAGTGGTCCACAGGAATATTTCAGGTTAACTCAATGAATACTCAAAGTCATGCTAACTTGCATATGTAGCTTTTTGAGCAGTTTTTCCTTTTGGGTCAGACTGTAGGTATGGGGTAGTAGATAAGAGAAGCACATGAGCTGGGGTGCCTCCATTCCTATCAACTGTGCCCTCTGCTCCTTCCCTTGAGCTTTGACTAGTTACCAAGCAATAGTCCAGAGTCACGCTTCAAATTCAGGCAAATACAAGAACCACAGCCATGTGCGAAACCATGGAGGTGAATAATGAGTTTGAGACTTTCTCCATCTGTTCTCACACACCCCAACCAATTTTAACCTTTCCCTCTACATTTTCAGTGGCGACTGAATCTTTAATTTCACCTCTTCTTCCTGACAAGACTATTTTATTTCAGCTGTTTGAGCTATGAGAGCTGAAAGCAGTTAGTTGGTACAGCATGGTTTGGGGTGATTGAGAGCACTTTACATCCTCTGTCTGAATGTATTGTGTGGCAATGAGAAACTGAGTCTGTGCTGTTGTTTCTTTCCTAGTCCAACATGGTACTCAGTGAATTCAAGATGTGTATATTCTAAGTCAGCAGGTACACTAGGATAATGGGAATTACCTAACTGACACATACCACCACCAACACACTTCATAAAACCTAGTCTTAAATTGACTAGTATTACCTTCAGAAATAGGCTTTTCCCAATGTAGCTACACGTAAAACTACTGCAAGTTTCTGGCCTGGTGTTACATAGGTATGAGTCTAGTCTTGTGAGGTAATAAACCCATATACCTACTAGCAGAGGAGGCATCAAACTCATCTATAGGTTTAAATTAAATGTGTATTTTGCCTGAGGAAAGACTAATTATAATTTTTTATATTGTTTTAATAAAAACACTTTTTGAAGTGCTAATTATTCTGGTGCAACTTTTCTTGGTGGTGTATGTAGAATGTACTGCTTTGTGATATTTTTATTTTATCTATTTACTATTTTCTAGTGAGTGGCTTACTATGAGCAATTCATTCCTTCATTTGCTCTTTTACCTTCCTGTACCAACGTTTGAGCTCAGGGTGGAAACTTCCACTTCTCTGCTGGAAGAGATCAGACAGTTGACAGAATTTTTGCCAAGGTACACAGAATTTCTACAGGAGCTTTTTCTGCCTGCTTGGCTATTTGTAGCCTATTTGGTCATCTTATACTTTCAGTCAAGATATGATTGGTACTTGCAGAAAGGGTGGGTTTTTTTAGATTTGATGTTGAGATTTCACAAAACCCCACAAATTCTGTTAGCTGAGCTGCACGCCAGAGCACAACATATTTCAGCAACTGTCTTTTATGCACTTCATTAAGTGTAAAAGTAACAGGCATCTCAGTGTTCTCCATAATGAAAGGATTCTTTGAGAGTTAAATACTCCTTTAGTTGTTTTTAATCAAGCTTAATATGTGTGAAATTTGTGGGAATGACAGTCCCATAGACTAACAGCAACGACAGGTACAGCCAGAAATCCTGACTTGCATAACATATCCATAACATGCCATCAGTTTTATTTGCTTTTGACCTACTCAGAACACCTTGTCTATCTGTTTTGCTGTCATGGCCATTCAGCTGGCGTTCTGCCTGCTGTCTTTCAGCAAGGATATCCACAGGTGGCTTTTTGACATAGGAACTTAGGGAGAAAGTGTAACATACCATCTGTTTTTCTTACGCAATTTAACACACTGCGATACCCTGTCTCGCTTTCAGAGCTGGCAGAATGGGGGAGACCATTTCACAGTTGGGCAGTGCCACGTTAGCCACCTGCAATTACTGTAGGGGTCTAACTTATCATTTAGATAAACAGATTTCAGTAAAAATCTCATAGCTTTGGGCATCTTGAAGCAAAGACACAGAGCAAGTGGGACAGGTTTATACATTTGTTTCAACTTCACTTAAAACAATAGGCTTGAAGAGTTATTTGCCCTGTTTGTTTCAAAGTGTTATTAACTAGATGCCCAGCGCTGATAAATGTCATCACGCTATGTCCTTTTTACAGTATGTTCCAGATCAAAACCCTGGACTGCTGCACATGTACCCTTCTTGTGTTGCTTACAGAGCAATTACGTCCTGGACACATTTTAGCCACAGTAGAGCCAGGCAAACTCATCTTAAGCTGCCTGTCCCAGGTGAACTTGCTTCACCTTGACTTGGGTGCACTCAAAGAGCATGGCAAAGGTGAGGAAAGATAGAGATGGGGACTCCTAGGAAACAAAGAGGAATGCAAGCAGGAGTATTCAGCAGTCTTTTCCAGTGACACAACCCAGGCAGAGTGTTCACCTCTCAACAGGCCGCACTCAGCCGTGAAGCAGAATCAGCATTATACAGTAAAGCAAGTTATATTTACAGCCCATTCGATGTTACAGCTGCTCTTGTAAATCCGGCCGCAGCCATAATGGGCTGACAAATGTATTCCAAAAACTGTACAACAACATAGCTTGAAATGAATCATGATTGCCATGTAAATCAAATGAAAAATCCATTTTAATGCTCTGAACTGTATTTCCCCCTTTTTTTAATCCTTTCCCATTCCATCTGTACTTTGGACTCTCTTCCTGCCTTGCCAGAGCAGTCTCCCAGACACAGAGACATCTTCTCTTGTTTACTCAGTCATTATCAGTGAAGCATTTTCAGATAGCTCCTTCCGTGGTGATAGACAGTTTAAAATGAGGGAACTTGGGGGTAGAGATTGTTGGTTAGTTTAAAAATACATAAATACATAGATGCAGAGAGAGAGAGAGAGAGAGAGAGATTTGTGTAGAATTTGTATACATGTTTTAATGTAAGAGGAAGAATAGGTATTACTTTTCCAGCCATAAATCAATAATGATCTGCATATCAAAAGCTTTTAAAACTTGAACTAAACTCTGCATGTTTCAGTTTTCCTGTGATGCTCTACCTCATTCATCCCAGTGATCTCTGCTGTCTCCCATCACTGTGTTCTCTCCCCTGACAGCTCCAGACCATCCACTCCCTCTCTCCCCACACACATGCTTTAGTAAAGCTCATTTGTTTTCACACACCTGGTAAACTTTTGCTTAGATTTTAAAAACAAAAGGAAAAAAAAAAAAAAGTTCAGTAAGCTGTTTTCACTCCCAAATTCCCTAAATGCAAGGAGTGGGAAAGACATATGTTCTTAGTAAAACCACATAGTCCTGAGGGACAAGGCCCGGACTCCTGGAATAGCCTTTAGCTCTCAGCAAGATGGATCTGCTCTTTCTTATCTACTCTGCTGTAAAAGAGAAGTTGAATTGCACTGTATCAGTGCAAAAGCAATGTGAAGCAGCAATGCCCCACTGTATTCTTTCCCTCTGATTTCCAACCCATTTGAGCAAAATCTAACCATCAGGCCTCACTGAGTTGGAGCCCTTCTCTTTTGTTCCTCAGCTCCAGCTTGAATGATCCCAGATTTTCCCCAGATCTTCAAACACATCCCCTGCCACTCCCTAGCCTGTACAGAGAAAGGAAAGCTGGCAACTTCAAGAGCACCGGCCACTCCTCCCTGCTCAGAGGCCACTGCACATCTCCTCTTTGATGTGGCTGACCTCCTCTGAACTGGAGAAGACTGTTGATTCTCAACTCAGATTTCCCCCTGAGGCAATGAATTATCCTGACAACTGCCTACTGACAACCGACACCTCCCCAAAGGGCTCTGTCCTACTGTGGGAAACGACACTTCAATGGGAAGCTTCGATGTATATCCCAGGCTGGAAGTGCTTAATGAATGTTTCTATTTTGCTGGGAGACAACCAGAGACTGGAGGGTTTGAGCTGTAATCTGAAAGTTTGAAAGTGTTTTGATGTGAGGGCTCAGCCATTCTTCTGAAAAAACAGAAGCCAATTGTGAAGTCTGGAAGATTCCCAAATTTGCCCAATTTTTAAATGGACATTAGGATCAGTTTGATGCGTCACTTCAACATCGAGTCTCCATGGATCATTGGTTTGTGCCTCCCTTTACTTTCTCATTTGTGCCATCTTTCCCATGCACATCTCCACTTTCCACTATAAGGAAATAAGAGTTTATGAAATTATTATTCTTCTTTACAGGACTCAGTGAGCAAAAATCAGTCAGCAGAAATAAAACGTGTTGAAAACAAACGATGGTCTTATTATTTCTAAGTTAACGATTTTTTTTAAAAATATTTTTGTCCTGGGGAATAAAAAATCAAACGCATAAGGAAAATCTGAAATGTTAAGTCTTTTTTAAAGTTTTACATGCTAAATCCACTCACATCCTGTCCCAGCTGCAAACTTGCACATGCGCAGCACAGTAACACTTTGAAAAGACCATTCACAATGTGTGATTTAGGGCTGGTCCATTCTGTGGACTAGGGTTTCAGGTTAAGAGGTTGGGGTTTGGTTTTGGTTTTTTTTTTTTTGTTCTGGTGTATTTTACTAGGAAACATGCAGCTGAAGAGACCCACCTGGATTATTAAGTTTAGCCCATAGTCATAAGTAAGTCTGTATAGTGCAGGTGGCTTAATCAATCCACCACAGCCATAAAATAATTCCCCTGGAAAGAAAAGGAGAATTAAAAGGCATCACTAGTGTCCTGGATTAATTTGGTTAAAAGCACAAGTTCTTCATAAAACTAAAATGCTTCCCTGCTGCCATAGTCTCCTGGGACATAGGTCCTTCTAGCCCCAGATCTAGTGGTGAGCCTAACATGGAACATATGAAATAGACCAAACCAGCCGAGATCAGAAATATTTTGGAATGCTATTAGGAACAGCCTATCTATCAGGTGTACTGGGACTAATTTACCAACTTCAGACATGCAAAGAAGCATTAAATAGGACACATCAGAAGCTAGATCCTCAGTTTATACAGATCAGCCACGTTCAGCACATTACTGCTAATTTACACCAAATAAACACATACTGAGTTTCGAATTGCATTCTACATAATATTCACATAAATTTGAAAATTTACTATATTTTTAGCAATACATTTTTTTTCCCCAGAAAACCAAAATGAGTAAAAATTCTTCTGGACATCTCGAGAGTTGTCCCCCTTCTTCAGTGTCACTGATGGTCAGCAAGTGATTGCAGCTGATGGTATCTGCTAGCCAGAGGATACAAATGTGCTAATCTTACTTCCAATATAAACAAGAGTTGGGGCAACTTTTTGCAATGTAAATGGTTTGTTGGGTGAATTTTATGACAGCTTGTGCCTTCACAAGTGCTGGTGCTGGTCATTGTTAGCTTTTCTTTAAAATGAAGTCAAAGTATTTCACAGCCTTGTTTGGCACAAAAATAAATTAAGTCCCTTTGTGTACCGTCTAGGTGCAAGTGTGCACGTAGGCATTTGTGCTCAGTTTTTAAAGGGGATGCAGTTTTCAAGAATTCAGAAGACATCAACTGCATGTAAGGACTTAGAGCGTTTTCTTATCACTGAAGAGAATTAACTATAACAAAAAAAAAAACTATGTAGGGCTTATTTTTTTTTGCTCTCCGGTTTTTGAGATATGCACTAACGTTGTATTTTCAGGTTTTTGTTACTGCCAAGGCAAAATGGACATTTACCCTGGTTGGGTACTGTTAGCTTGATAACTGAACTTTTTTTTGCTCAGATGATTTTCAGACTATCAAGCTGCTGAAAACAACCCCAAAACCTTCAAGTCAGAAAAACTGGATTTGAGTGATTTTGTTTATTTCTTTATCCATAGTAATTTAAAAAGACGTTTAAAAACTGCTATTAACTGAAGTGAACTTCACATTTCCAGTCACTGAACTCACTTGAGATGAAAGACTCCTCCTGGCTGTTACTCAGCACTTTCCCTTCGCACTGCCCTGTCCCACCACGGAGGTTATTAACCTTTTACAAGCACTGCTCACATCCTCCCTTTGATGGATGGTGTATTTAGATTGCAGGTTTTCCCAGCAAGGCTGTTTTGTTATTGAGGGGAGGGAATTTTAACACAAGATGGTTTTTCATATCAAACACTCAATTTTCCCCATAAAATTTTGCATGGGGAATCTTCTTCAAGGAGTTTTGCACTATACACTGCACAGCCTTAATGCAAGGTCTTGGGTGTCTCAAGCACAGGGTGTAGCTGTAGGTTTTGGACTAGTCCTTGCCTGCTTTTCATGTCCAGCTGTGAGGTGCAAGGGGGCTTTTCCCTGCGGCTTTCAACTCCGCTCTCCTGCAGCTCCTGCCAGGATCAGGAAGCCTGGGGTGACCTGCAGGAAGACTAAGGGAGAACAGAGAGGATGGGGGCAGACAATGGGGAAAGAAAGCACCGTTTTGCTTCTCTGAAACCCTTGTCCTCTTTCAAAAAAAAAAAAAAAAAAAAAAAAAAAAA
>NW_020799095.1:140510746-140512674 GCF_003259725.1 Athene cunicularia | reverse complement strand
AAAAAAAAAAAAAAAAAAGAAGAGAAGGTGGGGAGGGAGGCTGGAGGGGAAGAAATTTCCCTGCCACCTCATTACTCTCTGCTCACTGCGAACTCCCAGTTGTGGCCAGCCTGGCTCCTGCATTTCTCTCCCCTCTGGCCTCTGCACCTAAATTTCTCACAACCTTCTTCCCAGCTGGAAATGTAACTCAAGACACATTCAGGATAAAAAAAAAAAAAACAAACAAAAAACAAACCAACAAACAAAAAACCCCCAACAAACTGAGTAAGAATGCCCCATTCTCCTTTATGGATTACTTTGTTAGTCTTTGCTGTCTCTAACTTCTGTGATTTCTAGCTGAATTTTCATGACTCATGAACTTACTTTTCTGGCTAAAGAACTTAACTGGTTTAATTTTTTTTTTCCTCAGTGGAAAAAAGCTGACACCAGATGTTTCTTTAGACCCTTCCCTGTCCTGAGTGAATAAACACCAGAGACAAACAGGCTGTTCTGTCATCTTGCTTCTCTCCAGAATACCAACAGTTTTATCACTTAGGTAAGAAAAAAAGTTCATTTAAACTGCTACCAACTGCATTTCCAGCTAAAGATATGTAAGTCCTCACTCTTAAAATTAAATAAAAATGTTTACACATGAATAATACAACTGTTTATGAGCGCCATGGTATGATGCATGTATACAATAAAGCTCTTGTGCTGTCCGAACCCTCAGCTCTGACGAGCATGTCTCCTGGCTGAGGAAAGCAATGGCCCTTTCTAACAGCCGCCTGTCAGTATTTTTAAACCTCCTCTCTTAAAATAACATGTCAATGTTTGCGTATCTAAACCTACAGGAAGGCTGAATGAAAATTTGTGGGCACACCACTGTAAATGGATTTTGTCACAGTTTTTATGATGTCATGAGACTATTTATCATGCTGTGCTGAGAAAGCAAGTGAGAACTGCACTTCTTGCTGCAACCCCCTTGCCTCTGAAGGGATTTTTGAACTCTTTAACACCTCTGAAAATGGAAGGTTGAAACAGTGGACAGTAAACTACCCCTCCTGAGGTGAAGGTGAGCATGTTGGATCTGTTCCACCAGTTGGTGTCTAAGCTTGTCATATTGCTTACAAATATATCCCAAAGTGAATCATAAAAAAAACACCACACAATTTTAATTCCTTCCCCATCAATAATGCTGCTACATTTGTTTAGCAGCTGAGCATGGCACTGTGGCACTAGCTGATATGTTATCTTGTGCTACTGGTAAAAATCTACTTATTTTGTATCAAGACATTTGAAAGAGTGGGAAAAGTAAACAACCTCTCAGATCTCAAGATATTTTTGTATTGAAGCCTCTACATCTGCAAGTTACAAGTCTTTCAAACTTTTTTTCAATTACACACACATGAAATATTAGATTACTGTACGGTTAGTTAATATTATTGTAATATCACCTTTCATGTAGAAGAATGTTGGTTCCTTCCACCTTGGTCTTTGCTTAAAAAGTAATTCAGAGAACAAATCTCGGATGTAGGAGTTTTCTCACCTTACCATAATTGTTTAAAACTAGTTCTCACTCTAGCCTCCTTCTGTAGTCAGAGGACAGAGTTATGTACATCCTGGGAACTACTCAGCCATTCAAAAATCGGTGCCTTTTGTGATTGCATCAATGCTGAGGCACAGGTAGACTCCTTTCCACTAGGATCCTGGGGTACCCCAGGGCAAGACCTAATCGATAAGTGAGTGTTTTTCATTATACACCATAAACCGCATTTCTGCATATGTGCATTTTGCAGCAAGAAGTGCACTCAGTCGTTTGCATCACAATTTCCAGAGTGGTGTCTTCACCACACAACCCCAGGGGTTTCAGCTGCAGCACTGGGGGTGGGTGGCATGTGTTTGTAGATGGTGGGGAGGGATTTCAGGGTGCAAAACCCTCTGTTATGGGG
>NW_020799095.1:140509429-140510696 GCF_003259725.1 Athene cunicularia | reverse complement strand
AAGTGATTGCAGCTGATGGTATCTGCTAGCCAGAGGATACAAATGTGCTAATCTTACTTCCAATATAAACAAGAGTTGGGGCAACTTTTTGCAATGTAAATGGTTTGTTGGGTGAATTTTATGACAGCTTGTGCCTTCACAAGTGCTGGTGCTGGTCATTGTTAGCTTTTCTTTAAAATGAAGTCAAAGTATTTCACAGCCTTGTTTGGCACAAAAATAAATTAAGTCCCTTTGTGTACCGTCTAGGTGCAAGTGTGCACGTAGGCATTTGTGCTCAGTTTTTAAAGGGGATGCAGTTTTCAAGAATTCAGAAGACATCAACTGCATGTAAGGACTTAGAGCGTTTTCTTATCACTGAAGAGAATTAACTATAACAAAAAAAAAAACTATGTAGGGCTTATTTTTTTTTGCTCTCCGGTTTTTGAGATATGCACTAACGTTGTATTTTCAGGTTTTTGTTACTGCCAAGGCAAAATGGACATTTACCCTGGTTGGGTACTGTTAGCTTGATAACTGAACTTTTTTTTGCTCAGATGATTTTCAGACTATCAAGCTGCTGAAAACAACCCCAAAACCTTCAAGTCAGAAAAACTGGATTTGAGTGATTTTGTTTATTTCTTTATCCATAGTAATTTAAAAAGACGTTTAAAAACTGCTATTAACTGAAGTGAACTTCACATTTCCAGTCACTGAACTCACTTGAGATGAAAGACTCCTCCTGGCTGTTACTCAGCACTTTCCCTTCGCACTGCCCTGTCCCACCACGGAGGTTATTAACCTTTTACAAGCACTGCTCACATCCTCCCTTTGATGGATGGTGTATTTAGATTGCAGGTTTTCCCAGCAAGGCTGTTTTGTTATTGAGGGGAGGGAATTTTAACACAAGATGGTTTTTCATATCAAACACTCAATTTTCCCCATAAAATTTTGCATGGGGAATCTTCTTCAAGGAGTTTTGCACTATACACTGCACAGCCTTAATGCAAGGTCTTGGGTGTCTCAAGCACAGGGTGTAGCTGTAGGTTTTGGACTAGTCCTTGCCTGCTTTTCATGTCCAGCTGTGAGGTGCAAGGGGGCTTTTCCCTGCGGCTTTCAACTCCGCTCTCCTGCAGCTCCTGCCAGGATCAGGAAGCCTGGGGTGACCTGCAGGAAGACTAAGGGAGAACAGAGAGGATGGGGGCAGACAATGGGGAAAGAAAGCACCGTTTTGCTTCTCTGAAACCCTTGTCCTCTTTCAAAAAAAAAAAAAAAAAAAAAAAAAAAAATA
>NW_020799095.1:140390515-140509379 GCF_003259725.1 Athene cunicularia | reverse complement strand
GGGGTGGGGGTGGGGTATGCATATAGGAGGGAAGATGGTGCTGACTCGGTGTCAGTGGGAAGCAGCCCTTGGAGCAAGCCCTCCTAGAACCGTAGCTGGGTTATTCTATAGGGAAACCAGTCACTGGGTTGGGAAAGATCGCCAGTGAGAACTAGTGCACGAGCACTGCAGATGACAGAGGGGAGAGAAGCTGAGACAAGGGAGGGAGTAGGGAAACTAAAATAACCAAGAAGTGTGTCTGGAAGCTGCTGATTTAGTAGTGCCAAGATCTTTAACTTATTCTTAAAGCTGATTTCTCCTTTGGTCCCCAGCAGCGTGTGCCGTGGAGTTCATCCTGTGGAAACCACGTACCTGAGTGTGTCTCCTAGCTAGTGTGTGCATAAATAACTTGCAGAACAAAGGGGCAGGTGTGGGGAGAAGGACACCTTCTTGGACAATATTATTTGTGAGACATTAAGGTAGAACATGATAGTCTTTGGGGCTGCAGCAGGGCTGGGTTTTTGTGGCAGGGTGTCAAAAGCTGTTCCTGGTATTGTTTTGGTTTCCTTCTGAGATTGAAGTCGCCACCTCTTCCTTCAGTACAGCAAGTCATCCAGATGGATCAGGGTGATAAGTATTGAGAAATTGCTTTGCAATTTAGCCACATATGGAAAACATGCTTTGTATTAATTTGTCTTCTTAAAGGTGAATGTAGAGATCTTCTAGTCTGAGGCGTATTTGTGAGTCTTTAGTTCAATTTCCCTGTACAGATCTGTGTCTTGACTCAGTTAAATTTAAGAATATATTTGTTTTGCAGTCAGGAAAAAAATATGCTTTATCCCTGCTTGTTTCACATTTCTGCATCATCAATTCCCAGCAGACATGGTAAGAAGGTAACTTTTTTGTTGTCCTCTTCAGTCAGGACTTTATAACAATGGCAAACTGAGAAGACTAATTCCTGTTCACTTAGACAGGATGAACCACATCTATGCTCCAACATCCAGTCTACCTTACTGCAGCCAGCTGGCACTGATTCACCTATTGCTCTTTCTTTATTGCTTTAGGAACCAGGGTCTGACAGACTGGAAATCTCCACAATCTGAAATGATCTTTTAACTTTTGAAGGATGACAACATTTAAGTGGATGACCTGGCTGTGAACCTACAGCTCTGATTATATAGTTAATTTCAACACAGAGAGCCATTAAACACAAGTTTAGCTTTGGATATAGATGTAAATTCTTTAGTTTCCTAAAATGATTGTTTAGAAAGAGCGTATTATTATAATCTGATGTTCCAAAAGCACAATGGGTAGCAGCCTAGTTCATAGGCAAAATAAATAAGAGGACAGGTAAAATTAGTATGAGGAGACTTTTGTGCTATTGATGAAGTCACCAGTTGTAAAGCACCGAGAGTCAGATGCAAGCCACTCGCTTTCTCCAGTATCCAACAAAATGTCCATACAGTGAGTGATTTCACATAATATAAGCAATCTTCTGCTGCTTTATTGAATCACTGCATAATCCAAAAAAAGAAAGTTGGTTTCTTTACCAACCCAAACTGGGGTGAGTTTCAGAGTACCAGAGAAATGTTGATGCTTTCATGCTCATGAGGCATTCATTAGTGAAGGTGGAAGTGTTGCCCAGGTATAATTGCACTGGAAACTCATTCTGTTGCTTTATTCCTTGTCATTTCAGGAGATGTTGGTTCTTACAAATTGGGGAGGGAATCTTCTTCTTGCTGAAGGTTGAATAGGCTTTCTGAATACCCTTGGATGGTCACACAGCACAGTGCCACACACAGAGCATACACACAAATTACAGCCACAGGCCTTATGTGATGAAACGGTGGAAATGTATGTCCATGGACCATAGGATCCCTATTTTATAGGTACAAATCTTCTGGTCTGAGCATAGTCTGAGGCATTTTGTGGGGTCTTCTACACTGAAACAAAGGATAGCTGATGATTCTTTAGGAAATGAATACACTGAAAAGCATTCAGGATAAAATTACTAGTCTCTGGTATTATCAGTCTTAATGTTGGTAGTTTCTAGAACTGATTTCATTTAAATATGCAAAATGAGAGATTATAAGTCAACTGTATTATATTTATATATTTTCCTTGTGAGACCTGATAAAGAAAATGTTTCTTGCTTCATCTCATCTTCTCTTGGTTACCCTTCATTTTCCAGATACAGTTGACACCCTAGTTAATCAGAGTACTTCAGATTCCTGCCATGAAGATACTACCTTACAGTATTGCAGATCTGACTGTATTTAACTAAATTCAGGGGGGTAGATTTGGGAAGTTATTAGAAATATGGTCCACACATGCTAAATTTTCCCTCAAGATGTCTGAGGCTACATTAATTAATCAAGCATCCAAGATAGGAAGCATTAATCATTTGTCTCTGCACATTGCTGGGATTATTCCAAAACCTCCTTGTTTTTCTATATCAATGTAAATAAAATAAAGAGAGAAGAGGAAAGTTTAACATATGGTCAGAGATAGAGAGCATGTCCTTTTCTCCAGGAGCATATATCAAAGATTTGCAGAGGTAGGATTGATTCATCAGCAACACTCTTAGGTCAATATAGAGTCAAGTATGTGAGTCAGTCACAAGCAATGTGACTTTGAACCTCCATAAACTATTTTTAAAGATGATACAATGAATGTATATTTTACTTGCTCTGCTCCTCCTTTCAATATTCTAATATTGAATTAGAATTCAATAGTGGCGATTCCTTTTGCCCTTATCTCCAAGACACCAGGAATACCTGTGGATGTGAAAACCTGAAAATCTCCATTCTTTAGCAGAGTCCAGGAATCAAACTCAGAAAGCCATATCATGAACCAAGACGGAACCAAGTGTTTTGTTGAATCAGTCTCCTGAGGATTCATGTTCATGACGTTAGTGATGTAAAGGAATTGATAATGTTATGATGTTCTTGAGGTGCATGTCAGACACAGATTAAGTTTTCCAGAAGAAACACAGCAAGCTAAGGATAAGATTAGCAGTTCCTAGAAAGATCAAGATAAATTCAAGCTGCATGGAGCATTTTTAATCTAAAACTAATAGTCATTCTCTATTCTTGGCTGCACAAGAGAAGCCCAGGTTACTACAGCTAGACCATTGGAGTCGCTTCAAACTGTTAGTGGTGTAGATGTACTTGGTTTCCAGGAAAGTGGTGAAAACCCTTACTTCATTCACCTTTCTTGTCTTGATGTTCTTGATTTCCAACTAATTCTTCTTAGTTTACCCTTTCAAACTATAGGCAGTAATTCAGGTTTTCAATGCTTTAGGGGGTTTACAATACCTTCACAAAGAATCTTAGCTATCTGATCTTCTTTTCTTAAATCTGAATGACACCATCAGTGTGAGTTTGCTTTATATTTTACTGTTCTGAAGAGCTAAACTATCCTGAAATTATCTTGGCCTCTAGAATTGCATGGTTAAAGTTAGTCATAGGTCAGGAAGATCAATCAAGGTCACAGTGAAGACGTGCAATATACGTAAGCCGTGATACATCAGTTCTATAGCTTTCTTACAGTAAGCAAAATTTCATATCAAGATTCTCTCCCAGGAATGCACAGAAAGAAGAATAACAGAATTGTGTCAGGGACAAAAGGTTTTCTTTTGCTCTCTGTGGGACTACAAGGAATTAAAAGACTAAATATTAGATAACTTAAAGGAGTAACAGGCTTTGAAGGAACAGAGAGTCCTATGATCAAAAGGATGCATCATATCCAAAGCTGACGTTTTTCCGTTTATACATTTTAAGTTAAGCCACTTGGATTTGCTTTTGTAAATTATGCCCTATGGCCCTGAAGAATAAAACCATGTGGGAAAAGACCAACTGCCTAAGGTTTTTTTTACCCTCCTATAGAATTGCTGCACCCTTGTGCAAGAAAGTCAGCCTTTCCTGATTACGCCTGTAGCATAATCATTGGGCTACTTTCTTCTTTCAGCTGTTCCCTGAGGCATCCAGTCCATATCAGCAGTCATTTTAATTTTGCAAATGAAAAAAGATGATAATTCCATTAGTCAAGACCCAAAATCCAAACTGAAGTGACAGCATGCCAAACTGCACAGATGCTAGTGAACGTATGCATAGTTTCAGTATTGCTTCAGGAAAATATCATGTAGCTCATTACCTATCTTTCCCACAAGAGAAACTGCTTTGAAAAATAGAAAACAAACACATGGCTTTAAAAAGAACTAATTTTTATGTTACTTATAAGTAAGAAGCCAGATCACACTGAAAACAACATGGATTTTTCTTCGTTTGATTCACAGATCTACAGGAGAAGGGAAGTGTTTATCACCTCCCATAAGAAGTTTTGACCATTCAGCATAAAATACGAATCTCTGTTTAAATTTTTTGTACTTAGTGAATTCTTTTCAGTATGACACACATGACACACAGATAGGAAATTTTAGTATTGGTTTGGAACAAAAAAATTAGCCATTTTTTTAGTAAGTAATTTTGGAAACAACTCCAGCTTTGCAGAAATCTCTGTTGTACCTCATCCTGTTTTACAGTTCTCTTTCTGTGCAAATCCTGGCAGAAGTCAGCCTGTTAATTCCCAGTAACAAGAAGAATTAGCCAGATAATGGTTTTTATGGAACTGCTAAAACATTTGGCTCCATTAATTGGCCAAGAATATGTTTACACTTAACCAAATGGCCAGCTTAGAAAATTCCCAAGGAATAACCTATGTGTTGAAAAAAACTTTTGCAAGACATCCTGCCTCTTTTGCCTCAGTTTCAGGAACCTTCACGTAAAGGCATGTGCCTGCGTGCATGCTTAAGATCTAGGGGACCACACCAAGAGATGGAAGTGCTTTAAGGGAGAAGGAGGAGAAATTGAGATGCCTAAGTCTAAAATGACAATCCACAAAACCTTGCCTGGCCTTGCAAGGGATTAAAAGGGCCACAACCATTGATCTTTTCCCCAGTAAATTTTGCAAGGTTCTTCCAGTTCTTGACAGCCTGGTCTACTGCCACTCCTCCAGAGCTAAGTATTTTGGTGCCTTTCTCATGCATGAAGCCCTCTGGGACAGCAAACTGAACACTCCTCCACCCATGTCCCCGGGGATCCAGTCTAGTAGGTGTCTTCTGGGAAAGGTGGATATGTATTGTCAGCACTGATTTCTGCATGAAGCACAGCAGGCCCTTGGATAAAGTCCTGCATCTGGAAGGGAAGCAGAACTGTTGCTTTTATCTAACAGTTTAGAGGTTTAAAGCATTTACCCAGGAAGCTGAAGCTTGAGGCTTTTTTCCTCCCCAGCCAAAGGTAGTTCCAGCTCAGATCTGCAACCTCCCACAAGAGTACAGGGAAGGAACACCCTCCTCTGTGAAACTGGTGGGGCCGAGAAAGCCAACATTAAAGGGGCAGAAAGAGAGTAAACCACAAATGGGTGGCGTTGTCCTTGTGCCTAGGAAGCATGGGCTTCAGGCTCCTTTCCTGTGCTGCACACTAAAGATCTTAAAGAATTTTAATACATTTAAATTAGAACGCCAGTAAGTGAGGTTACCCCCAGCATCTAACTGATGTCTTTCTGCCGTCTCAACTACTCATCAACATCATTCATTTTAGACAGAAGACTCAAGGTAAGCACTTCTCAGTTTGTAGGACACTTGCTAGAAGTTGAGTTAGTAAATTAAAAATGAATTATTGGAAATAATACATTTTCTCATGAGTTCTAGGGAAAAAAGAAAACTAACAGAACCAGGCAACCTTACATCTTCTTTCTAAACTCAGATAGCTATCAATTGTTTTCTTATTTATTCAAAATTTATTAAAACGAGGGATATACTTGAACATCTTAAAGACTGAAGTGACTAAATTAATTATTTTTTGTACAAAAGAAAGCAAAAATGTGTATCCATAAATTGCTTTTCATCATAAATCCTTCAGCTGATGGCTTCTAAATGTCTGATTGTACCTGCAAATGAATTTCCTCCCATAACAATAGACAGATTAGTTATTAAAATTTGGCTTGTATTAATATAAAGTACCTCTATGGTGTTTTCTAAAGTAAATTGAATATACTTTTGATATTGTATGTAGAGTTGGAAGACTGTTGGAAGACATGACCATTTCTCTAATAGACTGAGAAAGACATTAAATCATCAGTATCATCCATAAGCATAAGGAAATAACAACAGGCAGTATTGAAGATTCTATAAAAAATACAGTTTTCTGATCTAAATCTCTTTTTAACCAATGTAAGAGTTATGTAAAAGCCAATCAGACTTTAAAAATTAAACAAAGCGCATCTGTATGAAGATTTTCAGGAGCAGATAGCATTTGTGGCAGCTCAGATCAGTCTGATAGTCAATTTCATAGAATCATAGATTCATGAAAATAATTTAGGTTGGAAAAGAACTTTAAGATCATCAAATCCAACCTTTAACTTAACACTGCCAGGCCCACCACTAAACCATGTCCCTAAGTGCCACATCTACACGTCTTAAATACTTCCAGGGATGGGGACTCCACCACTTCTCTGGGCAACCTGTTTCAAAGCTTGACAACCCTTTCAGTAAAGAAATTTTTCCTAATATCCAATCTAGAGCTCCACTGGCACAACTTGGGACCATTTCCTCACTCATTACTTGGAAGAAGAGACCAACACCCACCTCACTACAGCCTCCTTTCAGGTAAGGTCTCCCCTGAGCCTCCTTTTCTCCAGACTAAACAACCTCAGTTCCCTCAGCTGCTCCTCATAAGACTTGTGCTCTAGACCCTTCACCAACTCCATTTTCCTTTGTTGATCCCTTTGCAGTTTTGGAATTCTTTTTCTACTTTCCACTCATCAATTTCAGTTAAACAGCTAACTTGCCTAGAAGAAGTAAAAGTAGTCTTTGCTATGTAATCTTATTCTTTAGTCAGAAGCAGTGAGAGCGGTAATTTTTCTCACAAGATATTTTTACTTCACAGGGAAATGGGTTTGTGCTAATGAACTTTATGAGGAAAAGAGCAACTCCAAAATCCCAAAGGACCCAACTGCATGTGGGGGTTTTTTTGAAGGAGGAAGTTCATAAATCATTCTTCCGTATTACATAAATACATCTATGTGTGTCTATTTAATTATCTATTTTTTAAAATTGAGATTGAGTACTCTAGTCATTAGTCCTACAATACTAATCCTGGAAAACTAATACTTAGAAAATGAATAATCTGGATTTTCATATCTAAAGTATATTTTATACATGGAAATTACAGGTAATCTATGGAAAAAATTTTAATATTCTGAAACTGAGTGATGTCATAGCAGAACCAATTATGAAATTATGAAAAAACTACGCATTTGAAAAAACTTAAATCATACTCTTCAGAGAGGAACACAGAGAGAAAAGAAGCACATGGAGGTCAGTCTGATAACATCCATTATCACATTGATCCAATTGATCCAAGCCCCATGAGCCATATCAATATATATTATTTTACTTACAGCATGTTGCCACTTTGAGAGCTTGGGTTCACTGAAAGGAAAGAGGGAAAGGCAGAGGGCAAGGCAGGGGGCAGAGGGCAGAGGGAAGGCAAGGCAAGACAAGGCAAAAGACTGCAGAAATACACCCTGTCTCTGGGAAGATGATAAGATGAAGGAATAGGATACAGCATGCAAATAAACTGTTCACAGTTCATGGATCCTCAGTGGCACAGTGCTTAACTGGTTAGGTGTGCTGGTGCCTTGTTGGTTGCACTCAAGGATCCTGAATTTACACACCATTGCTGGCTATTTTTAAAATGTAATTTTTATACTTCTAAGGTGATAACTAAATGATGCCCACGTCTTGTTCTCAGCTTTCCCCCTATTCTCCCCATAAAAAGGAGCAGTCCATTCCCAACCTAGACAGAGAAAGGATGAATTCACCCAAAGATTTTTGTCCATGAAGAGAAGGTATCTACTTGGCAGGACAGCTCAGAGAAATCACTGAAGAAAAACAGAAGAAGGCACAGTGATGCTGTCACTGGAATGTGTAATGATATGGGGAGGGGACCCACCAGAATCATCTACAGCAGTGCACAAACTGGAACTAAAGTAATTGAGGAGGGATTTAAATACCCTTGCCAAGGAGCATGTTTGCACCCCTGCCTTCATCCACAGATCTGTCAGGAAAGAATAAAAATAGCTTTAAATCATGCTTCAAAAAACCATCACCAGTCTATGGGGTGCTGTAGGCAAACTGAATTTTGCAACCCCAGTGTAAGAGTCCTGGACCTGGACAGGACCTCTAGAGAGATGAACTGGGGGAGCCCTGGAAAGCAGGTCCTGTAGTTCCTCCTTCTTTGGTCATATTCCTGGGCAGGGACACAACCATGGGACTTGGTACCGGCACAAGCCATCCCAAGCAGAATGGGGCCTCCTTGGGCTCCTGACTTCAATTTCAAATGAGAGAGCGCATTTGGCAAGTGGAGATTGATCTCAATACTGCTTTTGGCTTTAACCTTCCCTCTCCTGAATTTGCTTCATCTGTTTTTGGTGCTTCATCATTAACCAGCAACAAGAACCTTTTGTTGTGGAACGCCACCATCTTCCCACACCTTCATTTAACATTAACCAATGGCAATATTGATAATAATAATCCTATATGGGAAGGAGTAAACTGCTGCCAGCAAGTGACTCTTCCAGAACAGTTGCACTGTTCAGGTTTGGAGTGGTCTGAGCACTTTTTTGGCTTTCATGAAAGGGGCAATTAAGCAACTTCTGTAGAAGTGAAACTTGGAAACAACTAAAACCACTGCCCAAGGCAACTGGGCCAATGTGCCAAAGCTGGAGCAAAGTGTTCACAGTGTATTATCTGTGCTTCCCTATAGGAAAGCAGCAGAGTATGAGTATGGGTTTGTGGGGAATATAGAACCATGAGAAGCAGCTGTGGGGGAGTACCCTGGCCAGAAGGATAGGCAGAGCTTTACTTCTGCCTTCTCTGAAGTGGTATTTTGCAGATTTTTGAGCAAGGAATTACTGACACTTCTCAATAACCCCAGGGGAAACAGATTCTTGTGCCCACTCATTGGAAGTAAACTAGATGACAGCAAAGATGATGCCTTGTTCATGATACCAAAGTTTCTCCCTAAACAGGAAGAAACAAAAATAGTCCTGAAAGGTTCTGAATGTTAATCAGATGTTCATGACACAAGGGGAGGAAAGTCTCTGAAGGGGCTGTAAGAGTTAACAGATTAGGTTGTGAACGCTTTGAGATCTTGCCATAATGCTTGGGGGGAAGCACAGAACGCTTGCTCAGTACATATTTACAACTCCTTAAATAAAGACCACAGTGCCAGGGCTTGAATTTCACACATTAATCCGGAGGGAACTTTAAGCCAGACACACGGCTCTGAGGCAGCAAGGAAAATAGTTCTTTGCTGTTTTTCACATCTATCTGATTAGGTGGATTTCTACCATATGAGCAGCGTTACAGCAAAAGAACAGTTACTTCTTTAGAAAGCAGCAACAGGCACAGCTTAGAGAAACTCTGTTAGAAAAAAGGTAGTGTCTGTCTGCAATCACCAAGTGAACTAAATCTGTGCTGATTTGCGTTCTGTTTCTCACAGTGGAAGAGTGGGAAAATGATCTTCCCTTGCTCTTGGGATAGAAATGGTATCGGATGAATCAGCCTCTTACAAGAGCTTTTTGGACAGAATGCAGGAAAATCTTCATATGATTTGAATTTTGTTAACTCGCAAATGTTGTTTTTTACGTTGTTGGCAAACATAGTATCATTAATAATAGGAGCTGCCAAACGCTACTACTTTACAGGACTTATGACAGTTGAATCTATGCATCAATAGCTTATAGCCTCAGACCTGTTAGCAGGACTCATTCTGCCCTGCAGCAGGGACCTTGCCCGTGGATGCAAAGTATCATCAGCTTCCACACCAGCCAAGCCAGGCTAGGCCTCTCAGCACTTTGCAGGACTGGCTCTTGCATTTTTGTCCTTTCCAGCAGAACCCTGGGGTATTGAAAAGAGCCAATAAGAAAAAAAAAAATAAAACAAACCCAAAACCAAAAAACCCCAAAACAAAAGCCAAAAAGAAAAAAGCCCACTGCTGAAAACGCTGAGCAATGTCTGTACCGATTCTGTTAATGTGTCCCTTAAATTTCCTGCATGTCCTTGTGTGCAAATGACAAAGATGATGGCTTTATTTCTCCAAATATTAAGGAATATTTTCTTTGGTTTTTCTCCAAACACATCATCATTCCTCACGCCCTACGTTTCAGGGCAGGGTTTGAGAAAGACATCCTTGAGGAACATTTCACTTACCTACTCTGAGCTGGAGTTTGTACCAGATCCTAAGGATCAGGTGAATTTAGTAGGGTGTTTCCATTTTCTCTGTATGTAACTTTGTTTGTATATTTTCTCTGTATGTACCTTTGCTTACATTATTTGTTGTGAGCATCCTTAGGCTTACCTACTGGGTCTGTACAGGAGGGTCATGTGAAATTGTTTTTCCCAGGCTGTGGACAGGCTTTGGGGTTATGACACAGTGGCTTGAATTTCAACGTATGAACTGAAATCACAGCATCAGGCATGGCTGAGAGCTGCTGGACTCAGTCAGCTGTGATCCATCCCAACTTCAGGCCCCCTCCACTGTCGAGGGTTTGGATGTGCAGATCCCATTCATGGGCAGCAAATGAAGTTGTTCCAGCACTTAATTAGGAAAACCAACCCATTATCATGCTGCTTGTGCCATGCAAGCTGCTGCTGTCATAAGTCTTCTTTTAAATTTGTCATTCTTGGCTATCAGCAAAAGAACAGGAGTGTAGCAAACAGAGCAGAATAAATTCTGTGACTGCAAGTTCTGGGAGAAACTGCTTCAGTATGTATTAGAAAATGTAAGAAGTACCATAGCCAGTCAAATCAAAGGCCTGTCTAGCCAAGTATCCTGTCTCTGACAGTGATTATTAGCAGATACTAAAACAAAGGTTTGAGAATTAAGGCATATAGAGTCTTTTTACTGCCTTCCAGCCTCCAAAAATCAACAGCTTAGAGATTTCCTGAGACTGAAATTACATCCAGAGCATAGTATCAAATAGTCAACAAAGCACTCATCCTCCATTAATGTGTCAATCCCTTTTGGAATTTATTTATTTAATTTATTTGACCACAGCATAACTATAGGCCACACAAAAATGTTTTCACTTTTTGCCTATTTTGAACTGACAATTTTATTGGGTGCCCCCTAAGATTTTATATTCTGAGAAACTGTAAACGACCAGTTCCTGTTCATTTTCCCTGCACCACCCTGGTTTTACAGAACTGTGCCATATTCTGCCTCCATTGTGATTTTTTTTCGAAAATGAGAAACCCTATGATTTAATCAGCAAAACAGAGAGACACACTGAAGAGGAAAAGACATTTGTGGTAGGACCAGTTGTGGAGGAGGGAGGACCTTCTGGGAGCAGGTGTTGTTTCAGACATCTATATCTGTAGATTTGTGAGTTGAAGAACAGATACTGTGCCCTGGCAGAAAGTGAGCATCAGGCTCTGGTGTCAGAGAAAAAAGAAGCCAAGGACCACCTCTGCTCCGAGACTCGGGCATTCCTCCCCAGGGCCACCAAGATATGGAGGTGGATGGCAAGAGTGGCAGGAGAACCCATCAGTCACATGGCTCTTAAAGGCAGGCAGAAAAGAAAGGGAGAAGTTATCGTCTTCTCTGATGCCTACAACTGCCTCACTGAGGGTCTGAAGGAATGTTGGGCAGCTAGGTGACTGAGGACAGGGGACAATTTTATGGGTGATTTCACAGGGAAGTCTTAAAAACCACCAGACAAGGAAGACCAGGTTGATGATGCTTCTTATGAGCAAAGAGGAAAATCATCCTATACACAGTATTTGATGTCAGTGGGGGGATTTGGACTGCTGGGCAGAAAAAGAAGTAGATCATAGGCTATGCACAAATTTGGAGAAGGAGTTGGATGAACTGTTTTGTTGCAGAAAGAGAAAGAAAGTTAATGGGGGTAAAGATTCATTTGGTCTGATTATAAGGCATAGAGAAAGATGGAAGAAGAGTCAGGTCATGGAAGTCCTCAAAAGAGAGCACAATCCTTAAAAAACGAGGAAGGAGATGATCAGGTAGAAAATACCAAGTTTCAAGAAGGAAGCCCAGTAAACTCTACGAGTCCATGGCTGAAATTTCACAGGGCAGAAGACAGAGCACAAAGAGATGGGGAAAGGAGTAAGGCAGAAAGTTCCTGCCTGCAAGCTGGCAGTTGCTCCCAGGAACAATAGCAATAATATGAGCACAAATTGTCCCAAAGCAAGCACTGACATTTAGTTTTACTGACCTTAACAGATTTTATTACTGCTGTAGATAAATTTAGGCCTTTATAGGAAAGCCTTTTTTCTCTCTTGCTCTCAGCTCAGGTCTGATTCTGAGTCATAAACTCATAAACTTGCAACTTCAGCTTCAGTCCCTTTCATGAAGAGCCATGTTAAAATACAGGCCTCTAAGATTATTAAATCCAAGTGTACATGGAGGAGATAAAAAAAACAGCAAGAAGTACATTCCCAGAGATAAAAGCCTGTGCAGGTTCACATGTTATTATAACTTTGCAAAAAATAAAGTTGCAAAAGGAACAGATGTCCAAATATAATTGTTTAAAAACTTGTATGCAAGATGGAGAGATGTCTCCTTCCCACCACATGGATAGGACAGGCCATGGGAAGAGTAACGCCAGATTTATACATGCACATGAAAAACCCAAGGAAACAGGTGAGCCACGCTCTGAGGCAGCTGCCCTGGTGCCCCTTCCCTGTGTTGTCAGACCTGCCTCCAGAATGAGCAGAACCGGGGCGTAACGCACCAGGTCTGCTGGCCAGGAACAGCCTGTTCTGTGGTGTCACATTAAAAACCCTGCCTGCAGGACAATCTATCACTGATAATTTTGCAGACTGTTCATGGAAACAACTCCCTCGCTCACAGATTTCAAACAAAAGCCATCATCGGTGTGATCCAGCAGCCAGAGCACATGTTTTCATTAATTAAGATGTTAGTCATGGAACCACCAGGATCACTGCCAGACAAATAAACAAACATACTCAGGACATCCAGGACTAGTAAACTTTGCACTTTGTAGGACTACTCTTTCCACGATTCTTTGTCATGTCTTATATATCTAACGTGTGTTCAACAGCAAGCACCTCCCTATGATAACTTGCATCATTGTTTGTTTTTACATAGAAGATACTGCCTTAATAGCTGCTGGCCTTAACTTCAGGATATTGGCTGCTAAGAATTGAGTGCTTAATTTGACAAGCAAGAACAGATGATACCCAAGCCTGGAAAAAGCATTATAAAAAGGAACTGCAGCCTCACAATGTCTAGGCCTAAGTCCTGTAAGTTTGGGTAGGATGTCTTGATAACAGAAGGACAGTGAGGGCTCACTCACAAGTTTTCTCACTGCTCCCCCACCCTGCTCTGTGCCTGTGAGTTCATCCACGTGAACAAAACTATTTCCTTTCATTCAGTGTCACTCCTTGAGCTGAGATTGGAAAGGGTTTAACTAAAAGTGCCAGTCTGGGCATTTCTGTTCTCAATGCTATTACTGCATGCCCACCTTGCATGAGAAATTAAGATCTGTAGAGAAATGCTAAAAGTTTTGAGATACGCTCTGTAAATGAGTAAGGTTTGTAAAATACCCTTTCTCCTGGTAAATGTAACTTGTGATCCCTGTGCTTGATTTTCTAGAATATGTTTTTTTGCATCTACCTTAATGTCATGGTGCTTGAGACCACTGGAGTCTGTGACACAGTTAGCCATTATATCTGCAGAGGTTGTGGTCTCATCTCTTTAGCCATTTTCTCTGCTAAAACCTATCCAAACTACCTCCCTGCAATTTCTAGATCAAAACATTTGACTCTGCCTCACTGTAGCAAGAAGAAGGCAGAAGGCCTGGTCTCTCCTCTTGCTGCTGTCCTCTCTTACCTACAGCTATCCAGCAAACGTCTTGGTAGAGCGAGTTGTAGCTTTACCCTGGTCTGCTTCCTGGCAGGGCTGGACAAGACCCAGGGAGAGGGGAGCAAGAGCCTGGCAGGGGTTGCCTGAGCCAGGATAGGTACTGTGTTAGCCTGTGATCCCTGTCTTTATTAGAATGACATGCCTGGCCAAGACACAGAAAAAAATATAGATGGTGGAAGGACAGGATGGAAACTATAATACCGATTTGATTTTTTAAAAATGTAAAAACTCAATTTCATATTGGAAAGAAATTGACATGTGGAAAGCATGAGAGATCAGAAAAGCTCCCAAAACAACTACCAGCTCTGTTGGAAGATTTTTCATGGAGATATCAGCTCAAGTAAGTGATCTAACTCCTGCCTAAAGTAGCAGTGCCCTTCTTGCCTGCTATGAGTACTTACAAAATGTGGAAAAAAAAATCTTCCTGTGGCTCACCTGCTGTTGCCCACTTAGGAAGAGAGACCCTGAGGTTCAGGACTGTTTTAGAGATATCCTTCCCTGAGCCACTTGTGAAATGACTGCTTGTTCTCCTTTTTCTCATCCATTTTTGCTCACTGTCTCACCCACAAATGTCAGCACTTCCTGCAGTTTCCAGAAGTTCTTATTTCTCAGCTAAGAAATATTCCACTGACAGATCCTGGCCAGCACTACCCAGGATTAGGTTTTCATTTATGTGACCTGTTTCAGGGCTGTATGGGTGAACACTACGTAAGTACTTGATTTACAGAAGAAATACACAAACCTGCTCAGATAAAACAAGACTCACTCAGTGAGGTCTGTGCTGTTTTAAGTTCAAGGTCTAAATTCACCGCCAGCTGAGTATAACTGGAGTCAGCAGAAATGTCCTTGATGAACAAGCCCCATCCTCTGCCTGGGATGCAGCTAATCCCCCTGTTCAGGCACTTTTGCACCAGCAAGCAGAACAGCTTGCTCTGGAGTATCATTCCTCCAAGGTTCTGAAAAGATCTTAAAAATTAAATACTGTCTTAGGAAGTTGCCTAAGATAAATTTCACTCCTGCTGTGTCATAAAACAAGTACTTAGCAGAGAAGGACAGAGGTAGAAAATCCAAAACTAATGTCATAACTTTGAAGAGCAGGAGATCTGACTCAGTTTTGTGGCCACCATGTGTTTGCAGGATACACCAGAACAGTGGTTCAGATCTCTATGGCTCTGGTGTCCTCAAGCCACAGAGTCTGGGTGGACAGGGCAGGATATCGATATTCTCCAAGAAGGACACATGGCACCCAGAGCAATGCTTTGCAACATTGACGTGTCCTAACGCCCCCAGACCTGAGTGACAAGAAACTGGACCTGCCAATAGAGTGCTCATCAACCTTCGGAAGGCTTTTTTGGCTCCCATACTTGGAAACCAGCTGAGCATGAAGTTAAGACAAATTCCTCATTTAAGCTATTGAGAATTAAGAAATGACAGAGTAGTTTTCTGGACTAACCACATTTGCCTGCTTTGGGGTTTTTTTCTTTACAGCAAAACGAGAAGAACCAGTAAGCATTTTTAATTTCACATGTTTGTCCTATCTTTTCAGATCACAACTATTAACTGTAGAGCAGTTATAAAATCAGAAATTAACTAAGTGGGACACCATGCTTTGCAGTCAGAGATGAGCTGATCACATCAACTAGGGCAAGCAAGTCTAGCATCCAGCAAAGCACTTACACATTTTTTGTCTGCCAAATTTATTGTGCCCACTTGTTCACAAAGCTGCTTGCTTCTGACTGTAGGCAATGTCTCTCACAAGCAACAGAATCAAACAAGAAAAATAAACATCACCTCAAGCTGTTACCAGAGCAATTTACAATTTACCTGTGTTCCTTTCTCAAATATTCTCCTTGTTTATTGGAGAGCTGCCAGGAGGCAAAAAAATCTATACAGACAAACATTTTTCAAAGGTTAGATTAAATGGGTCAATAAATGATCTGCTTGTGCTCTCAGTCACTGGGTGGAAAACCATTCTGAAGTATTCAATTAAGTGTTAAAAATAAGTTTAGCAAACTTCACTCTCCACCATTGCCCATACTCTTCAGATTTCAGATCCTGATTTAAGGCTGTGCAAAAATCCCATTGCAGAAGAGCCAAGACCTGTTGTCTCACTAAGCCAGGGAAGCCTTTGCTTTAAATTGTGGTTTTAGAGGCAGACCTTCAGCATAAGGCTGTCTCTGTAGAGTTTCCCTCCTGAACCCTGACAGGCCTGTCCTCTAAGTTCATTCACCTCATTTCTCTGCCAATAATATGATAAGAACAATAAATAGTAAAGCTAAAAGAGGCACCTCAGTTTGCTGAATGTGCATTTTATCATTTAAATTGAAAGCTTAACTTGTAGTCACAAATGGCTTAAATATTTAGCCAAAGCAATACTTCAAAAATTAATTCTTCCTTAAACCTATGAGGTAATTCATAAGATATTGTCATTTGGGAACCAGAATAAATATTATGGAAGGCAGAAGATGTCAAATCTTGTAGGCAATGGAATAACCTAAAATTAATTCCAGTAATGAATTTTGATAGAATGATTTCTAACATGTCTCTTTGGAGTGATAAACAACCTGACTTCAAAACTAACTCAAAATCTAATATTCAATACATTTATGAGTAACCCCATGGTAAACTGACAGCCAGTTTATTTCAGTCCTGGAGGCTGCCTCAGCATAGCTGTTTGTGGTAAACTTTTCAGTTCTTTCTTAGCAGGATTGTTGGAAAATTGCCAGTTACAGAAATCTCTGGCAGTTGTGAAGTGCAGCTGTGGCTATCTGCTTAAGTTTCTATAAAATTAATTCACATCAGGCAATCTCCAACATATACCGAATAAAACACACTCAGGTACACATTTTAAAAGTGCTATGGTGATCCGATCCCAGTGCTGGTTTCCTGCACCATATTCATCATATTCATACATTTTTATTGCCATGACAAATAATGCAAAGGCAGTAATTGTGGGTTTTAACTACCGCAGAGCACACGTGCTCTTCTTGACTATGTAACAGAAAAGAGAAACAAAGAAAACGATGTCATTTTTGTGCAGAGCAAAACCCTGTAGGTCAAAATGGATAACTGGCATGTAATCAGCTCTTTGAGTGATATGAATCCACCACACTCAGCATACACAAATAAACTGTAAATATAAGATCCCTTTCTGCTTTTAACAAAGATGCATGCAGTGAAGTCTTTGGAGCTTGCAAATACTCAGGGGAAAGGAAGGAATAGAAAAAAAACCTCCTTTTTGTCAGCTTCCTTATCTTCTGCCAGCCTTTAGCCCATAGTACAAGTATGAAAGTTAGCTATGGAAGAAAGTGAGCTACACTTTCACTGGTACATTTACTCTAACTGATCGAAGCATCATTTAAAATGTCTCTCATTATCTGAGCAGGTCTATACTTCTACCAGCATAGACATTTAGCTATAATTGCAATTTCTTCTGTGTCATACCTATACCAGCAAAAACCCTAACACAAGCACAAACTGTATCAGTATTAAAGTGTCGTTGCCGATACTGTCATCTTCCTGTTATCCAGGGCAATGGGAGGCTGGAAACAGCTCCCCATACAAGGGATCTCTATCCCTGCACTCACCTCTGGCTGGACTCATTGTGTGGACCCACAGCCGTGCTTCTGGGAAGTTCTAACTACTGGGTGCCAAACAGCATGTGTGCACCTACCCTGCAACCTAGGCCAGCAGCTGCCTGGTCACAGCACAACTGTGTTCTTCTGGTGCTGAAGTTGCACCAAGAAATACCACTGCACTCAGGCTGGTCATGTGCAAGGCTGCTCACACGCTTTTGCATCCACAACATGGATCAGATGAGTTAATTAAAAGTTTTGATTACAAGAATTTGATTTTTTTTTGCTGTGGAACTGTTATAACTTGCACCTATACAAGTAAGGTGTGCCGATGCAGCCAGAGCTGGGTGAAGATAGCTGTAAATCACTTCAAGTCCTCAAGAAGGTCTTTGTTTATTTTGCCTGGATATGTTTCATTGATCTGATTCACTTGTGAATGTTTGATCCATACTGTTTGATCTAGTCTGTACTGCTTGTCTTGCCCCTATTTCATGTATAAAGAGCTCGAAAGAGTTTACCATGAACACAAGGTTACTGAACTACAGCTATTGAGAAGGAAAGAAGGAATGTTAAATGCTTTGGCTGCCCCTCTTGCTGCTAGTCAATACATCTTTCCAGCCATCTCAGCTATCTCTAGTTACAAATACAGAGCAGTTGCTTTTTACTGTATGACTTTTCAGACTTGGTAGATTATCTTAATTCACAACATCTGTTTTACATCTGACAGTGTAACATTGCTCAAAGGAAGAGAAGGGAAGCACGCTGGTGAAGGATAGTTTGATGAGGTAGTATTTCTGTCAAGATGTTCTTTACAAAAAAGATGAGTATTTTTTGTTCTAAGGAAATATTTTGATGACCTATGGTATCACAGAGGGAGCTCAGGGAAACTATTAATACATATTTTTAATAGACAGCAGCTTTCCAGGACCTGCACCTGTTCAAACATACAATTTAGTCCATAGAGATGGGCTAACACAGACCACCATGCACCAACAGAGGCTAGAAGTCCTCAGTGAGATATGTCTATCATATTTGTTATCCAGTGTCAGGGATAACGTGAGCTATGATAGTCAGAGGTGCAAAAGTTGGAACCACCCAGATGTAAGGTAACTAGCTCCCTCTCTTTTTTACAAATTCACTTCATATTAGTAGGGGTGAATTCAGCTGTCAAAAAAGAAGTGCCATAAGGTGTTTTCTTTTAAGGTATCTTCAGCTGCTTCTCCAGAAAGACACAGGTCTTGCATTGGGTCTGCCATCTTTCTATGGGAAACACTATGACATCTCACATGACATTAGATGTTTAGGGATATGAAGTGATCCTTAGATATTAATCCAGGTTCTTTAGAAACACAGAAGTTCAGCATTGAAATGACAAGTTCCTGATGGGGGGAAAAAAAAAAAAAAAAAAAAAAGATCTAGAGTTTGCAAAAACTGAGCATAGCAACACTCCAAATTTAGGCACCCCTTTGAAGATTTGTTCCACCCATCTTCGGGAATGTAACCAAATCACCTAGATTTCCAGGCTGTTTGCCCCAAACTCTCTCTGTAATTGATGGAAAGTGGCAAGACCTTCAGAGACTGACAAAGATCTTACATGTTCTGAAACCACTCCTGCAGCCCCTCTGCACTGTACAGTCATTAGTTTCTTAATGTAAATGCCACTGTTAAAGGAGTAAAATGAGGTGGGGTGGATCTAGGCCCTGGTCATGCACTATAAAAGTCTATAAAAGCCAGCAAGCTGAGTGCAAACCTCTTTGAGCAAGCCAAGAAAAATGCAACAAATGCAGAGGTAGTTTGCATACTGTCATGGGAGCAGCATTCACAGCCTCATATTCTTCTGTGGACTTAGGCATTTACCTAAAATGTAGGCTCAGCTCTTCCACTGGTCTAAGCAGATTTCATCTGTAATTGCCACCTCTCATCTGAGAGGTCCAAACAGCTGGCTATATGCTGAAGTTTATCATGGCCTTAAAGATGATGTACTAACTAAGCTAGCAAAAGCAAACAAACAAAAGATCTGACAAGAGGTATCACCCACAGTTAAGTGGATTTAGTAACTGTGAGGAGAGAGACCTTGAGAGATCTCCCAGACCTTGTCTGAAAAGAAGAATCATTATTGCTCTGGTTTGGTTTGTTAGAACAGGAAAAATTAAGCTAAGGAATATAAAGATGTGTAATTTATTAGTTAATTCCGATATATACAAAGGGATCTCCCTTTTAAAAGTAGCATCCTCTGCATTTCTAGTGCATGTCAGTTTCACAAGCACTGAACTTTCAATTGAGAAAAACAGACAGTGAGAGAAAAATACATTATTAGCAACACTCATCACCGATGTGTCAATATATCCGTTGTGCCCCATAAGGCCTTCCTTTACCCTCCTCTTGTAAGTACAGCCACTGGTAGGGCTGAAATTCAGCATGTTTCTTGTTCTTAGACCCACCTCTGTGCATTCAGACCAAGTTCAGACACCAGCTGCACCTCCTTTCTGAGTTTGTGTGAAACCCAGGGACAAAGCAGACCAAAATATTGTTTAATTTAACCACAGGATTAAGCTATGTAGAGAAAAATGCATGTTAAAAAAACCCAGCATGCATTCTACATGCCTTTATGGTTGTCCCAGCTCTCTCAGACACCCAGTTATATGACCAAAAGGAACATTATTCCCACAAACTCTACAGCCTCTCTTGTAGGAGTTCCCTTTTTAAGCTACTGCACTTCTTTTCATCTCTGTTGGGTCTAGGCTTTCTCCTGTCTTGCTACTGTCTTTTAAAGTTCTCAGGCACTTTGCAAAAAAACAGCCTGATTTCAGCTATTCTGTTTTGTCCCCCATATAGCTTTTTTGTCTCTTTTATAGCTTCTATGAATCTGAGACAAGAAATTAATTAATCTTTCAGAACGTTCTTTCATACATTCATCTACAGTAACCAGGTGGGCCTTCAGTATTCATACATCATCAAAAAGGAACATCTCCCTTGTCTTTTTAGAGCTAATATACGAGACCTTTTCCCACAGAATGCATCTATTTCAGGTATTGTATTATCTTTGTGGTTTTCTCATGCAAATAAGATCAGATGGGACCATAAGCTCATCCTTTATAGGGCACCATCCAACTGTCTTCTGAGAGAGAGGTGCCGACAGAAAACAAAGATGGGTGCTATGTCAATGCACAGTAGACACCATAGCACTGTAGGCAATTATATTTTTGCAGATAATAAAGTGCTATGATGCAAACTTCTTAACTTCATTAAATGAACATTTCCTTTCTGTTAGAGTTCAAGTCTGTATGTGTTCTACTCAACAATGCCTAAGCTCCCCAAACTATTCCAGAGATAAATACTGTTACACTTAATTATTAAAGCATGGCATTTAAGTTAAGCAATCTTAAATTCAACTATCACATAAAACCAGCCAGAAGAGCTATTGTAAAGACAAGACATTCAGAGATTAACTTCTCTTATTTGTGCATTAGTTATTAGATATTTAGATATTTATTACTATTAAATGGAGGAGTCTGATGTGACATATCTTTCCAAAATACATTTTCATTATTTTTCAAGATTACTGTGGTCCTGCATATCAACAAATTCTGGAGGGGGGACTACACTGGTATCAACCACGATAGTAACACTTATTCATTTACATATCAGCATAGCTCACTTTCTACTAAAGTCTGCAAACTGGGTTTTTTTATTAACAACACCCCAGATGATGTGTAAAAGATTAATATAATACATCTCCTACCATACATGTATACCAATTAAAAATCATAAATCAGTGACAGGTTAGTGTTATGACAACCAACTTCTAATCAAATGGAAACATATATGTGTACAGTGATCTCGGCACACATCACTGTGGTAAATCTTGGTTGGGTTTCCCTCATGCAGTGTTATTAATGCTGCACTGTATTGCTCTCTCGGATAGCAATCCTTCCTGTTTTTTATAATTGTTTTTAGGAATTTAAATTTAAATAAGGTAGTTTTCAGGAGTATTTTTACCTCAGTTTTTAGCTTGTAATTGGCAAATCCTTGTCATATTTTCTACTATCTTGACCTGTATGGAGTCACACTAATGGTCTGTAGTTGGAGCTGTTTTTAGCATAATTTCATAAAGAAACACGATCTGGATAATTATGCAGTGTGTATGTGGCCTGGGGGGGGAGTGATGATTGTCTGTGTGATCTTCCAAATATGTGTTCCCCTTGTAAGCCAATTCAATCATATATAAGAACAGGGTAGAGGATTAAACTTCTCTGAGTCCTTATGGGTTTCAAAACACTGGTATCTGCATAGGGGAGAGAGATTATCAGTACGGCAGTGAGAGCTCTCCTCCCGTTTGATATCAGAGGCTTTACAAAGAAGAACTTTTATGAATACTTGAGCCCTTAAGACATTAGAAACCAGGCAAAAAAGCAACCATAAGACACAAATTCAGGGGATTCCAAACTTCATTAGTTTCACTGATCATGGAACAAGCTCTTGCATTGCCAATAACTTGTTCAAGTCTGTGAGTTCATCATGCCAAGTCCCACTCTACAGGTTGGGATTTAATATCCCGATTTTAAGGAATTTTTCAATTTCTCTGATTTCTCTGCTTTTAAGCATTCCTGCCAATGCAATTACTCGTGAATCAGTCAAAGTTACCTCGGGAAGAGTCTCCGGTAGGCCAATCTGGGTGAATTTAATAATGACACTTTGCATTATTCCACTGTTCCAAGAAACCAGACAGGGGAAAATCTACAAATCATTCTGCATAGTAAGGAAATGTCAAAGCAAGATCAGTCTGCAAATGCCAGACTTCACAACGGCTGGTCTACACCTACAATAGTGAAGGTTTTTCATTTACAAACAAAACCAATTAGAGATCAATTCCAATCTGCAGAAATCTGATTAAGGCTTCTCATTTTGCAATTCACTCAGCCTAAATTGCCATCCAAGGGGAATTTCATTTGAATGAGGACTGCAAGACTGAGCTGGACATTCAGATGCTTAATGTGACTGCATCTGACTCCGTTCCAAGTGTTTCCCCATTCCTGGCTCCTACACACAACTTTTATATTATGTCATAAATACTGTCATCAAATTAATCATGCTATGCTGTATATAGGTCAGCCGGAAAAAGATTATCACTTTACATGACATAATGTTATGTGAAGAGGTGGAGCAAAGAAAACTCGGTAGGAAATATGGCTGATCATCTACTTAGTAGAATATTTTTCAGTTTCTTATTCAGGCTCTCATCAGACACAACTTCAATCTCAAATGAAAATAAAGGGATTTCAGCAGGAATTAGGCAACAAATAATTTAGTATCACTGAAGGCACTCATTCTCTTTTGGTAGCTGAGAAGGCATGACAAAGAGACATGAGCATCGCTTCCATGGACTTGCCTCTTTGTGTCTATGTATTTTCCCCAAGATAACCCCAATTAGCTTGAGTCCAAATTCATTCCTTTTTTGATGAGTACGTGAGATTGGGCAAAGCTCTTAATAGGAGTGGTTCTCCTCAGCAAAACAAAGGTGCCTGAATTGCTGTAATCTGCCTGCCAGGAAGAACAATGGCTAGGAAAACCCAGCACCCTGACTGTTATCATATGCTAATAACAGGATTCAAATGCTTTAGAAACACTTGCAATACACTTTGCTTAAATGCTTCTTCTAAAGCTTATATGGCGTCATTTTTACTGTTATTGCAACCTCGGCTTGCCAGTGCAGGGATGCCAAACCTTGATAAAATCATAGGGTGATTCTGTTGTGCAGGCAAACCCTTTGTAATGAATCGCCTGAGAAGAGCTGGGGTTGATGCTCACCCCCAGAAGGAATGGGATTGTACTATACCATTTGAGTCCCATCTAAGCCCTAAAAAGAGTAGCCTCTTGTCCCAGAGGAAATTTCATACCCTGTCCTGTTTAATCTAGTTCTTCTTCCCATGGAGGGTTGTAAATGGGCCCTTTATTCCACCTACAAACCTTAGAAAACTTTTTCATAAGGCTATCTCTGCTGAAGACACAGTGATCTCATTGTTGTGGCAAACACTGAACAGACCATTCCTGCAATGACACTTCCACTTCAGGGCCCTACACTACCCCTAGAACAGGCTTTAGCAGAAGACACTTCATTTTGTATATCTGTATTCTGCTTGTTTGTTTGTTTTGCCAATAGACTGCAAAGATGCCTTCTCTATGAAGCTGTGGAGATTTGTCGGCAGCATCTGGGTCCACATGGATTTTACAATGACAGTCATTGTGTTCATATATTTCAAAGAAAAACTCTGGGACCACGACTGAGCTGAGATTTGCAGAATATAGCAAAAGCAGTTCCTTGGACTTGCAAGTTCCTCATCTACTGCCAGGAAGCCATGAGGTGCCCAAGCTGGAGGCTGAGATCCCATGTAGTTGTACCAACCAGCCAAACCCTGCATTTTGAGAAATCCCAGTCAGTACATATGGCTGCACTGGAGCTGTGCACCTTGACAATGGGCCAAGTGAACTCTCAAGAAACCAAATAATTTTCTGATGGCAGCTGATTTCCTGGCAGGAAGGGTTTCCTCAGAACTCTGCATGGGTTTTGTCAGTTTGCCAAAACCCACCCATTTCACAAAACATTTTGATTTCAACAAATCAGTGGTTTCCAAAAAGCCAGGGGAAAAAAAAAAAAAAAGAAAAAAAAAAAGAGCGCTGTCTAAATACAAAGTTCCCAACCAATTCAAATTATTTCACTCAGTTTTCCCAAAGCTATAAATCAGCTCAATTGGTCTGTTTCAAAACAGGAGCCCCCAGTTGTGTTTGCCAGTTTGGAACAGTCTTACATACCAAGTCTTGAGATGGCTGACAGCACCGTATTGTGTAAATGTCCTGATCAAACGATAGCAATATGCCTGGATATAGCCTCCTGCTCTCTTGTGACGATCCTCCCACAGTCCCCAGCACGATGTCCATGTGCCTGTTCCCCAGGAGGGTGAATGGCTACAAAATCACTCTTACCACAGAGTCCTTCATTCAAAATAGAAATTGCAGACTTTGGAGCACAGAATATGTTCACTGCCCTTCTGTGTCCATGCCATCTCAGAGTGCAATTTAAACAGGACAGGTAACAAGCAGTGAAGGCATCCAGATACGTCTGGCAGTCACTAGCAGAAGACAAACTGACCTGCCAGGGACACCAGGTAACTCATGTGGCTCCTTGCCTGGGCTAGGTCGGTGTCATGGCAACTTCTTTAGGTAACAATAATTCCAATTTAAAGCAGCAGTGGAGCCAGCCTAGAGGATTCTTAACCAGCTTTGCACGGAGTGCCTTTTCCTTCTTGGGCTTGGTACCCCCGTTGGATGACTGACCATAAGATTTTATGCAGAGTAAATGAGAGACCCTGTCACTTGATAAGATGCACACCACAGACAACCATGCAAACCTCAATCTCCAAAAGCACTTAGATGGCTGTGAGTCAGAGACAGTAGGATTGCTGTGCAAGATTTATGTCTTGGTAACATTCTCCAGTTGTGATTGCTTTACACTAATTGTATGTTTTGCCTTCATCCAGAGGCACAGCTAACTTTTCCTTCAGTGCAAGTCCATGCTTCCACATAGTGTAGATTTCTACCAGGCTCAGCTCCAAATGTAGGTGATCCTCTCCTCTGCACTATGCATGGTGGCATCATCCCCACAGTGTGCAGGAAGATATACAGCAGAAAGTAGGTGAAAGCCACTGCATTTCACTTTGAATAATCAAATCAGAGTGACTGTGCCAAAATACTGGGAACATGATGCTCTTTTACTCAGGCAACATGGACTCTACAGCCAGTCATTTCCCACCTCCACCATCCTACCCTGGATCCCATCCTAGGAAACCTCCCTGGTACTCCTCAGCTGCACAGCAGGGCTGGGGCCTCAGGAGCTGGTGAGGCTGGTGGATTCAGGGAGCTTGTGAGCACAGAGACGGGCATCTGTATTGAAGCAGGGAGTAACACATTGTTAATTAAAGCAGCTAGCTGGAACAGAGCATAAAGCAAGAGGAAGGCAGGTAGGGGACCCACCAAAATATGTGGAAATGAAGATATGACCACATAAGTATTACCGCAGTGTAACTCTCCAGTAGTTCACCAGTCACATCAAAGTTAGGGGCTGGGTGGACAGGCCACTTTTTATAGAAAACAACAGAGTTTGTAGAATTGTAAACTGCCCATGCACACAAGCCTTTAATGTTTCAATGAGAAAAGACAGGAATTGCAGTCACACAAGCTGAGCCAGAGCCTTGTATATCAGTAACAGGTTTCTGCTGCTGCTGGAAGTCTCACCGCTCCCTTAAATAAGCTTTCCCCATGTAACAGAATTAGACCTGTAATTTCTGCAAAATTCCTGAGTGCTCAGATTGGGGCTGGCAAAGGTTTCTGTTTATTCAATGTAATTCAACAGAATACTATAAGAATCACAGGGAAACCTAGCAGTGCTACCCTAGCGCTAACAAATACAGTACAGCCCAAATAACCCCCCTGAAACCACAAAAGCTGCTTTTTATGATGACTGTTCTAATAATGTCCCAGTCCTTTGGTTCACATCTTTTCAGTCTTTTGCAATCAGTGTGGCACTTAGACTGTGCAAGGCATGAGGATTGAAAATATGTAGGCTTTACTCTGCACTGCGTGAAACGTGGACCTCTGTAAGGAGAAATGCCACCAGGTAGCAAAACCATGAAACAGCAGAGGTAATCCATCAGCTGGTTTAAAGACAAACTCCTCACTGTTTCACTAGCCTACTTTCATTCCCAGAAGAATGTGGGGATGTTTACAGACTTGGCGACCCTAAAGCCAATGCAGCTGCAATTTCAGCTCAGCTGGCAAAATGCTCCCACCGAGAGCCAGTGGCTAACATGCTACTCCTGACAGTGAGTCTGTGCCTTAATGCAGTTTATTAGCTTCATGTGTGCAGCAGTTTGGAAATGTCATGTGGGCACCAGAAGAAAAAGCATATCTCAAGGGAAAGCCAAGATGGAAGGAGAAGCTGGGAGGACTGAAGGCTGAGCGTGCAGCTGGAGGGAAGTGCCTGGTCCTGTCTACATGGCTTCTTTGGGGGAGTTTCTTGAGGAGGACAGAGAGGTGAGCCCAAGTCCTGAGCATCTCTGCCCTCTAGTGGCTAATATAGGAGTGGAGACAGAGAAGGTCGCTCCTGTAGCACCTTCATCAGCGGTGGGGGTGGTACAGCCATGCCCACCTTTTGCAGAAAAGATACCACACGGACTTAGAGCAGATTACAGACATGGCCAGATAGGCAAGTCAGGTAAAATGCCCCGACTCCCTGTTGTGATGGGGAGGCTGTATGGTAGCACTCTCTCCAAATAACATGTCTCCACTGGAACCAATGAAGCAGGAAAAAAATCCACTTGGGAGTCTTGGAGGCCCCTTCTCCACAGTCCTTTCTCCCACCAAAAGCACAGCACTGAGCTAATGGCCCTGTAACTTTGTTTTGATTTCTCGAGCAGTCGAGTTACCTAATATCTGGCTGGCTTCCCTCAATGACTTTCCAAAAAAGTTCTTCTCAAATAGTTTTCATGAGACACCAAATTCTATCATGAAGTTCTTTCTGAAAATCTTGTTAGTAGCATCAAAGGCCTTGATTCTAATTTTGTCCTGTTATTTTTCTTTCTGCCTGCACTGACAAGCTTATTTAACTTACTTGGACAGGAGATACACAAACATAAGCTTGTTTATTAATACATGTATATGTAAATGAACATATACATGTACATGTACACATGTATATGTACATGCAGCCTAGTCTTATAAAGATAAATCCCCATGTTACTGCCAAATGGTCTTTGCTTTCATTCTTTATTTTGCTAGTTCTTATATATAATAGTTATGCTTGCAGAATTACAGGCTGTAGAGAGGACTCATGCCAGGCAGTCTGAACCACAAACCACACACAATATATTCCTTAACTAGGCTGCCCCTACTATCTGTGATTTGTGAACAAGGTTGCATCTGTATTCTGACAAGTGGTTAAAAGGACATCTCTGTGATGAGATGATGGGACTTGAAACAGTGGGAAAAAATGTAACAGTAAGGAATGGTGCTGCATACAGAAGATTTATATGGGGGCCACACAGTAACTTTGGGAGATTCACAGCTCAGAGGTTATCTCTCTGGCACCTTTCAAGCAAAAGAAAAACCAAAGCCCAGGTAAATGCTAGTTTATGTCTGTGAAGGAACCACAAAGTACCACAAACCACTGGGTCAGCCCCCCAGTCAGATTGATCCCCTGTAACCTGTAAAGACAACAGGTAAACTCAAGGACCTCAGAGGCCATCCACCTTACTCATTTCTGCAAGAGCATAAGACCTCTTGAATGTCTATTCAGCATTTGTCTTGTAGGACTGATTTTGTGGCTAAGACAGAGCAGCTCCTAGAGCTCTTTAGCTGATGGAGGAAATGTGAGTAACCTGTCCTTAGGCTGATGTCATGACATGTGTGCATGCATCCAGCTAACACAAACTGAGAGGACCAGGATAGGCAGTTCATATATTGCTTTACTATCCTCCTTGTCCTTTTAATGATTTGCATCTCTGGGGGAGCTAAAAAGAAGGATGCTTATGCTTAAGCCATGGAAGAACCAGGGACAACCTAACATCTGATATTCCTGTATTTCATTGTGTTGACCATATACGTTGTGATAATTTGGCACACTAAAGATTTCAGCCCATATCTCCAAGATACCATTTCAGGGGCCAGAAATGGCTACTTAAGCCTGTACCACAGTCACTGAATTTATTTCAGCAGGCATCCGTAAGTTCAGTGATTGCTTTTTATCTGAAGACCTAGGAGCACCAGCGCTACAGGGCAGCTCTCACTCTGCATGGCTCCCCAAAGTTCTACATTCTTCAGTCAAATATGAGGCACATATTTATGGCTCAAATTGGAATGACACACTTTCAGTCTACCCAAATTATCTGAGCAGAGACCATGTTAGTCAAAGTTTACACTCTCCTGACAGTCACTGTTCTATCTCTTTTCTATTGCAGAAGAGAATTTTTGTTTGACAAACATGCTGGCATGAATTTCATAAAACCATGCTGTAGATTAGGTGAAGGAAGAAATCTATCTCAGGGCTATATGACCTTTGATAGTTCATATTTAAGCTTTATTTGAATGGAGCTTAAAAATCAGAGAAGAAACGGAATTGTTTTTAGGGAGTATCAGTTTTCCTGTGACTGTGTGAAGGGAAACAAGCCATTAATAAAATTTTGCTTAGCAGCACATCTAAAGAATTTTATCTCTACAGACTTTGAAAAACTAACCATTTGCTATATTTTTTTTCCTGTAATAATGATGTGTCAAGCACACATAAGCCTAACTTTCACAAAACTGTTTATGCTGCAAATATGATTAAATCAGGGGACTGTATTTTAAGCGGTGATGCTCAGATTATGGTACAAGCTCTTTTGATCTTGTTATTGTAGTGTATTAGTGCATTAAAGCCACATTAGATATTTATGTTAGGAGTTCCTGTGTGCATACAAAATGCTACAACAGCCTCTCAGCAGAACAGTAAGGTGATACTGTCATGCAGTGAGAAAAGGATCCTGGCTTTTTTGTTATGATATAAACAAGGCATTAGATTCACTTGCAAACATGGCATCCAGCGAGCATGTAAGACAGATTTAAGAATCAGATAAAATTTCATAAATTTTAACATGAATAAGAACGTGCTCAAACATTAATATCACCAAAAATTTTGCCATTTGTTAACTTTGTTTTGCCGTTACAAAAACCTGCAAGTACTGGGAGTGTGCTGTCTGTAGAAACAATTAGCCTGGCCTGTGAGCAGCACAGCAGAATGCAGCCACAGATGAGATGGCTCCAGAGCCTGCAAAAAGAGAACATGGACAGAAAATGATCAGCTGACTATGGGAAGGGAATTGAAAATAATACTCCTATAATCAAGCCATTTATCTGACAGGCAGATAATACTGGATAAGGATCTTTGTAGCAGGATTCGTTCAATCTGTCAAGCAGTGGGAGCTGGGGGAGTATAAATTCCTAAATAATCAATCCATGTAAAGAAATCAGCTGTTTTACTGATTAAATTCTGTCAGTGAAAAGACAAAACTTGGGCTTAACTGTAAGACTTCATCCTCTACTACTAAAGCACTTGTGACTCTAATGGTTTTCAGCCTGCGTTCAGAGCAGCGTTGCCTCAGTGGCCTGCCAACATCTCATTCATACAGGACCTCCTGGGCCCGAGGGCCTTCAAGGCCATTTAGATGACTGAAAATGCAGTTAACTGCTGTATAGGGCATCACCAGTTAAAACCTCAGAAATCTGCTGTCTTTAGGGCCTAATTTGTTTTGCTACATAGAAAATTCTTCCAGGCTCATGTCTGAATCCCCTCCAGTTTTTTTGCCTTTCTTCTGCTCCTGGATCAGCAGTAGCACTGGTCTGTCCAGGTGAAAAAGTGAGAAGAGGCAATAATCACTGGCTGAAAGTGTTCACACTGACCTCCTGGTGCTGCAGGAACAGGGGAAAATGCACAATTAATGCAGGCAGCAGTTACCTGGCCTTTGCAGACGTAATTACAGCCTTTTCTCACTCATAACCTTGAAGGGATGGGGATGCTCCCGACTGCTCCCCACAACCTCTGCCAGACCCTTGCAGCGTCTTTCTGGGGCTTATAATCTGCAATTTGAGAAAAATAGTTTCATAAATAAGAAGAAGTGACATATATAGAGTGATTAGATTATAGAAGTGGAGAAGAAACTAGCACAACAGTTGCCCTACACTTCAACATCATCCAGAAAAGATCATTTTTTTTGCATTTTGGGCTTCATAGCGAATTCAAATATCAAGGCCTAATTCTTCTTTTATGCCTCTATAATTCAGAAGTAACATGAGAGGAGAAGCTTACCACTGAACCTCAGATGAAAGGTATTTGTAACTGCTACAACTTCCAATTTTAAAAGAAAATATTTTAATTATGATGCAATGCAGTGGGAATTAAAGAAGCTTACATTTCTGTTTATTTTACATGGTGCCCAATCCTCCTCTTTTTTTTTTTTTTTTTTTTTTTTTTCTCTCTCATTGACTTCATTATGAGCACAATGTGATATGCCTGAGCTAACATGGGAAAGCAGAAGAGATCCATGTGGTGGATATTAAGATATAGCACTTACAGAAGGATAAAACCTAATTCTGTGATCATACGGAGGTAAAGCAGAACTGCTTCCAGTTAAGCCAGGGATACCTCATTGGTACAAAGTCAGTGCAACTCTATGTACTACTTTAAAAAGGGAGTTAATAACCATTTTTTTACACTCACTAATCACAACTGTGACTAATCATAACATTAGGCCTCTGAGCAGATGCATTTCCTGCAAAACACAACCCTGCATGCCTAATAGCAGGACACAAACCAGCTGTGGGCCAAAAGCCATTTGGACACCTTAGCCTACAGCAGCACCTACACTAGCAAATCATGACTCCTGGTGGCCTTGCTGCCCCAGGCAAAGCCCTGGACTAGCAAGGCCAGATGGTTTCAGTGCCACAAAACTGTTCCCAGATGGTTGGCCTGTAATTTTCCAGGGTCCCATAGTATGCCTACCAGAACCGAAGCCCACATTAGTCTTCCTAACTATGCAAAGGACATGATGCATTTGTTTATTCTGCATAACAATTTTGAAAGCTTTCTGCAAGGAAAGTCTTACATATGTGGAAATACTTGTTTAATATGAACATCTGTAAATCAAAAGCTTTGTGAGTCAGATTGCTCAGTAGATGGGATACAATTTTCAGCAGTGACTAAATGATTTAGAAGCCAAAGATCTGTTTTCAAAAAGGGACAGGTGCTTAAATCTCATTGAAAGTCAAAGGAAAATAAATTTGTAAGTTCAGTTTAAACATAGAATTTCAGTCTGTCTGAAAGCATTGCTTACTCATCCTTGAGAATGCATTTTATTGTCAATTTAATGAATCCAACCTCTGGCTGTTAGGCTGGACATGTTCAGATATAAACAGAGGACAACAAATTCTCCCCACTGTGGGAATTAGTGGCTGAAATGTTATGTTTTGGAGTATGCAGGTATTCAGAAGAGATAACAGTGTTTCATCCTGGCCTGAAGCTATTAAACAGGTCTTTCACCCATATGAATAGGGGGAGTGTCAGAAATTCAGTGCCATTTCTCTGCAATGTGGAGTAGACAAGGCTCTGAAACGATCACTGTAGAAGCATCCATACCTCAGACATTGGTTCAGGGTTTGTGGGAGGAGAAGGAGGTTATGAGCTCTGATGACACTCCTCCTGAAGATCAAAGCACCCACACCAGCAACCAAGCCATGAAAACTTTTGAAAGGAGAGCTTTGCTGCAGAGATCTGCTTTTTGGTGGTCTGTGGTTTCCTCTGAAGCAGCACAGACTGCATATGGGGCTGCTTGGAAGACACCATGCCACAGCCTGTGTGGGAAAGGGACTTGTGGGGATCTCCTGCCACCACCCCACTGGGTGGAATTAAATTAGCGTTGACTACAGGTTTGGTCACTGCTCCACCAGCTTCCACCAATGCCCATGAAAATCCATCTACCTCTCAGCCACTGCTGGATGTGCTGCATGGGGAGGAGCTGAAAGGAGATGGTTACCAGAGTGGTGCCAGAGCAGGTGTGCTGGGAAATAAACAGGGAAGGGATATAAACCCAAGCTTGGATCACTGCGACTCTGTCTGCATTTCCTGGAAAGACAGTGTTCAGGCTTAGGGAGGCACTGGGAAGGATGGACCACTCCTGTGTTTGTCATGGGAAACTGAAGAACAAAAAAAAAAACCAGGAACTGATTGAGATGTAGAACAAATAATGCTTCATTTCATACAGATTTGTGTCTTGTTGGTGATCTCCCTATGGATCCTTCAATGTCTGACCCATTTTGGGTCATATTCCTATTTACACCTCAGCCTCTGAAGGACCCAGGACTCCTGGAGGTGCCTGATTCCTAATTCGGGACTTTCTCTTCCTCCACTAGAAGAGATCAGAGGAGGCAATGTGGCTGTTTATTGGTGTAGCTGCCTTCTCTCCTTGACCTGAACCTGGGTATAGCTTTCATCCCTCCCAAACATTTTTGTTCCTATTAGATCTCTACTTCTTTTATTTCTGTAATTTGACAACATCATTACCTGATTGTGGGGAGCTTATTTCTGATGTGTTAATAGTCCTGCAATGCTTAAGGCATTAAAAATGCATAAATTATTATATATCCTTTGTTTGCATCCTACATTTGTGTGAAGAAGGATTTTCCAAAAATTGCATGAATTTTTGCATTTTCCCTTTCCCTCTCAGTGGCACCAGCCCTTGAAGCACTACCCCTTCACAATCCCGAGATGGAAATTTCAATGCTGAAGCACCCCAAAAAACCTGCTCTTAGGCCTCCACCAGCACTGTCATTCACCCTATTTCAGGAATGCGAGTCCCTCATGTCTTTCACACCCCACTGTCATGTGCCAACGTGATTGACACTGCTGGGAATGCCCACCCCTCTTAAATGCGGTCATGGGCTGTTGGTGCTGCAGACATGCAGACAGAAGGAACACGGACCCCGAAGAGTGTCAGATAGCCATCTGCCAGCCAAGGCACAATATGGTGGCTACTGCCAAGCCAGCTGGGTCCTCACTCTTCCAGCTGGTACAAAAGTTGCCAGGCAGCCTCCACTCCAAGAATATTCAAGCATCTGGGGCTACAATCTATGCCATGTGTTTTTACTACATAGCGGAAAATAATTTATTCAGATATGCTAAATTATATTTTTAACATTCCACAAACAGTTCATTGTGAAAGTCAGTTCTGGCATTAACTAGAAAATGCGGTACTTTGCTCATTGTGTATATTATTATAATGGTCCTTTTTTGTTTAATCTAAATATTGTAGCTCATTTATCTTCTTGGATGTCAGAACCAGCTCTTGGCTGCATAGTTCTGCTGCTGTCTACCAGTTAAATGATTATTACTTAAACATTTTCTACATAATTAATGGATAACTATTTTTTTGCTGGATGACATCTACATACCTTTGTCCAAAAGAATCCCTCATATTCTTTTCTTTTCAGTGCATATTGAGAGCCTATAGCATGTTGATCATTGCTATTCTAAACAAGAAGGACTGAAGAGAATTTCTTCTGCGCAATTCAGTATCACTCAGTTCTTGAAAAATTGAAAATGGCCCTCTTTTCATAAATGAGACATTGTCAGCAAAGGAAAAATGGGAATAGAGCCCAGGACATTTACTTTGAGATTCAGAGTTCCTTACCACTTGAGCTCAATAAGAATTTCCTACTGTTAACAATGGTATGGGGCTTTTAAGCTTTCTTTAGTCCATAATCAGACATTAGATGATAACTAGGTACGTCCATCCATCCATTTATTTGTAAGCCTTTCCTCAGAGAACAAAACCTTCTTCAGTTTGCATGGATTTCAAAAGGTATCAGCATAATTTTCATTTTCATTTCCCTCTGCATCTTTAAGTATCACTCTACTCTCCACGGCTTCTTTGGAGCAAGCTCAAAAATCAGAAGTGAGCAAGTGCAGTTTTATTTTCTGTTGTGCACTGATTTGCAGGAATTCCTTTCCTCTATTAGATCTACGATGTGGGCTACCTAAGAATCTTTTTTCTTTCAGGAAAAAAAAAATCTACTTTCTTGTCCCTTTCTACCATATACATCACATTCTGTAGCCATACAACAGAAATAATTCTCGCTAATGTCCACACACTTAACAATTGAACACACACAAATAAATAATTTCAGAAAAGCTATTTAATCTCTCTCTACACCCCAGTGGAATATGATTTTCAAACTCCTTTTAAGACAAGCAAAAGAATTCTGGGTTTATCTTTCCTGTCATTTTATTTTAATTGATGTTTATCACATTCTTCATACTGACTTCCAAATGCCTCACCCTTTCTTCATCAGGAGGGGCAATTCCTAGAGACATGTGAAATGTTTCATTTGAACTACAAAAGCCTGGAAGCAGACTTGCTGTGAATTCATCCTGTATTTGCAGATCATCAGTCAATCGTTAAAATCCTGTGTCTGCTGAGTTGTCTGCAAGCTTGTGTCTGCTGTCACTCAGCAGGTCTTACTGGCTCTTGTCCTCGGGGACTTCCATGGCTGTTGTTCTGGGGCATTTCCAGGGAAAATATGGCTCATCATTTAAAGGCCACTCATGGTCTTTTGTGGGTTTTGGACACCTGTGCCTTGTGCTTGAACAGAAACTTCATGCAGACCTTTGTGATTCCCCATGAACCTTAAATATGTCACATTTCCTCGTAGCTTAAACAGTAAAATGGAGGTGGGCCAACCCCAGTCCTTCTGGGGCCTGTATACACAAGTATGTCAGTTCTGATTCTTGCAAAGTTACTTCAAAGCAGAAGTAATTTTGAAACCAGATTAAAGCTAACATGACATACCAAACTCTGAACCGAAGGAGCTAAGATTCAAGCATACGTTCTCCTGTGCGGGTTCAGGGATATCAGCCCCAGGAGAGAGGCCAGACTGAGGACGATAACACCCGAGACAATCGTGGGCAGACACAGCCACCAATATCTGCACAAGAGACCCCGTGCCCACAATGAAGGGAGGCAGTCATGCAAAAGTTGGGGGCAATAGAAAAAAATTAGTTGTGTTTGTGGATGTTGTCGGATATGCTTCCTGTAGACAACCAATTGACATTTCTTATACCAGCTTGTGAGCCTTCAGGTGCTGTGGCAGCTGCTACAGCACTGCCTGCATTATTCAAGTGATTCAACCGGACAGCCTCAGCAGTCCCTGCCATCTAATACTTGAAATAACCAAAACGCTCTAATATTGCAACATGATAAAATAAAAGTATGTTATCACTGTAATTCTTCAACAAATGGGCTCCAGCAAATCTTGCTGAGGCAGTTGAAAGCAATACCTCCATCAGAGTAGGAGTCAGCTGCAGATCAAGCTGGATGGATGTCTGAATTGAAGCATCTAAACTCCCATCAACAGAGATGAAGGGCTGGATTCAGTTGCTCAGACACAGGCACCAGGTGCCATCTGAGGTGTCCTAAGGGTACCACCTCACCTCTAGCTGCCACCCCAAAGAGCATGAGTGTCTCACAGGCCCTGGGTTATATCTGCCAGTATCTGAGTTGTATCTGTGGCCCTGTGAGTGTCTCCAATATCCTGGGCATCTCAAATGCCTGATGCCTCCATGTGGGAAATCAAGTAAATCTCTAGCCAATACACCAGAGGAGCCTGAGAGCAATTTGGAAGAATTAGGTGGATTTATCAACAAAGCTATGACATAAGGAGGAGATGGGGCATACCTCAGTGAGTGTCAGCAGCTCCTCTGACCACAGCAGGTATCAAAATCAAGAAGCCTCATCTCCTTTCTTCACTTCTTCCTCTAGTAAATCCAAGAGAATTGTATTTGTTTAATACCTCTTGTTAGCTTAATTGAAGCAAAAGAAGCCACAGATCTGACAAGACACTGTAAATAGTGAACAGATTAGCAGCATCCAGCAACCCTGTTAACTTGAGCTGTAGCCTTTATCTCCCAATGGGCCAGTTAACTTGTGTGCAAGAATATTTCCACATTGAATGGAAGGACTTTGTTTGTGCATGAAATTCAAATTAAGAGCAATACATCAGTTATTTCTGCAGCAAATACAAGTTCTTAATATGTAAGGGCAATTTGATTTTATACTACTTTTAAAAATGCCTCAAAGAAAGGAGTTAATTTTTTCTTTAGGCAGAATTCACATAAGCTTTTAATTACTATTCTGTAAAGATAACCAGTTTAGTTATCTTTCACTATTCACTCTTCTCAAGAGCAGCTTCATAGATGGCAAACTCAATCAGCTGTTTTTGTGAAACAGTCTCATGCTACTGCAAATGGCTACAGAGCAGAAAGAACTTTTTTAGAACATACATTTTCTTTATATGTACCTGCACTGTGATTTTACATTGAACTGCATTTGGGTTCTTGTTCTGAAAATGTTTTATTTCAGATTTTGTGCTGGTGCACTATGGATAATCAAGGTCTTCTTAAACACATAGGTATCAAGAAAGTCAGAATTCAGTTATTGGCTCCAGCTCTGCAGACATCTTGTCTTTGAGGGTAAGGAATGTCGACAGGTCTAAGGAAACACAGGAAACTGGAACACAGCAATTCTTGTGCTCTACAGTGAAATCAAGGTCCTGATCTGACATACATGCAGGAAACTGGAGCATAGGATCCTAACAGTCCAGTAATTTTGATTAAAACCTGATCTTGCAAAACTTATGGACATATTTTTTTCCTAAATCAATTCCCCATAACTACTTCAAAGCTTCACTTTAGAAATACCTGTGAGTTTCTGCTACATAGGGGTTGCAGTGATAAAGTGGCCATGCTGTGGTTTTTATTAAATGCTAGATGTGACATTTTAGTTACAGCTCTCTGACCCAGTAAAAGATCCATGCAAATACCGGGCTCTTGATATAGGCAGAACTTACCGTACATTTCAGCTGTACAGTTATTAAAAACATTTCTGTAGACATTCCCTTCCCTTCTTAGATTGTTCTTGGCATTTCTCAGATTTTTATGAATATTTATGAAGGTACTTGCTTGTATGTTAAATGAAGTCTATGAGTAAGTCATCAGTTTCTCTGGAAGTAGTGCTTTTTGTGAAAACTTTGTTGGCCCTCCAACACAAGTGCCCCTGAGGGACTAGAAAGTTTGAGCCCAGCTTGTAGAGTACATCCTATAGAATAAATACAAGCCTTTAATCAGCACAACAACCACAATACAACAAACTGAATAACCATCTGAAGAAACTCAGGGAGCACTGTGATTTAGTCTGCCACAGAAAGCTGTTCTGTAACAGCTTTGCAAATATGGCCCCAGCTACCAAACCTATGCTAAAATCTCTGAACAGACTTACACTAGTTAGTAGATGACTTTTTTTGATTAACGTATCTTCATAAACTCAAGGCTACATGGAGAAAATACGCTGTTTTATTGTTCCAATACAGCTTTTCCTGAAAACAAAAGCGGTTTCACATTTGACTTCAAAGGAGGCAAAGCTGGACCCTAAAACTATAAACAGTATAATAAACACTAGTAAAACATAATACTTACTAAACCAGCATGAATTCTGCTCCCCAAAAGTACGCATTTACTTGCTACTTGTGCAACGTAATACTAATGAAAATGAAAAATGGCTGGTCACTGAGGTCACAGTCAAGTACTGTGAGAGTCAAACAATCCATCAGAAATAATACTATGAAATACATTTTCATTAAGTGTTCACAGAATTAACCTGAATTCCAAATAAATTAGTAAAACTGTTATATCTCTGCTTATTTGCAAGTTGATGAAAAGAAAATTCATCAGCATGCTTCCCAACAAAATGCAGGAGTGCACACTCAATTCAAAGTTTTAATATTAGTGTACACTACAAAGCCATACATAAACATACAGAGAGTGTAAAATTGACATTAATATCAATGGAAGTGGAAATAGGACAAGATAGAAAAATCTGGTTCTGTGCTTTGTTGGACTTAATGCTTAATAAATTGTTTATTAATAGCTTACTTAGCTCTCCTAAGTGGTATAAAACCAGTTTTCCTGGATTTTGCCTTTATGTATTCTCAGTTATTCGTAATTGGTGCAGCATAGATCAATGGGAGTCTATCACAGCAAAGACTATATGAAGTGTAACTTGAAGGTGTCCTAATTTAGTTCTGTAGGAGACAAATCACATTCTTTTTTTTTATAACCACTGGAGACAGATCTCGCATGTTGGCAATGCACTTTCCCAGTGAAGTCTGGCATATCAACACCATTCTTTTGCTGTTTACAAGGAAACTGAGCAAAGAAAAATTATTTTCAATGTCAGCCTCCAGCCAGTTGTACTGTCAGACAATGAACCATGATGCTAAGTGCAGGACAGCATCTTGTCTGATAGATGGTAAGTAATTAAGCAGCTTCAGCCAGAAAAGGTTTTATGTTGTCCTTGGGCTTTGGACAATGAGATTTCTATTCCTAAACTGCCTTCCTGTAAGATTAAAAAAACCATTCACCCTACTTGTTTTTATTGTGAAAAGATGAGGTTCTCCCAGTTCTATAGAGCAGTGAGCCTCCACATGTAGAGAAGATAATGGATGTTTCATTTAATTTCCTTCTCTTGTGCCTTCATGAAAGGAAACCCAGACATTGCCTTTAGCAATACTGCTGCAGGATGTTGACCCTGAAAATAATTCCAAAATTAGACAAATGTATTATTCTCATGTAATGTGTGAATACAAATGGGAAGGACAGACTTTAGTTTCCATTTCTTATAAATAAGATAGAAATATCTCACCCCTACAGATGTACAGCAAAGATCTTTAAATACATAAAGATATCACTGAAATAAATTCTTGAAGAGGTAATATTTCCTTTTATTCCCTCTGGTTTATGTGATAATGAGAATAAAGCAAATAAGATATTTAGAAGTGAGCACAGCATTTGATGAAGACTAGGCATAAAAGATCCTTCATCTACATGAAGCAAAGGACTAATAAAAACTCTTTGGGAAAGAGAACTTCCTGATACTAAAAGTCAAATAAATTGAATTGAAACTTCTTTATGACCTTCTAATACATACTCATTAGAGATACTTACACAGCCCTACCCCCGGAGAATCTTTGTGTCTCACTGTTTTTATGCTCTGGATTTATTACCACTTCTAAATGGGACACTGCTTATTTCCTCATTTTGCAGATTCAGAAATGAAGGTCTGATGTGACCTTTTCAGGTCACTGAAAATCCGGGATGGCATGGAAAACAGAATTCACATTCTGACTGAAGTCAGAAAATCATCCTGTGTTAAGTCTTTCTCATTGAAAAAAAAAAAAAAAAGAAGGAAAGGCTTATAAGTTATCACTCATGAGATTGTACCAATATGGAAGAAAAAGAAGGCCTCAAGGCTAGAATAATGGTTGAGAGAATATGGAAAGTATTAGTGAATGGAAAAAAAAATTGACAGAATGTTAAATTACTGTGTAGGCTTTCATGTGGTATGGTTGTACCTCTACACATTTGTGGATAAAAACAAAATTCAAGTTATGGTTACAGGAAAAAAATCAAATGTTTGTTTTATTGCAATTTGACCAAGAGGTGTAATTAAAACAGCTGAATCCTTGGATTCACTGCAAGACAAAAATTGGAAAAACTCAGATAATGAATTTTCTTACTTTGTGTTTTCTACTGCTTTTATATAATGAACATCCTGTTCTCTGCCTAATCCTACAAACAATGTACAATGAGCCCTTACTTACCAGAAATATCATTATGTGAATCAGGGTCATGTTCAACTTTAAATGAGGTTTGTATAACAGAACCATCTGGCTTCTGCGAGGCCACAGAGCTCAGCAGGACTAAGGTGATTGGGACATACTGCTTCACTAGGAGTCATTTGTTCTTATTTCGTCCAGCCAAACTCTGTGGCCTTGCACAATCTCCAGGAATTTTGGTCCTGTTAAATTTAGGGGCCATATCATATTTTCAGTAGTTAATGGTTCAGAACTGATGTGCATTACACATAACTGTTATTCTTTATATTTGTATATGCCAACAAATACTTGTTTGCATGGCAACTTATGTTCAAAATTATACATTAAGTGTACACAGCATTGTGCAATTATAGACTACATTTTATAATCTGAGTGATCGTAAGATTCTCTGCTTTGGTCATATTGTCTTGAGCAACATCAAAATTAAAAGAAATTGTTTGCGAGTAGTTTGGTTAAAGGCAGAAGGAAGATAAAAATGCATATCAGATTTCTTTTGGGTTTTTTTGTTTGGGTTTTTGGTTTGGTTTGGGTTTTTTGGGTTGTTTGTTTTTGTTTTTTTTTAAAGGAGGATACTGAAGGAGAAAGCAGAAGACCCCTAGAAAACAGATACAGAAAATATTTGTCAGTAGATGTGGAAAAGCATAACTGAGGCCAAAGAAAAGAAGTGGCAAAACAGAATTAAGAGTCTGCCAGCAGGGTGTTAGAAGAAGATGTGCGTAACTAATTCTGGTGAAGAGAGGAGGTAGAACTGAAGACACAGTGAAAAATAATCTATAGGATTAAAATCAGAGAGCACGTGAACATTCTCATCTTCAAAATGATGATATTTTTAACCAGTTTTCATCCAGATGTCACACATACTTAGCCTTGGGAGAGAGCTAAGACATTTTGGAGAAAATCAAGGAGGAAGCTGAAGGGAAGGAAGTGTTGAAAGTGGAGCTGGATAATATATTCATTAGAAGCAACAGTAATGAAGCAGGCAAGCTGGCGAAAAACAACTGGTGGGGTACCTCAATAGTGAAAGGTGAGAACCAACGAGAAGGCTCCATGAGAAACAGAAAAGAAAAAGTTGAAATAGATCAAAATGATCTCATTACTCATTTAACACAGAGAATGAGAAGTTAAAGAATAAGGAAATGTTGAAGACAGTGACATGGGGGTGAATTACATTTTCCTTTAATTAGTGTTCACTTACCCCTTAGGGGAGTAAACCTGCTGAAGGAGAGAATACACAACACTTAATTTATGTCCCTGATGTTCTTACTGTCCAAGCATTTAAATCCAGAGGACAAATGACACCAAAAATACAGATGAATCAAAAAATAAATGCAAGTGCTATCAGAGACATAGCCAAGATTAAAGAAGTAGTCATAGCTATGTGTGGGGTCAATAGATGAATCAGAGAGGAAAGGGATGATGGTGTGGCTCAGTGAGGGAGTAGCCAGAGGAAAGCCCAGAGGGGTGGGTGGGAAGGGAATGAGTGAGTGTGGATGGGGAAGGGAGAGAAGCACTGCTGAGGGCAGCATGCAGCGGCCAAAGAGATGGGTTTCAGTTTCAGATCTATAAAGGAATACTGTTCTGTAAAGGCAAGGTCAAGGTCAAGAGTGGGGATGTTATTGTACGGCAGATCCAAAGAAGGTTAATGTAAATAAGTGAATGGTAGGGAATTGAATTCATCAGTGGTGTAGAATGAGTGTAGGGGATTATGAGATGAGGGGAATAAAGCAGCCAGAAGTAACGAACTTGCCATATTGGTACAGTGGAAAGGAAGAATTGAAGACAGAAGGATGGTAGAAAGGAGACAAAAGGTAGAGGGACACCACTCCATGGCGAATGAAGGAAAGAAGATGAATCAGGCAGGAGATATGGGGAGCCAAGTGGTCTTACTGTCAAGTTTGATCCTGAACACATCTATGAGGTCAGCAACAGGTACTAGTTGGATTTTGAAGACTGGAAGCTGTTACATACATGAAGGAGGGGAAAACAAGTGAGAAGTTTATAATCAGAGTAAACTATATTCTTCAAAGAAGGTTTAAAAAAGTGATGGAGAACTGTAGTTGAGAAGAAAAAAAAAAAAAAAAGAATACGTGAGCCAAAGCAAACCACAAGTCAGGAATAAAACACATCCATCTGAAGATTGCAAGAGTAGTCAGAAGAAACAACCACAGACTTTCAAGTCTGCAAAACCATTCTTCCATTCTTTTGGTTATCTGAATTGCCAATTATTAGATTTTTAGTCTCTGAGTGTTTGGAATGATCAAGATCATTCTTTACTTATTGTTGCACTGAATCTTGTGGAATTAAACTTGAATGTATAAAATGTTGAAACATTGCTTGCTCAGAATGACTCATTAACATCACAGAATAAATAAGCGGATAACATTGCTAATTTTATTCAAAGCCCTTGAATATACTTCATCCATAAACTCTGACTTCAGTGAGTATAAACAACTCTCAGTGAGTGCCCCCATAGGACAGATTTTACAACCAAAAACTGTTACCACTCCTACACTTGGGAACTAAGCATTTTTTCTTCTTCATACTGACTGCTCATAAACTAAAATTCAAATGTTAATCCATGAATTATCCATGCCTAAATTGAAAAATATTCTGAAGTATTCATTAAAGTCTTTGTGGCATTAACACCAACTTCAGATTTTTTTTTTTCTGACTGCTTCATAATGCCACCCTAGCTAATGGATTTATTTATGAGAAGCATCAGGAAACACAATGAGTGTTAGATGAACAGTAAAAGTATTCACAAAAAGCAAATTCTGAAACTGGAAACATCAAGCAGCATCATCCTATGTAACTTCTATATCCACCCCAAAAGACCTGGTGCTCTAAAAGACTTTCATAGTACTAGGCAGGACTTTTAAAAACTTCATTGAATCAGGGTCTTAAATCCTTCCTGAAGATAAACTTCACTGGAATAAACTTCAAAAACTAGGTGACCAAAGCATGCTTTTAGAGTTCTCTTTTCTTTATCCTGTCAGTGACTTTTGTATTTGGATGGAGAGTGCAGGCTGTGTATCGGGAGGGGAGGTGTGAAAGCAATAACATGATGGCAAGGAATTGTTTGGGAGACATAAGAGTGAATAAAAGGTAAGGACTGAGAAGGAGGATTTAAATTTTTTTCACAAAAAAAGTAACAGCTGTTATGTCATGAGTCTATACTTGTCCTGATCATTTTGCTTGTGTGCTGTTTTTTTTTCCCACCCCACATCTGTCTTTCTCTGCATATGCTGTATGTTTTTCTAGGCAAATCACTACCTTTCCCTGTGTCTGGAAGGAAACACAACATCTTTTTGGCACTGGATCACGCTTCATAATGAAGAATGTGATTATAACTGATGAAGGATATGGATTCATCTTTCAACTCTGCAAATTATTTACTATGATTCAGAGTCATGAATTCCTCTGGGCCAAGTCTTTTTCTCTGAAGCTGCTGCAAGAGTTACCATATATTGTTGATATGACTAAAATTTAAGGTTGAGAGGAAGCTGGGGCCAAGATTTTGACGTGCTAAGCAACTGCCCTAAAGTCATATCCTTTAAAATGTCACAGGACATCTAATACTGGATGTTGTTCAGTTTTTAATGTTATTTAAGTTTTATCAATAATAATGACAATAAATGTTGTAATAGTATCTAATATTTATATAGTGCTTACGAACCTGAAGTTTTGACCAGATGTTTTTTCCCGAATGAGCAATCAGACTTAGAGAGATTTATGGAGTTGTCAACTAAGGAGCTTTTCAAAAGCAGTTACAGTTTTTATAACACTTCAGATCATGGTTCTTATTTGTTTGAATGTTCAAGCAACTACAGTTGTCTTTGCTGATGTTTGCTACTCACAAATGCAGAAGGAATTCAATATTCAATTAAAGAATATTAAATTAGGTATTAAATTAAAGAAGTTACACTAGGATCATGATGATAATAGGGTTGTAACTATGTATCCAAAACTATGATAGTAAGAAGCCCTGACAGCTGACAGCTTTCTTGAGTCCACAAAGTCCAAGAGCAAAGACAGCAATCATATCTCAGTAATGTGCAGTACAAGGATGCCCATGAAGCAGCGGCATGTTTACTCACTATCTCTTAGTACTATACGTTGCACTGCAAGTTTCCTGAAAATATTACTATCTCATGCATTTAATGCCTTTAATGTTTTTCATAAGCTTGACAAAAGATGGACTAATAATTCACTCTATTCAATTCCCTGGGACAATTTGTTCGACACCCAAAACTATTCTTCAGTAAGACAGACTCAGGACTTCATCCTGTTCAAATTAGCATAGAAGTATTTGTAGGATCAGGTTCACTACGTAGAGTGAAAGAAAATACCTGTATAACCTATACAATGCATTCTACCTGAAGGTATGCAGAACTGACAGAAACTTATTCAAGTAAAAGAAGCAGACTATCAACAAACTGTATAACAGAGAAAGTTTTTATTTTCAGGGTCTTTCCTGTAGTCTTTAAAGAAATGTTGAAAGATGACATTTACAATGTACTTGCCAATTGTCATCAGGAAATCTGTTTTCTCCTTGTATCCTTAAGTTACTGAAAAGACTTGACCTCCAAGTGAAAAGGAAAGATATTTTCCTTTATCCTGTAACAAACCCAGATGGCTGGAATCTAGACTGACTTCTTCTGCTGGAGTATAACAGCCAGGGATTTACACACCACCGAGTAGACTGTTGCTCTGACTCCGAGCTTGCCTATACGGTTTTGCAAGATCTACAATAATGGGAGCAATGCATTTCTGCTGGGATAACTTCAGCATACAGAAGAGCCTTTCCTATGGTCTGTACTCTGCATCTTACTCATTGCTTTGCTGTCTTGTTCTAGAAGGCTCCCAATCAGTGCCTTTTTTTGCAGCTTTCCTATAAGGAGCCTTGAGAGCCATGATGACTTATATCCAAAAAGGTATTCAGCATTAGCAGATTTTATTTTCTGGCTGGAAATTGAAGTTCTGTCAATACAAGCTTTATACATCTATGTCAATTATTGTGAAGATTTTCACACAAATATGCTAATTTTTCACACATGCATGCTAACCCCTACATGTAGACCCCTGAAGAATCAAAAGAAAAATTTCAGAACATAAATTATTCACTGCTATGTATTGACTGAAAGGGAGGTTGTGTTACAGAGGAGGGACCAAAATCAATCACACAGCTGGTAAAAAAATGGTTATTTTACCCTTATGCCAACTATTCCACACTTATTGGTACAAAAATGTTGCTACACAATATTCCCTCCCTCACTTGAACATTTACAATATGGTTTGTTATACAGACTGCAATTTTCAAACAAGTCTGAGAGGCACAGGTCCTCTCCTCCCTTTCATGTGTGGACAATATTTCACTAGTGCCATCCTTCACAAGAAAATAATGAAAGTAAATGTGGAAAGCAATGAAAGCCATTGTGAATTTTACTCAACTGAATCTCATCAAGCATAAGTCTTTCTTCAGGGTTGTCCCCACAGTAGGTTTGAAACAAGTGTTAATTGATTTATCTGCTCTTCACTTGGCAAGCTGGATGACGTTAATACTAGTGGAATGTATCCTGTGCTACAGTGATGTCTGTATATCATTTGCCTGTATATCATTTGACAATTTACCTCTCCTAGTGACTTACTCTGAATTGCAAATATTACAAATGAATTTAAGTAAAACCATGTATATCTCCCCTGCATGTTCCAGAATTTATCAGACATGAGATTAAAACATTGACTTATTCCCTCCTAGTAAAATATTAGGAGCCTTAAAGAATGATAGTGAGCTCTCAGTTGGAAAACAGATTGGGAGTTTGTCAGGTTTATGGCAAGGGCAGACACTGATTCGAGGGAACAAAAACTTTGCAGTAGAGATATAAGGGGTACAGAAATTGGTCTCTCCTTCCTTCTCTGACACCCTGTCATTGTCTGCGTCCTAATTCCTGACCATTTCCTAATTCCTGAGTACATTTTGGAATCAAATGATCTCCACTCCCCAAACCTGGTAATGGGCATTACCTGGAGGGTTTCAGAAAGGGTGCAACAGCCAGGACAGCTCTGCCTGGGGCCAGTGGCTGGGGGAGTCCTGGAAGCCCGGATAAACTGGGCTCAATGGCCACATCACTCTATTCCCTGCTTTCTGCCACACACTCCTGCATGCTCAGGCTATTTGCATTCACCCACTGCAGCCTGGGACTCTCCTGCCGAGTTACTTTGCTTTGCAGATGTAGGTGCTGGAGCTGGGATAGGGAAAGCTGGGAGAGAACATGCCAACCATGGCCAGGACAACATCGGTGATGGCACCTGACTACTTCCTTCACCCCAGGGCATGAAGCAGTTCTCAGTCATCCCAACTGCTAACAATCAGATGTGATGGAGCATCTCGGAGAACACAAAGCAAAAATTCCTACAGTCATGGAGAGCTTCATTCTCTCAAGAGAAAATTCCTGCTATCATGTGTGGGGTACTGAGAGGATCTCAGAAAATACCTGAAACCCCACGAAGTGACAATTTCTCCAGAGACAGGCAGACCTTTATATACCTGGATGTCTGTCCTTCAGCTCCTCACCCTTCTCCTGTGCTCTGAGTCTACAGAGAGTCCAGGCACAAGGTGCCAAGAAGGCTGTGTCAGCCTCATAGAGGGAAGCACCATCTGAGGATGAGGAAGGTCTTTCCCAGCACTTCTACAGTCTGAAAGGAACAGAGTGGGACACTCTACAGGAAGGAGAGGCCCATTCCTTTATTTTCACAGTTCTGCAAACAACTGTCACCACCAACAGCATTTATGAAGCTGCCCCAATAGACAGGTAAATAACGTACCAGAAACAGAACAAGGGAAGCTAATACTTTTTTTTTTCATTTATGCAGTGACAGCAAGGCTGTTTTCATCAAAGCCATGAGTCAGAGTGATTAAAAGTTCATTGGTGACTGAGTATACCATGCAATATGATGTGGGGGCTTTTCCGCAGAGTTTCCACATAAATCTTGGAGCTGGAACAGGCGCACAGGGGTGGGGTGTGAGCTAACCTTGGTGGCACACGTCAGCCCCACAGGAGCCGGAGCGAGCTCCCACCCCCAGGCTTCACAGGGCTTTTGTTGCTCACCAAGGGCCAGACCTCACTTTCCTTACAGTTAGTGGGAGTTTTGCCATTGCCTTTCTTGAAACAAGACTTGACACGAGCTAGCGGAGCAAACAATGCGAAAGCAGGAGCCAAGCCCGAGGCTGTGGAGCCCATGGCAAGTTTCCATGGCTTTAACTGGCACCCAGTGTTGGTCTCCTAGAAGAATAACTTTCACTGTACCTGTTCTTCATATGCAAAGCACAGCTTTTATACTTTCAAACATATATAACAGAAAATATAATATATAGATATAGATGTATACACATTCCTTTTTACTCTTTGTGGGAAGATAAAATCTGTGAGCTAGCATTGCTGACAGTGCCTTCAGATTTTCTGAAATCTAACGCCTATCCCAAATGTCAAATCTTTATTATCGCTGTCTGTTTTAAGTGGAGCGTATCATTTCCCAACTGCTTTGCCTGTTTCAAAGAGCCTGTGTTTGAAAAATAAAAAAAAAAAAAAAAAAAAAAAAAAAAAAAAAAAAAAAAAAAAGCAAGCAGAAACAAAGGAACGGAAATAAGATAAAAGAGAGGAAAAATACAGAAATAGTGGTTGTTGCCAAGTGTTCCCCAATTCTCAGATGTCAGAAATTTTTAAGGTCTTAGAACAGCTATAAACCTCAAGATTTATATAAAATGAACTAAATATATTCTGTAAAATAGGAAGAGCAGAAGAGCAGGAAAACTGTTCTACAAGTCATAACTGCTAATCTATTTTCTAAAATGTTTAATGTACTCAGTTCACACAATGTGTATAGTATACATATACATATGCATTATTAAAGAGTAAAGTTAAATTGCAGTGTAATTAAGACCTCATGGTTCAATTTAACTATCAACATGAGAAACGGAATCACTGAGCTCAGTACCATCACACTTTTAATAAAGTGAAAGGTGATAATATGACTTTGTGGAGAAGACAAAATTGCTGTAGAGTTATTCTTTTATAATGGCTTTCTTATATTTTAATGAAAACTAGCAGAGAAATCTACAGGAAATTAATGTACACTTGGGTTAGGAATTCAAATTGAGGTTAGGGAAAAATGCACCTACATCTTACAGTTTGTCATCATCTTTTGAGCAGTGCCTGAGCCTGGCCTCCCTGTACATAAGCAGCATCAAGTCTTGAAGTATGGCTCCAGTACAAGCCAATGTTACTTTTTGGAATACATACACTTCCACGTGCCTGGGCGTATGTGGGTGCTAATGCAATGTTGGCAGTGTTGCTCCTAGGTGAGCCACATCATCCGAAGGGCAGCACTATGGATGTACAATGGGATGCTCCATTCTTCCAGCTGGATCTTCGCAGCTGCCAAGGTCAGGGTAAGCCAGGGCACTCACAGAGGAGGGCAAGACTGCGTACTGCCGTAGGCAAATCTGCCTTGTAAACTCTTTGCATCTCAGTTGTTCCTGAAAGCATGGCTTTGTGGTTATGAATGTTATGGCGGCTTCCATCCACACAGGCTCTTTATATAATTCTGACTACATGCTGGCATTGCTTTATAGCTTACCTTTTTTGCATGCATTCTTTTTTTCTTTTTTTTTTTTTTTTTCCCAGCAAGCTATATCATCTCATTTTTTGCTAGAGCATTTATTATAATCTTAAGTCAGGTCAGAGAGCCTGCCAGACTTCTCTGCAGCAGAGCTGTATGCTTTGGACCTGAGGTCATGGAGCTATTTGCACTTCCAACAATTGGTTGCATCAAGCTGTGTTGCAACACTGTGAAACATGCCACATCAGGGTTTTTGTTTTTTTTTTATTCTGCCCTCAATTTCTCTCTTCAGTTCTTCCCTACCTCTTCCAGAGAGCAGCAAGTCATTTGGCAAGATTTGAAATTAGTTTTTAATCTTTGGCTTTCATGGTTTATGAAGAAATCCTTCTTCTGCCTGGAGTTATTCACAGGAAGGTTATATATACTGTGAACTTGGGATTTGTCTCAGGAATCATCAGTTAACATTCAGTCCTCATAGCTCTTCTAACCTTGCAAATACAACCTTACATCAGGTATTAAAAGACTTGACCCACTTTTCTGAGCAACACAATAGCACATGTAACTCATGTGCCTTTGGGTACCTTATTCCATCTTTAATTTAGCTCTAGTTATTGCCCCCTAGTCATTTAGTTAATCTACTGAAAGTCTAGGCGAATTAAAGGAAGATAGTGAAATCCCCCATGCCCAGAATACGACCAGGAGCAATGAGTGCCTCTTTGCTATTCTTCATGGTTTCAAGCAGTAGTGTTTAAGACAACTACTTACGGGGCCTGACATTTCAAACTCCGGGAAAGAGAAAGCAAATTCTCTAGGGTTGAATCATCATATCTGGAAACACAACTAATGTCCAATTTACACGAAATGCATTCATAAATCTCAATTACATACTGTATAAAGAGAGAGTCATTCAGTATATGCTGGTAGAAACATATAAATGAAGCAAGGAGGGATTCCAAATGGAAAGCTGCAACCTAGAGGAAAAGAAATAGCACATTTGTTGTTTCTGACTAGCTTCATTTTTTGTAACAGAAGTGAACACAAGACCTTTATCTGAAAGGACTATCTTAGAGTACATTGCCAGAGGGGTCGGCTGATCACACAGATTTTACCCACACAAGAGTTCCCACTGAAGACAAATTTGGACCAGATGAAAATCATGTCTTGGTTGCACAAGGCACTGTACCTGCCAGGTGATTTTAAATGCATGTGTAACCAAAGGGGTGGTTTTGCTTGTGAAGCTCTGAATACAAACCAGAAGTCAGCTGCTGGGAAACGAAGGTGTCCTCTGCTGTTCCTTTCCTTTTACAGGAAAATGTAATCATTAATCCTGCCCTCTTACATGCAAACTTAATAATGAATCCATCTTTTTTATTTTTTCTTTTTCCCTTTTCATTTGCATAAAACCATATACCCCATGTATCCCATTTTTCTGTTCTGTAGAGTGCCATACTGGATATTACTAAACACAATGGAGCATTCATACAGATTGCCTAACACTTCCATGGGATCCATTCTTCTGGTAAAACCTCCCTGCACTCCCTGCCCAAGAAGGTGACAATTTACTACACAAAGTGCAAAGCCACCCTGAATGAGCATCCATGTGTATCATCCAGGAGAAAAAGTGTTTTCCATAATCCCTGATAGTCTTGTTTTAACAAGGGACTATTTTTATAACACCTCTAAAAATCTTCAATATTGCCATCTAATTATACTCAGAGATTAGGCCCTGATTCTGCAAGCTCAAACCCCATCACACACTGAGCATTTAATTCTGTTGAGGTTCCTATCATAACCACATCTAACCAAGTATTTGGCTTTCCATTAAATCAGTGAGATGTTAGAAGCCCGAACAGGAGTTGGAAACCTGACTGCCTGTCTGGATCTGAGCCAAGTACCTTCCAGTATATCATTAAGTAACATGACTAACATCTGTCCTCAGCAGAAGGCAATGGCACATAGCACTTTTCTGAATGGTGGCCTAAAATAGCAGTAGCTGTCAGAGCTTTCTCTCCATCACATTTCTGTTGGTAACCAGTATATTTTAAGGTGAAAAGCTATGAAGTCTATTTCTTCTATGCAAGTGTATAGAAAAAACAGAATGATATAGAGAGCAGCAAAAAGAAAGATCAAAGATACCAAACAACTTCTATACAATGAACATATTATAGATAAGTATTCCTTAATCATGGAAAAATATGCCTAAAAAGGGATATGACAGAAGACTGGAAAATCATAAGTAGGATGGAAAAGGTGAATAGGAAATAGGGAATGACTTGTTACTGTTACTTCCAGTAGAAAATTGAGAAGGAGGACATTAATTCATGATCATAGTTCATAAATTCAAAACAAACATGAGCAGGTACTAATTTTTCACACAGCTTGCTGTTAAACTGTGGAACCTCTTGCCACAAGACATTGTGGCATGCAGAAGGTCAAAACACAGTTGGAGATATGCCTAGAATAGATGCAAAGGCACACTGGTGGCCCAGGCAGTCTGGCAGCTGCAGCCACTGGAAATGGGAGTACATGCCAGGGAGGTATCACTGCATCCTGGCTCCATTTGGACACTCTTCCAAAAATGTCCACTATTGACAGTGTTGGAGACAGAGTATTGAGATACATGGACATTTTTGATGTTTGATGTGGTAAAGCTGTTCTTCTGTTCTCATATTATGTGTGTATGAAAATCATCAGAAACATCACTGGAAACTTCCTAATCTCATCATAAGATTAAATTTGGTGTATTTGTGGCTGCCTTCTCTTTCCCAAAGAGTCTGCTCAAAGCTATCACATCATTTATTTCTCCAGCACACTATAGCAGTTTTTCAATGTATTAGTATCTTTTTTTGTGCAAAACTTTGCCCTTTTCTTTATGAATAGGTCATTAATGTTTACAAAAAGTTAGAAAGGCTTATTTTCAAGGGCCAAATCTGCCTACTTCATTTCTGAGGCGCAAAGCTATGAGTGGTCTAATGCGGAAAACAGCTTGCAAAGGTTTGCGAACACAAATGAAATAAAGTAAATTTGTCCCTTATTTGTTTATAGGGCTAGAGGAACAACACAAATTTGTAATTTTAAAAATTAAAATGGGGGGTGTGAAATTTTTTATGTACAAGGCAGCTTCCAAAGGGAAATTGGGGCCAAAGAGGAATTTTAAAACATAATATAACTAAATCAAGGAAACAAAAAAGTTCCTTTTCACTTACACAGAAGCCTTGTTGAAAGAGAAATACTTGTGGGACATGAGGAATGAAAAATGTCAGCATGCAACTGCCCAGGCTTGCCCGATTTGTAGCTCCCACCTCATGGCAATTGCTAAGAGTGTTGTAAAAGAGCCTCTTTGTCTCTGGAGAAAGTATTGCTTTCAAAGACAAGAAAAATCCACAAGCAACCTCTCACTTTGACACACAGGTCATGACATTAAAAGAATAATGTGAAGAATCACAAACCACTAGTTTCAGTAAGGAAAGCAAATGGCTTAGTAGGAGGGAGGGAGTGCTATTTAAATTATGATCTGCTAACTCTCTGTTTACATATATCTAGTTCCTTCCTAAAAAAAAAAAAAAAAAGGCACCTAGTAAAGCCCTTTAGAATGACCCAAAAGAGACAAAATCCTTTAACTGTGTCAACGATGTAAATGATTTGAAAAGGGGGAGGCTAGAACAATATCACTTTTAAAAAGAGGTGGGGTTATTTGCCAACTCCGCCAAGGTTTCTAAAAGCAACATTTCATTGCAGAAGGGAGATGCCAGAGTCACAAGTCAGTGCCGCAGCGATCCAGACACTGGAATGAGCACATTTCCTGGCGGGAGCTTTGGTAAGTTGGAGATCGTGTAGCAAACCTGCCAAAGGGAAGGGGGAGAGGCGAGAGGGCACCGTGCCAGCAGAGCTGGCACACAGTCCCACCTCTGACGTGGGAAGAGTTGACAGGTTTATGAATTCCGTCATTTTGCCAGAATCAACCTCAGCAACCGGTTTTGCTTGAAATGCTTAGAAAATCGTGGTTCTGGCAAGACAAAACAGTACAGTATTTTCTTGCCCAGAGCGAAGAGGTGGCAAACCTATCTTGATGGGCACATTCCTTCACCAAATGTTTTGAGCTGCATCCCTTTCCTCTCCTGACGCTGGAGATGGTGGCAATAACACCAGGGTTGTTTCCTCTGTGCCCTGTTTGCTACACTGAAATTAGGGAAACTACTGAAAAGTGATGGCAGCAGCTTCACTCTAAAAGAAACTGAAGGGAGAAGAGGGTCCATTAATTCAGCAAAGCCCTCTATGCAAACCAGAAGTGATTTTTAGGGGAAGGGGGAGCTTGTTGTTGTTGTTTTTGTTTTTGTTTTTTTTAAAGTCCTTGAAAGTGAATTTTTCAGCTTAGCTTCTGAACTGGATCTCAGACTCACACCCATGAGCAAACGCACAGGTCTACAGTTAGGGCTAAAATACATTCCCCAGTTGCATTTCTCACTGGAACTCCCCTACTAGGTCTGCAGTGGGTTTGGAAACTGGCTGCTTCTCTGAGTGACTCTAATGTAAAAAAAAAGCATTAAGATATCTTTGGAGTGCTGAGCAACTGGGTATTTCCAGAGCAGAAACCCCAAATGCAGCTAGCCTACAAAATTTTAGTAAACTCTCAAGTTCTGACAAGAAAAGCAGAACGGGTGATGTTGTCTGCAGAGCTGCCAAAGGGAACAGTTGAAAAGCAGCTCTTCCGAGATATTTTTGGAATAGCAGCAGCATATGACACTGACAAAACTCAAAGCTTTTATTATTGTTTAGTTGTTGTTGTTACTATTATGATTTGTAAGATGAAAATCACCTCCTGGCAGGTAGCCTGTAAAAGGCCATGAAACCGCTTAGCCTTAGTCCTGACTCCATCCTGCAGACCAGACTCACCATATGCAGCCAGAGCTCCCATAATTAGCTTCAGAATATGGATATTTCTCAGTCCGAGCTGATATTCCCAGCTGCGGATCTGAACAACATGAAAAAAAAAGGTGTTGCCACTCTTCTTGGTATCCACTGTAAAATTAACTAAAACTGCCAACAAGGATGGTCACCTTCTCTAGGCAATCAGCAGAAGATCTCTGGACACTACAGATTTAATAACAGGGGAAATTATTTCGCTAATCACTAATTAACTGACTACATAATCCATATGGCTATTGTGACTGGAAATTAGATTCTCTGTTTCAGACAAGTATACAATAAGAAGTTTGGTAAGTAGATATATTTGAAAATTTGAGCTCATGGAATCCAGATTTTATGCTAAAATAGGTATCTGTGCATTCCTGGAAGTATTGTAGGAAAGGAACTGAGGAGGAGTCAGGAAGCAATAGATTAGTGAATCTGATCTCTGTGGTAGGCAAGATCTTTCCAAAGTTAATAAGAAATGAGATCACAAACCATCTGGAGAATGTTTTGTTTCTTTGGTTTTTAAAAGAAGAAAAAGAAGAAGGGGGAAAGAGAAAGGAACTTTGTCACCATGGCTTCAGAAAGGGGAATAGCTGAAAAATTTGGTGTGAATTTTTGAGGAAGTGACAAGAAAGGACTCAAAACTGAAATAGTAAAATCTTCCACTTGGCATCCTAAAAATAATACGAACCTCACAATACAGAATTCCAGGAGTTTCAGTAGAAAGGGCAGAAGTATGTAGTAACCACAGCACTATCCAAGTATATTATAAAAAGCACGAACTTTCTGAGAACAGAGGGGGTTTCCAGATTTCCATCACAGAGACCAAATCTCACTCACTGAAGCTGGCCTCTGTGAATTATCTTCTCAGCCAGTAGACAGGATCATGTCTAGATGCTACGACAAGAAGGAAAAAGTAAAATATAAAATATTGCTATAAATTTCCGTTGAATAAAAGAAGAAGCAGTCACAGCTTTCTTGCTAACCCTACAGTAAAGCCCATCTCCCTTTTATAGAGCCATATTTCTAAGGAAAGACAGATGGTAGCATGCAGAAGATTCCCACTTCTTCATAGTAAATTCTTAAATAGAAAGACAAGGGTGATTTTAAAGAATTAAAGGGAATTCCAGCTGGAAACAGATAAATCTCCTTAAACGCATCCAGGTAAAAGTTGATTTTTTTTTTTTTTTTTTTTTTTTTGTCTGGCCAAAGCATCAAGACCTGGCTTCTATTCTCTGGCCTGGTTCATGCTCATCTTTATGTCTTGATAATTACTGCCACTCAGCATTTCAGGTTTTCCACATGTATTTCAGTGTTGGTTGTTTAATCCCTAAATCAGTTGGAAAACTACAGGTGACAAACGCTGTTCAACAGATGGGGTAGTATAGCTCTACTGGCATTTCTGATTGACTTAGGCATCCTGAGTAATAGGTGCATTTTTTTAACCTCTGACTTTTGTACGCTCCTTTTTAGTTGTAAACCCCTTGATTTAAAACAAGCAATTACACAAAGCAGGATATTACATCTGAGGACGTGACTCAGCAGAAGAACTGGCAGGAAGGCAGAAATTATTAATTTAAGCACAAAATATGAGATCAGACTGCTGATTGCAAAAGCTTCATTTACTTCAGTCTCTGTTGAGAAGATCCCAAGAGGTCCCCTGCAAGAGCTTGCCTCTGACAGAACAACTTGACATGGACAAATCTTTTGCTCTTTGAGGACTCTCAATGTTTCAGACAACGCTGCTGTGATCAGGATGCATTATCAACTGGAGAGCAAAATCTTCATCGTAGCTCTGCACAACTTCCCTTAAAGCGATACAGAAGATCAAGGGTGTATAGGATATCCACCCACTGCATATGTTTACGAGGCAGTATTGGAAGACAAAAATTAGCTTGGAAGTGAGATAAACTGGTTTCCTTTCCCCAACAGTGACTGGAGGCAGGGAGTCTTTTCATGATGAATCTAGCATCTTAGAATTTTTCAAATATAATAATAATAATAATAATAATAATAATAACAACAACAACAACCATCATCATCATCAACACCCAAAAGAGGACTCAGGAAAACACAGGCCCGTTAGTCTTACTTTAGTAAGACTTCAGAAAGTAGTGGAATGAGTCCTCCTAGAAACTATTACAATACAAATGAAGCAGGTTATTGGGAAAAGCCAATGTGGATTTACCAAAGGCAAACCATGCCAGACTGACCTGATCACCTTCTCAACAAAGAAATGCTTTCTGTCAGTATGTGGAGAGCCCTGGGTGTTGCTCACCTGACTTCAGCAAAGTGTTCAACACTGTTTCCTACAGCCTCCTCCTAGATAAACTGTCAAGATACAGACAAGATGGGTCGTCTGTGAGATGGGTAGGGAACTGGGTCACAGGCCACACTGAGACTGTGGCAATTCACTCAGGCTGGCAGCTTGTCACAACTGAGGTCCTCTAGGGATTGACACTGGGCCCCACACTGTTTATCATCTTCATGAATGATCTGGACCACCGCACTGAAAGCTTCTTCACCAAGTTTGCTGATGACACTAAACTGGGTGGTGAGGTAGACACATCAGAAGTGGGAGACAGCCTACAGAGAGACCCGGACAGGCTGGAAGAGTGAGTAAGCAAGAACTGAATGAAGTTTGACAAGGACAAGTGCAAGGCCTGGTACAGGCTGGGAGCTGTGTGGCTAGGGAGCAGTGTCACTGAAAGGGACCTGGGGGTCCTGGTGGACAAGAAGCTGACCATGAGTCAGCAGCATGCTGATGCAGCAGCAAAGGCAAATCGGATCCTGGGCTGCACCCCCAGGGGCATTGCTAGCAGAGATGGAGATGTGATCATCCCCGCTCTACTTGTCAGGCTTCACTGTGTCCAGTTCTGGACTCCAAATTCAAGAAAGATGTGGGCAGACTGAAGAGGGTCCAAAGGAGGGCCACAAAGATCAGAGAGCTGGAGAACCTGTCCTGCGAGGGAAGACTGAGGGAGTTAGGTCTTTTCACCCTGGAGAAGAGAAGGCTCCAGGGGACCTCATCACAGTACTCCAGTACTTAAAAGGTGGCGATAAAGAGGACGGAGGCTCTCTCTTCACAAGGAGTCATGTGCCAAGGACAAGGGGCAATGGGTGAAAGTTGCACAGGGAGAGGTGTCATCTCAGTAGAAAAAATAAATTTTACAGAGGGTTCAATCAATCAGTGGAGCAACCTCTCCAGGGATGTGGTGAAGTTCCCATCCTTGGAGGTTTTCAAGATGTGATTGGACAGGTTTATAGATAATCTCATCGAGGTTTCTTTTCCCATTAAAGTTTGATTTTTCAAGGTCCCTTCCAACCTGGACTGTTCTATGATTCGGTGATAATGATTATTAGAAACTGAAAGTAGTATCTTGCAGGAAAGGAGACCTGATTTAATGTTTATTCCTTCTGTTGTGTAAGAAAATAATCCAGTTTTGTTATGTTACTTCTGGGAGCTCATGTACTTCACCCACTTGTCTCCACTGTCGCTGCATATTATTTATTGTTACCTGCTGGGAGTGTGTCTCCATCACAGTTGTAGTCAGGGTTGTAGATGCTCTCAAAGCAAATCTCTCAGTAGTTCGCATTTTCTGTGCTTTGGTTCACACTGTGATGTAATCTCAATGACCTGAACTCCTTTCAGATGAAACTGAATCCTATCCATCCTGTAAATGGGATGCAACTGAATCCTATAAATCAGTGAAAAGGCAAGAAATCAAAGAGGAGGTTAACACACCAGGCTATGAATCGCAGCGGCTGAGTGGAGCACATAGTTAACTGCTGCTGCTCTAGCCAAAGGGGCTGGTAACATATGGCAAAGTGATAGGGCAGTAACCCTGACTCATAACGTCCAAAATCACTCCAGCATAATTCCCACAGTTTTCTTGTCAGCACCCATAATTTCCTTGTTCTTGTAAATCAAAATAAATGATCAATGTCAGACATAAACAGAATATTGGAATCTTTCAGCTGGCTAAAGAAGTGGTGTTTGCTGGGGGGAGGGAGGCAGCATGATTTATTCTACTCTTAGTATGTTCTCTTTAAAGTTGCACCACTGTATTAAATTCTATTTTCTGAAAACAGAAAACAATGAGAAGAGACTTGCAAGAACACCACCAGCTTCCATCTGTGAACAATTTGATACTTGCTTTCGGCAAATTTCTAAGCATTCCAGTTTTAAATAGACTTTGCACCAGTATTCTCACCAGCAATGCTGCAGTGTTGAAATATTCACAGAACTGAGTACAAAATATCACAAAGACACTTGGAGTGAGGAGTAGTTTTTTACATATGAATGGTTATGCTCATGGTCCCTCTTTCACTGTTCTGCTTTTAAAGAAGATAATTGGAAATATGACATTGTACCAAACAAATCTGAAAAAAAATTGGAAGATTTACTGCTTTGAGTTGGTCAGTAGTCAAAAAAACTTTTTCCACTCCCAGCTAAGCTGCAGAAGGACACGAGTTGTCCCCAGCTGCATTGGGGACTGTCTCCAATAAGTCTGAATTCAGTCTATCATGACATAAATAACATAAAAAATCTTCATCTGTTGTTTGCTTTCTAATACACAGTTTAGTAATATTTTTTGGTATGATGCAAAGATCCTTCAGTGAAACTGGTATGGGTCTTTGCTGATATCAAAGCTTTAAATACCTTTCTTTCACACTGCGAAAGAACATACAATCTTTATTTTTAACAAAACCCAAAACTGAGTGGCTACTCTGAGCAGGAACTGGATGTTGGAGAAATGTCTTAGCAAAAGCATGCCCTCTGCCCTGTGCTTCATGTGTTCCAAGCTTGGAGGTGTTGACTTCTTTTTGGTCTTGTTTAAAGAAAGAAAGAAAAAAAAAATTATTCCAAAATCCAAATAATCAACTATTTCTAGTACAGATAAGGATCTTATCCAAAGGGAATGTATTTTAGAAGCAAGACCACACCAGCTAATGATATTCAAACACCAATGAAGCAGTAAGTCTGCCTCCAACTTGCTAACAAGGCTGTTTTGAGTTATGCTCTGTGCCTGTTACAGTAACTGTCAGATAAATAATCTTGGTCCTTTGTAAGAAAATGAACAGGCTGGTTCACTTTAATCCCCCCACCATCCAAGTATATTTAAACAGTAACATGATTAGGATAAGGATACTCTGCAATGTGAGCTGGAAAAGTGCTAAGGCTCCGGAAGCATGCACCATAAATCAAGCATTTAATGATTTAAATCAAGAACTTCAAGAAGCTGCCCCTGGGAAACATCGGGAGAACAGGCTGTGCAATGAAGCCTGATGAAAATTAATTTAGTAGGCAAACATTGTTATCTCATGGACTTTATGGGAATCATAAAAATAAGGTGCTGAACTTTATAATGCATTTTTATGTTCTTATGCTAAGAATGCTTTCTACAGGCCCTACTCTTCTATTTAATAAGTAGGATACAAACCCTGCTACCTCAGGCAAAAGTTAATTTGGGAATTTTTTTCTAACTTGAATGATTAAGCTATGCCTTTCAACTGCTGTTCTGGTATCTAATGTAAAAGGTCCTGACATCTGGAGGTGCCATGTACCTATGCAACACTCAGGGTTGTTGTAGAAAATCAAGACCATTTTATGAAAGGAAGTATGCTCCAGCTGAGAAACCGCCCTCTTAAAATTCTCCTGGGGCACCACAAAAGCACGGGCACTGTAAACCCATGCAAGCTGGCACAACCATTCCGGTGCTCAGTTCTGCCTTACTGCAGCTCCCCGTGCTGCTCCCTCCATGTCCCAGCACAATCATTGATTTAGTCATATGAGGAAGACAGAGGAACAATTCCTGTTGAAAACTCATTCTTTATTTGCCAGTTTAATAGTAACCTGGGTCAGCTTTCTGTAGGGATGGTGCAGGGGCAGGAATGAGCCAATGGGTGTTGGTATAAATCTTGGCAGCATGAGTGAATTATATTGTCTTAAAATGTTCATGATACTACAGCCTTAGTCTTCAAAGTAGAGTGACTCAACAAAACATTTTAAACTTATTTATGGTTCTGTGCATCTATAGTGGTATTATGTGCACATTACCAAAGAAACAGCAAAACCAGCAAACAGTGGGTAAGCATATATTTCCCCACCAAATCTTAGAAGGTTAGTGGTTGCTCTCCTTTTCTCATCTCTTCAGGGCATAATTAAAAATCAGCAAACTCTTGTTGCATAAAGGCGCAGAACTGTTACAAAATACAAGAGGAATTCATTGCAGACTTGAGTTCGTACAGGGCAATGATCTGCCCTACACGAAACGGTAGCACAGGATTCAGGCACCAGTTAAATCCTCTTTAAATCCCTCTCAAAGCCTACTATACTGAAAAAAAAAAAAAAAAAGAAAAAAAAAATACTAGAAAGCAGGTATACTACATGTTTCTCTGTTTACCACATATTGGACATTGTCAAAACCTCAAAAGTTTTACCAGAAAATAATTATCTGATAATTCCCTTTATTTTCCTTGGAGAACTAGGATTTAGAAGTGGGCTAATTTAATTCTTCAAAAGTAAAACACGATGTTACTATTCCCAGTACTTTGTGGTTTAACAGAAAATAAGTTGTTTTCCTGTGAGTCTGCTTATAATGGTAGGTATTCTTCAGCTCACAGTCATATTTGAGCTCAGAATAAATTTTATCTTAACTCCAAAAGAGGGGGGAATAGAGCCCACCTACCTCAAAATGTGTCATATATCAAATAGAATAATTATTGCAAAGTGGCCTTTTTTATCCTTGATTATGTTCTGTACAGATGTAAATACAGAAATCAAGTCATTTTCTTACTATCAGTACATTTTATGAATGTTCCAATCTCAAATGTATTTGTTGCAAATGCTAAAAGCTTTGTAGTTTCACCTGGATTAAATTTTGCCATTAAAGTAACAGTGCAGTAGTTCATGAAGTAAATTTGCCGTTCACACCTTTCTTCAGTCAACAGTGCACATGGTATTTGTTTCTCACTAACTCCAGCACACACCTGATTGCAATGTTTAACAGCACTGCTTTCTGTGCAAGGAAGAATCATCAAGAATGAGATGAAAGCGATAAAAGTTCCCAAGCCAACAAAAAACTGAACCTGCAACTTAGAAAGCCCTGTTCCAATGGAGAATTTTTTTTGTTTTCCCTCCAAAGCTATAGAGAAGCATAAAGATTGTAGCTACTATAGTTTGTATTAATAAAACCAATACATCTTGCATATTACAGAACAATAACATAAACTAACTCATGTCAAGCCAAAAAAAGTTTTAGAGGTTAAATTACATCCAGTAAAGCTTCCTAAGATGTCTGTAATACCAATAGAAAATATTTTACTGAAGCATTAATCATAAAAGTATGTAGCCCACATTTGTATGATTCACAGTCATGCTACCAGAGATTCAAGGCCAACCTAGTAAAACAAAAGTGCATTTTTCTGCTTTCTTCTTTATCTGATATGAACATTTCAAGAATATTTAAAGAAAAAGCAGGACGTGAAGCGAATTAATTATTTAAGTGCAGACACCCGTATCCATGTATTTGCCTGGATACACACAGACATACACATGCCTGTATAAATCAAGCAGAAGTAATATCAGCTTTGTTATCACTGCCTTAAAAGATTCTACATTTTGATTACCACATTGTCAAACTTCAACCATTTGTTAATTTAAATTTTCCATTACAGCGATTCGATGAAGCTAGGTTGAATAACTTTGGGAAAATTTCAGTCAAAAAAGTGTTTTTTCTGAGCTAGAGGCTGAGGATACAGACACACACAACCACTGTCAGCAGACAAGTATCTGTGCATCAGCTGCACCTTCACAGATGGGTGAAGCCAAAGCATTTCACTTCTCTGTTGGGTGGGTTAAGCATGCCAACATGTTTAAACACCACAGCTCAGTAAACACATGATAACACAGTAAACTGTGGAAACTCAGTCAGACGCCCTTCCAGAAAAGAGAAGTTTGCAGTAACTGCGATATTTTGTAATATAGAAGATATCTGTGAAAAGAGAGGGATTCTTTTCTCCGTGCCTGCTGAGCACAGATACAAATTCATGGACTGAAGTCAAGCAACAGAAGCTTAGGTTAGACACTGGAAAAATATTTGCAATAATAGTGATGGTAAGGCCTGGAGCAGGTTGTCCTGGGAAGTTATGGAATCTCATTTACTGGAGGATTGTAGGAAGGGGTTACACAAACATTCCCCACGAGTGATTCAGGACTGACTGGATCTGCCTGGAGGAGGGTTATGAACTATAGGATCTCCCAGGGTCCCTTCCAGACTGTCTTTATAATTCCAAATTAATCTTGAGAGAGTTTTCTGCTGAATTTGGTAAATTCTGCATCTCTCTTCCTGCCATGGCTGAATTTGGCTTCATGGTTTCCTTCAGCTACCTTGAGCTTCTTGACACCAGGAAAACTTACTGAAATAGATTATGCATCTTTCTCCCCTGTTGGTAATATTTCAATTTCACAGGTTTCTTAAACCTTGAACAGTGAACTTCTGACAAAGTCTAAGGGGAAAAAAAACAGTCACTCACAATAATCTCATTAGGAAAGTCATATAACCAAGGGTGTATTTAACCATCAGCCAAGTCAGAAAAGTGTTTCACCTGAAAGAATTCTATGTTCTTCAAACATTCTATAGTTTTGATTTTTTCATGACGGTATACTTTGAAGTGCTCATCTTATGAATGTATTAGTTGTGATAACTTGGCTGCAGGTACCAGGAACATTAACATTGCCTATGGAACTCTGCCTTACACAGTGGTGTGTCTCATCTCTGTTTTGCAGACCAATCCAAGGATATAATTTTAAAATAATTTCTCTCAAGAAAATCAGAAGTGAGAGGATACTGACATATGTGCTCTGACCCCTGAACTTGTTTGGTAAGAATTCGTGACTCAAAGCAGGGAACAAGAAGTGTCATGTTCTCCCTAGATATTCTGCTACAAATGTTGAGATGATTGCTGTTAACATGAGCAAATGGGATTTCACAAGAGAGGCAGATGCCAGTCAGGAGGTCTAAGAGAAACCTATGGCTCTAGGAACTCAGACAAAATCAGCTAATGTTCCAGATTTTAGGAACTAAGTATTGTTCTCATTATAGTCATCTTACATCAGTCCTGTTGCAAAAATTAGGGCATTCTGAGAAACACAAAGATATTCAGGACAAATACAGTTTAGGACATTTATAGAATTATGCAAAGTCTCATAGAAGTCAAGGTATCATCTGATCCTCCAGTCTGCGCTTCCTGAGCAGGTAAGGAGTTTGGCTTCCTTTCATCTACCAGGATCTCCAAGAGCAATCTCAGTTCCCCTCTAACTATCAATAATCCCATTTTAATGACAGAAGGCAAAGGGACAGAAGGAGGACAAGATCATAGGCATAGTTCACATAGTAGATCTGTGGCACACCAAGGAAGAAATGTAGATTGGTACTAAAATAATGAGATCTTTCTAGGACAAAATCAATTTCTGAATTATTTTCTCTTTTTTTGTTCTTTAAACATTCAGTTCTCTCTAAACTGCTATACTTTTCATTTTCATTTACAACTATTGAAAATTACAACTGGATAGTTATTATACTAACAAAATCAACTTTAGCAATATTCATTGCTGGAATTTTTGTTGCATCCAAAGATATGAAGTCAGATAAGGTCATCATCATGTGAGATGCAGGACATACACATGTAAGAGCTAACTTCTCTCATAAGAACTTTTCTGTCTACACAGAAATGAGGAAAGATTAAACATCCTGAACAGGGTCCCACAGTTAATCTGTGGCAGAGTGAGGAATCCATTACAGACCTACTCAATCCCTGCCCAGTGCTCTCCTCACTGGCCTATTTTTCCCTCTGTGTTTATGCTGTATTAAACACAGTCAAATAAAGAATCACACAGAATCTGCTAACAGATTTTTGGCTACCTGAGATGTTGTAAAGCAATCAAAGATTATTCTATACAACCTTATGTGGGAGTGCCTAGACTCAAATCTTCCTTTTTTAAGCAATCTCTGCAAGAGACTTGAATAAGGAGCAATCCTGATTTGCAGTTAGGTGTGATCTGTGTAGGTAGAAAAGAGTTTTGCCCAGTTTGGACCCCCAGAAAAGTACCTTTACCATTAGGAAAGAGGACAACAATATGTTTTACTGAAGAGTTATTTATATTTAGAACTGTCTACAAAATCTTTCCAGCTGCCTAAATTTTGCTGGCTTTCAGAGTTCAAAGGCAGATCTAAAAACATCACCTAAGCAGAAAGAACAGCACAGTAACATACTGTCAACAGAAGCTGGACGAAAACATTGCATTTGCTACCCACTTTTAAGTTGCTTTAGAAGTGGTGCAAGGTAATGTGAGGAATAAAGCTAAGCTGCCATGTGAAGACAAACAAAGGAAATTTAAATATAGCTGGAGTGATGATGACTCAGGTTACTACGAAAGGTGTCAGTGAGACAGATTTTTCTTTTCCTGCAGATTGTCTGTAAGATTTTGGTATGGAAGCTGCTAAGGACTTCTGAGCTTCCAAATTTATCCCTTAAGAAATCTGGAAAAGAGGGAAATTTGTGAAACTGCCTGTCTGGATTGAACCAATGTTAAGGTGAGCTACATCTCTATAATTTAGAGATTGTGGCTGCTTCTGTTTTTAGTGTTCCCATTAAATCTCATTGAAGGGAGAAAGGAAAAAATATCTTGCAATTTAATTCTAATATTGCCATCTCTACTTCAGTCCTTCATTTCCCTTCTTGGCCTGGATACATTAGCACACATGGTATGATCTGAGTAGAAATGCCACACTCATTGTACAGGGCACTTTTCAATATTTTTATTTAAAAAAAAACCCAATTAATTTCTTATTTAAGTGAGGAGCTAAAATTAACCTTAATGCTCTACACAGAAATTTAGCTCTCTAAAATGGATAATACTGCTTTTGGCTCCACCACTTACAAGAATGTGGTGCCCAGAAATGAAACTGCCTGTCCCAGCCCACAGCTCTGGGAAGGGCACAGATGTGTGCCGCTTGGTCTGTGCTGGCAAAGACAGCATAGTGCTGCTGCTGAGAGGAGCAGGAGGGAGGGCTGGGCTTTCCACCTGTGCTAGTCCTTCCAGTCCTTTCTGCACCACCATTAAAATAACACGTGGATACATGCGGCTTTACACAGTCTTCATTGACCGTGCACCACTCACACAGAAATGATTCAGGTTCTGATTGACAACTCTCCATCAGTAATTTTTGGCCTCACAAGAATTTCTTTCAGTGACAAAAATGGCTTAGTCAACCCTTCTGTTTCCTTCTGCTCCTCCATTCCAACACCAAGGCCTGGCTGCTTGTCCTCCCCATCACTCCCTTAGTGGAGTCATTAAGTTAGCCATTAGCCATCCTTAGTTGAACCATTTATTTGGCCACTCAGTGAACCAAGTCAGGGAACTGATCAGGGTTAAAAACCAAAACAACAAAACTTGCTGGCTTTTTTTTTATTTTTACCCAGATCAATTCCCCAGTTAGTTCACAGTGCAGCACACAAACTTAATATGAGAACATCTGTACTGGATCAGAGCACAGGTCCATTTGGTCTGGTGTCCTGCCCCCAGCAGCAGAGCAGACTTGCAGATGTTATCCGAGGAAGGATATAGGACAGGGAAAGCATGCAGGAATGCTTCCCAGGAATGCTCTCCCAGCCTCCTGTGACTTGTGACTCAGGGATATCTTGAGTCAAAGTTAATGCTTTTATATTTAATAATCCTTGGTGGATTTTTCTTTCATTTATGCTCTTTTTTTTTTTTTTTTTAAATTAATGGAATTATCTGCAACCCTACCATGCTATGGGCCATAGCTATTCATTATGCAGTCAATGAAGTGCCTCTTTTTGTTTGCTTTAGAAGTAGTACCCACTAGTTTAATTTTATGTCCTTCGATATATGAGAAGAAGCAAAAAACAGCCATTCACTCTATTAACCTCTCTTGCCTCACTACCTATTTTACAGATCATTGTTGTATCTCTCTCATTCAGCTCTTTCCCAGCCTCAAGAGGTCTTAAAATACACTTAAGGGAGCTGCTCCATCTCAAGGGGATAGCAGAGGCAGAAATGCAATGCAGGTATAGATGTGCATGGCCAGGAATCCTGGTTGCTTAAAATGAGGAAAGAAATACTCATGAAATTAAGCCTTTAATTAATAAGAAATGTGCATCTGGATAGGCAATCTTGTCTGCTGAACTTGACTTAGACTTTTTATTCTACATCCTCCCTCCTGCTTCCTCTACCACTGCTTGCCAATGTCAACCAACGTCTTAGAGCATCCCTCCAGTTCTGTAAGTAAATAAAGAAATCAGATGAATGATTTAATGCATTTCCTTTCTTTCTCCCATTGCTCGGTCCTCAACTTTCTTCTCTTTTCCTTCTTATATCTGAATGCATTTTCTCTTCCCTCCTTGGTCAACCGCAAATAATTTTTGAAGATTCTGTTACAGCTGGTGGAAATGTTCACTAAAATTCAGTGTTCAGTATTTCTTTTTGCTACTCTAAATATAAAATATTTTTTGCTTTCCTTTAGCTTGTTTTTAACAGATCTCCCAGTACTTCTTGTTTTCCATTTGTTTATATTTCTTAAAGGCCTCAGAACTACTCTTTACTATATAACTAATTTGCCCTTTGTCACACTTTCCTTCTGCTTACAATAGGATTTAGCTTGAAGGCTCTTGCCAAACAAGCTTTTTAGAAATATTTTCCTATCTCAAGCAGTCCCAATCAAAATTATGCAACTCATTACATGCTGTCTTAAATACATCTCCTCTAATTTTGAGATACTTGTGTTTTCTCCAGTCCTTCCCCAGTCAAACTCCAAAATCCATGAAAAAGCCAACACTTTTTGTTCTCCTGCCTGAATTATGCTCACTTGTGCATGGACTGAGCTGCAGTCCCACGTGTCTTCAGCCCCATCCATTGCACAGAAGACAGAGCTCAGCCCTGCATGGAGGAGCAGGATGAACTCTTGTATTTGTCTTGGTGCTTGTCTCTGTAGCAACGTTCTTCACAGAGCAACCTCAGAGGACATGGTGTGCTTTCTTTTTAAGCTGAGTAATTTCCAAAGATCCAAACCATCCAAAACACAGGCAGAATTCAGGGGTTCAGAGACTGTCTCATTTTAGACTTCTCACTAAGCTGGTGCTTACCTGAGCCTGGGAGACAGCAAGCACTGGGTTATGTGTTAGGAACAAGCACAGTCATACAAGATGCTACAGCTTCCCTGTGCACTTGTGAGGCAGGGAAAGCAATGCTGCCACCCAGGGAAAATGCTTCCAGTGCAGCTTTTCTGGGTGTGCAGCATCACCAAAAGGGTCAGGACTGACATGGATTGATTTGAAATGCATCTACTCCTTCCTGAGTAACAGGTGTTTCTTAAAATGACCTTTCATGAACTCTTTAAGGTATTCTTGCCTTATTCAGTCTGCAAGTGGGAGAAAGGAGGATGAAAATGTGTCTAAATAATTCTCTGAATAAGTTGACTTCTATTTTATGTCATTATGTCAGATCTAAGCAGTACATGGACCACTGATGGATTTCAGTACAGAAATCATTTTAAGCTTCATGCAGCCATCTCTGTTTTTAACAGAGCAAACCAGAGAGTAGAGGAATACACAGATGGAAGTTTTCAATGCAGAAAAAAAAAAAAAAGCTTTTTGCCTTAATATTGTTTTGAAAAACATTCTCCCTTTTTTGCAAGTTCGATTCTGAAATGTTCTGTGGAAATAATCACACGTTGTTGTGGAAATTAAGGTTTTATCACTGTGCACTGGGACAGAGAGCATATAGACTGAGCAGGCAGCTTTACCTCTCTCAGCTTTGAAGGGACTGTATCTTGACTGTGAAAAGTTTTCTTTTGCAGGATTGCTTTTTTCATTTTCCTTGGAGTATGCATAGGGATCAAGTCATACTGCCATAAGCTGTGGGGCATTGTGACACCAGATCAGGGCCATAGGAGCACTGAACCAGCTCTCACTGAAAGGGAAGCTTCAGTGGCATCTTGTCCCATCCCCTTCTCCCCTCACCTTGCCTGACAGTTCCCATCTTCTTTCTTCATTTATTGTGAAAAGGGGGAACGGTGCTTTGTTTCTGCATGGAAACAGGAAGATCTAAATACATTTTTTCACACATGCATGATTACTTCAAGTAGTTGGGACTCTTAGTCAAATATGTCCTGTCTTGTTTCCTCTGATGGTCTATGAAAACTTAACACAGACACTTAAGTGACTCCCCAATCCCTTTGTTGCCCTTAACTTCCATTAAATGGTCTTTACTGTGGCAGATAAAATACTTTCTGCAGACTCAGTTGCTGCCTTTCTGTCTGGTCTATTCCCAGGACCCCACAGCCTGCATGGCAGCGCTGCCTTCTGTCTCCCTTACCTTGAGAACAGTGAACTGAGCTTTAAAAGTGGGCAATTCAAATTAGCAGTCGTATAAAACGGGCTCCTTTTAGCTCCTTTAAAAGCTGTTTAGCTCTTGTCTCAGATCTTCTCTTGCTTTTCTTTCACATTGCCTTTAGAAGAAAGACTGACAGAGAAGATTAACTTGCTTCTGTCTGCATTGGATAGAAGCAGATTAACACAGCTGGATCCAACCCTGGGGAGCCCAGCCTGGAAATGTATGTTAGCACAACCCCGGCAATAAGCAAGAGTCATTTGTGTTGATCTTTTTCAGGATGATGAGTTTGTGATTAACTCCTTTGTGCAGAGGCTGGACTGTGTAGGAAGCTAATACGCGGCAGGATGCTGATAGAAAAGCTCCTGAGGCATCAGCCCTCCTCCTTGCCATGCACAGCCCTTCAGCCGCTCCAACCAGTTTGTGCTGGGGCTTTAGCAGGGACTTCTGTTTCCCCTCTGTCTCCTTTGAGATTTTTTTTTGTTTCCACCTATAACACCACAAAAAATAGCGAGCAGTGAAGTTCTTTGGGGCCCAGAGCAGGGAATGGGGTGGCTGGGGAAGAAAGGAGAGCTCTCATGCAGGAAAGGTTTAGTACAACCCTCTCAGCTGAGGCTAAGGGGTAGGTAAAATCCAGAGTGGTGGATGTGCAAATCCAAGTTGCATGTGATTAGTTCAACTCCACAACAAACGCAAAAGAAATGTTACTGAGTCACTGGCAGACTGTCTTCCTGCTTGATCATTTGTCTTTAGGGCTGGAGATTTGGGGTTTCAGCACGGGTTTATTAATCTAAAATGACTGTGAGTAAATTATGAAAAACAGATAAAAATACATCTACTTTGTCAGGGAGCTATAATGTGCAAGAGAAATCCAGGACACCTCAGATTTAGCAAACTGTCTTTAGCAAGCATATAGCAACTTTTTATATTCTAATAAAGAAAAATATAGTAGATCTAGGTTTACACGATCATTAAGACTTTATGATCTTAAAGGTCTTTTCCAACCCTAAATAATTGTATGTTTCTATGATTCTATGATCCTGCAGTAAGCACATTTTCCCCTCCAAGGGGCTGACTGGAGGAACTGCAGCAAAGGGCAGGAGAGGGCATTGGTTGCATCAGGTCCACGTGTGGGGCGTGTGGTCCCCACTCACGTTCCTGCCCAGGACTGACCCTCTGGTCTTTCTGTGCCCCGACTCTGCTGATAGCTGACTTGAGATAACATTATTTGTCAACCTCAAAGAAGCGTGGTGAGGAGAAAAGCATAAGCCCTCAAGAGGGCTCAGCACAGCACTGCTGAGAGCAGTAAGTTTCCTTCCTGGTTAAAATGGGGGGTCCAGAGCGAGTCTTTGCTAGTAAAGTATATCCACTGGATGAGCTGGAAGGAAGAGAGAAATAACATCAATATAGATATTCTGGGGTTCATATCTGAATTCCAACCAACATGTTATTAAGGTATTTTTTTACTGTTGGGCTTCTTTTTTTTTTTTCTTTTGACATGGCATTAATCCAGGAGATTTTTACACATAACAATTTTGAAATCTCACACACCCCTAGGCTGTGTGAAATATTTCTACACAGTATAATTCTTTGGAGACAGTAAATCAGACCATCTGAGATGCATACCTACAAATTTTAATGAATACATAATATTCCTGTCACTTCTACATCCCTTGTCCAATGACACTTTTTCCAGCCCATCTCATTCTATATCAAGGTAAATGAATGAAACAAAACATGGCTGAACGTGGTAGTAAACAAGTGAGAAGGAAAGATTTTACCCTGAACTGGGGAAAAACATCATTCATTTTGCAGGTTTAGTGCCGACAGCACTACTTTGCAGCTCCACTTATCTGATATTTTAGGGATTATATTCAGATAAGCAAGGATAATTGAAGCAATTTTCAACATCTTTACCAGACAAGCCAAAAGCTTGACCTTATTTTAGATAATAGGCAAATGAGATTCAAATGAGCTTGCTTCTTTTTTTTTTTTTGGTAATAGTGAGCATGATTAACAGCAAATTAACAGAGAAAGTGGTAGGTCTTTCAGCACTTCAAGTCTCCAGATGGTGTCTAGTGCCTGACTGGTGGTGGACATCTTTTAGGTAAACACAAATTTAGGGGCTTCATACAATTGCTTTGGAGCTCTATGGCTTGTGTAATGTATTTCAAGTAAGGTGATCCTAGAACTTAAGTGTAACTGTACATTTATGATTTTTACTTTTATTTTTTGAACTTTGGCTGGCTGGAATATGTTCTGCTTGGTATCATCAGCATGAACTAAATCCCCATAAAACTGCTGAGGTTGATTTCATCAGACCGCCTATAGGGGAATGGGAGAATCAATGGGATTCAACTGCCTGAGCCTCAGATGCCCCTGAGTGAACTGCTGGCCCCAACAGCTGCTCCAGGACAGCCGAATGCCCTGTAGCTGCTGTTGTATCTTCCAGTTCTGCACAATAGGACATTTCATATGACTCTAGACATCTACACTCTGGCAACTAAATCAAGCCTTCAGAGTCTAAAAGGTGATCAGAAACGCTTATGCCTTCCTGACTCAAAAATACAAGCAGGAATACATCAGTGGTGTTTCTCACTTGCAAGTAACAGAGGTTTATTTCTGCTCCACACAGGAGCTATAAAGAAGTGACTCCAGCACTGCTCAAGTGTTTGGCTGTTGTCATAATAATCATGCATAGGAAGTAAGCTAGGGTATGAGTTTTTGAGTTTTAAACCTCCTAGCTCTGGCAAACCATCAACTCACATCACTAGGTTTGATTTTGCACCATTTGGCTATAGCTCACACACAGAGCAGTTAGGGCTTTTCCCATTAAGACCATAATGTCACAAAGAGAGCTGCTAGGACATAGGAAAGATCATGGAGTTTGCTGTAAGGATAAGCCTTAGGAAAATGAGCAATCCACAAAGAAGAAACTATTTATATTTGCATTACACATTCCCACACATGAAGATAACAAGGTCTTTCAGTTGACTCCTCTTAGACTAGTGCATCAGTTTATTATTTTCAGTGTGAAGCGGGGCACAATAGTTCATAAAATATGCTAATGAATATACATATATTAATTTATGTACATAAAATACATATATTCATTTAGAAGTATTTCAATGAATACTTGTAAAGAAGTTCAAAAGTTTGTTTGCAAGCTTTTGTCCCTAACAGGTTAGTTTATTTTTCTGTGGCTGGAGAAATAACCTATTACTTGCTCACATCTCTCTTTTCTCATTTTAAATCAAACCTCCAGCATTTTACTGGCACCATTTGAAAACATCATTGTTTTGGTGGAAATGTCACATACCTAATGGTTCTATGGGGAGAAGCAATACACTGCTTTAGTTGAAAAAAAATGCAAGCAATAAAATTATGAAGGAATAAATGACAACTTCCAGACCAAAAGAATGCAATGTTGGGCATATAGTGTCAGAATTGCTTGTGTGGGTAGGATAGCTTGCCTGTTTATTTCTAGACAGTTCACAAATCTGTTCCCACGCCTGGAGGCTGCAGAGCCAGCTCAGCACAGGAGAGGCAGTGGGTGTGCAGCTCAGCCTACTGTAAATGGGAAAAGGGGCAAGGGAGGAGGATCTCCTCAACAGGCAAGGAAAAAGAAAACCAATTAAACCATAGTTATCCCTGGTGGCAGTCAGGAGATTTGTGCCGCTGTTTATAAATCCAAGAAGATCTGTTCCCAAGCTGCAATTCGAAGACTCCTTTGCCAGGGCTTTGTGGCTTCATCTTCCCTTTTATATAGATGTTCAAGCCAGTGGGTGGGAGATGGGCGACAGAGGGCTTGGAGGCATCCCTGCCTTGCCATGTGGCTATAACCAGCAAACACGAGACCTGCATGTCACACCATCTGTCCCACAAAAGGAGAGCTGGGGAATTACTTCGAGGAAAAGGCTGAGGTGAACAGAAGTAAAACATTTTAGGTCATGTAGAGTGAAATCAGCAGAGCCTGAAATGTGCAGGGACTTAAATGTGAGAGCGGGGTGCCTCTAGTCCTCACTGCAATGCCTGGGGCCTGATTTTCAGCTCTTACACATTGCATCATTACCCAGAATGACAGTCTGTCTAGCTTTCCTTTTAGATCCAGATTCACATCTGTCTCTTGGTGTAAACAAGTAGTCTGGGAGTTACTCCTTATTTCATTTGGTACGGCTGACATGAGAATCTGGTCCTTAAAACTCCTCATTGCTGGGAGTTTGAAGTAAAAAAAGTGTATCTCACAGCTTTTAAATGTCAGCCAGCTGTGGTAGCCTTTTCATTTCTGTTCATTTCTGTTTATCAACACCTTTCCCACCTCTTCCTGCTGTATTGAACTGGAGAAGCCAAAACTTGTCCTTCTGGACTCATCCCAACTGCAGACCTCATTTAAATTTTCTCCAGTCTAGCCACAGCTGAAGTTGTTTCAGAAAAATAGCACAGGCCAGTGCTCTCAATCTGTAAGACTCTCCAGATTTTCTTTCTCTGAAATTTGAAGATGATTCCCTGATTTACCTAAATTAACCTACCCTATAGATTTCCCAAAATAGAACATCTCAAATACTCTTTGGCACAGGTTTCCACATAGAAATCAATCTGTAAACCAGCAAGGACTGAGACAAAGATATTTTTCATGGCCAACGTACAGTAAGACTCTCACAGAAAGCTAAATTTGCTCATTTCTGAGACCCTCTTTGATTAACTGTGTTTATTTAGAAGCCTTTATTTACTGGGAAGCTTTGAGACCTTGTTTAATTTATAGATCTTACATAGAACAATAGCAGCAGCTCGGGCTGTGAAATGCCACTTTGTTGCTTTTTGCTGCTGCTGCCCAGAATGTGAATGCTCATGATGGTGTCTATTTGGCTTGAACATGTCAGATGCAGACCAGACAGGATGCTGAAGAAAGAAACTGGTGTCCTTCATTTCCAAGGCCTGGCTCATTATGTATTCGGTGATGAATTTGCTCTGTTTATAATTTCTGCAGCTACCGCTTACAGCCATACCTGACATGAACTTGAGGAGCTGTGAGTGGAGCTCAAACAATCTTCCAGAGAGTTGATTTTTCAAGAATGTTGCACAGAAAACTTGGATTATGCATATGCAGTAAATGGCACGAGTGCAAACAGCAACCTGCTTGTTAAGCTCTTTTACACACTGGAGCCAGTCAGGCCAGCTAAAATGTCAGGCTAAGACTGCCACGAAGGAGGATCAGGGTCGGACGTGAGTACTGATCTCTGCCTGAGGTAGCACATTACCCCACCACAGGACCGTGCAGCCATTACGACGCGTAATGGTGCACAAATGCTGCACTGCCTACAGCATGGATACATGCACCTACTGCTGCAAGAACCCCTTGTCTAAAAGCCTCGACAGACCCATGATACGAGCAGAGCCCAGATATTTAGAGATAAAACTGAAAACATTTTTGGAAGCAATTAGGTACTTCATCACCTGCATTTCTGAAAATATCTCTGTTGGGAATGGGTCACTGACTCACCTGCCTTCCTAACTGCTCACTTGAAGATCACTAAAGCAAGACCACCTTGACCTCAGAGAGGCAGCACATTGCTGAGGGCTCAAGATGATGCTGTGGCTATAAGCCAGCTAGGATGCTGACTCTGGACACGGCTATGATGGCTGGCCCATCATAGAGAGCAATGAGGCTCTTCAGAGATAACAGCGATAAAGCACAACTCGTTGATATTCACAATACAAGGATTAAGAATAGAGAGAGACCTAAAATACACATCAGAGAATTAACATGGTGAAAGCCAAGAAAAAAACAGGCTGCTCAGTAGCAAGATTGCTATAGCATGAGAAAACATTTATGTGCAGTCAGCTTTGCCCTCCTGGGTCTTGCCAAATGCCAGACGCAGCAGCCTGTGTGCTGCTTTCAGGCAACCACTGTTCTCGGGTACAGCCCCACTGCAGGACAGCTGCCACCTTCCTTGCAAAGGTGTTTGGGCAGAGGTGACTCTCTGCCCCAACGTCTCCCCCCTACCTGTCATAGCCACAGGAAGCATGTGTGCTTTGCAAACCCTGAGGGAACATAGCAAGAATTGCTTAGGAAATGTTGGCGGCTTCTCTTTCATTCCTCATAACTTCATCAACTGGCATACTATGGTTAAACCCTTAGGTCAGGACAAGCTGTACCCCTCACCTTTGAACTCCTGTGATCTTAAGGTTGTGGGCCCAGATTCACCCCCCACCGTGAATTCAAATAGCCTTACTTTCCTTGCCTCATGACCATGCTTCTTGTATAGGGTTGCTGCAAGGAGAACCAAGCTCTATCTGCACCTTCCCTGTCCCCAGTCTATACTTGCTACCAGAGAGAGGTAGGAAGACTTTGAATCATGAGTGTGGGTCTCCAGCCCAAAGTTCCCTCCTGCAGAGGAGTTCCTGGCTGCTTTATCAGGTTCTGGGGATGAAAAGGCTGGATGACCTGAATGAACAATCCTGTTCCCCATTTCAGCTGCCTTTCTGCACTTAAACCCCCCTCACCTGTCCTGCAGGGCTTGGCTAGGCTAACCTTCAAAAGAATTACTACTGCTACTAAGGAAAAAGCATTTCAGGGAGTCCCACAAGCAGAAAATACAGGAGGGGATGGTCAAGGCTTAAACTGCAGCCAGACCTTGCCTGAGGATTTCCTCAGTATCCAGGTGGAGCTGCAAAGCAGATATAGATTCCACATACATCCAGACAGTAGCAGCTCTTCCTCAGGTAGTCTCTGGTTTCTGACACTATGGAGCTCAGCTGAGTTCAGCTGTGCTTTTCTCCCTCAGACATTTTCTGCCTGTTTTAAACACAACCCTGTATAAATTTTATTTCCTTCCCTTGAACCTCATGAAGGAAGTGGTTTGCTTTAGACTGGAGGGGAGAAAATCCTGCTGTGATGCCACCTGGGAAGCTTGGGTCTGCTTTTGACATGGTGGCCAAATGCAGTTTATGTTGTGTATGACTTTTTAAAGGGTTTTCCAAATGGACACCTTCAGTAAAGTAAATAAAACAGGTTTGAGTCTGGGAACTAAGGATTTGCTCCATTTTTGCTATTATATAGCTGACATTTGACACGGCATTCATTATTAGAGCTGCCAGTCAGAGAGGGACCTGGGGGTGTTGATTGACAGCCGGCTGAACAGGAGCCAGCAGTTTGCCCAGGTGGCCAAGAAGGCCAATGGCATCCTGGCTTGTGTCAGCACTAGCGTGGCCAGCAGGGACAGGGAAGGGATCTGAGCCCTGTACTCGGCACTGGTGAGGCCGCCCCTCGATTCCTGGGTTCAGTTTTGGGCCCCTCACTACAAAAAGGACATTGAATGACTCGAGCGTGTCCAGAGAAGGGCAACGGAGCTGGTGCAGGGTCTGGAGCACAGGTCGTACGGGGAGCGGCTGAGGGAACTGGGGGTGTTTAGTCTGGAGAAGAGGAGGCTGAGGGGAGACCTCATCGCCCTCTACAGCTCCCTGAAAGGAGGGTGCAGAGAGCTGGGGATGAGTCTCTTTAACCAAGTAACAAGTGATAGGACAAGAGGGAATGGCCTCAAGTTGCGCCAGAGAAGGTTTAGACTGGATATTAGGAAGCATTTCTTTCCAGAAGGGGTTGTTAGGTGTTGGAATGGGCTGCCCAGGGAGGTGGTGGAGTCCCCATCCCTGGAGGTGTTCAAGAGTCGGGTCGACATAGCGCTGAGGCATCTGGTGTAGTTGGGAACTGTCAGTGTGAGGTTAATGATTGGACTGGATGATCCTTAAGGTCTTTTCCAACCTCGACAATTTTGTGATTCTGTGATTTCTGCAGACATTTAATACAGTACATATTTAATTTGATTTAAACTGTTTAGCATGAAAATGGTATTTTTGTGTTGCTAGCTACCATTCTGTAAAATTAGTTTTTTCTCAGTGTTCCTGACCTGCTGTCTGAGTTGATCTACTCACATACACACAATTTGAATCTACACCTTCATTTTTTCATAGAATAGTCTGTTCCTCGCCTGAGGATGTATATCTCTATTAGTATGCTTCTCTTCCAGCCTTGAATTCCATACAGGTAATGCCATTTCTGCTGCCATTAGTGGTTCATCTTTCTGTTCCTCTTGGCCTTCAAAGTGATCCAACTTTTTGAAGTTAGGAGCCAGATGCCAGTCTCAGGACATCTATTCCCATGTGCTAGAGACACTTAAAAATATAATAACAGGGCAGAGAAGAACTCAAGTCCATACAGGCAGCAGACCTTGGGACTAGAGTCCTTTAATTTACAATCCTCTCAAAGTTGCTGCTGGCATAATGGACAGCTGAGTAGCAAGATGTCACAGCCAATGCCTTTTCCTTTCTGCTTCCATAGCAGTCTTGCTGGAGCACATTTCACTGTCCTTGCTAAAAACCAGTCAATCAGGGGAACGTGCCCCAAGTTTAAAGGGAGGTAATGTTGGTCCATGGGTCAGATATGCTCCACAGATTGTGATCAGAGAATGTTTAAGTAATAGTGTGGGAGCTCAAGGTATTGCTGCATTGCGGGAATTATCTCCTACATAGTACTCTCTCTTCCTAAACTGAAAAACAGATAGATCGCCACAACTTCCAGCTTCAACTTACAGGTGGTACAATCAAGGTACAGAGAACTTAGAGATCAGTCCAAAGTAATTCAGTAAACAAGCTACAGAGTCAGAAACGGAGCCCAGACACAATGTCCTATGCCAACCTGAACAGCCCCTTTTGTGCCCTGAGTTTACCTTTTCAACTCTATAAGGGGTCATAGCATGTTTCTCCCAGAATAGATGACTTCTTGCACACAGGAACAGGCTCCATTGTAGACAGCCAGCATCACCATCAAGGATTGAGTCCATGCCTATGCCTGCCAGACTCAGCAGAAACACTGAACAAAGTTTGAAAATAAATCACAAGCATGTAGAGGGCACATGCAACCTTTTGCACCCACCACATCTGACCTTGGCTGATGATGTTAGCTCACATGAAGAAACACCTGGAGGCTCACTGGAGGCTGCATGGGAGTCTGAGACTATGTGTTCTCTTGCTCATTATCCAATAGCAGATTCAGTAACACCATATTTTCCTGCAACTTTTGCAGATAGATTTTCCAGCTGAAGACTCTCAGATATCATAGTTTGGAGATAAGGAGGGAAGAATGGGAGGCTGAGCTGTCATCACAGGAAATACTGCAAATGTGTCATCTAACCACCCTTCTGTGACAAAGTAACTTCAAGTATTTATGTACTTCCTCACATATAGACCTACTCTCTGATAGTGATCCCCTATTTTTTCTAAGCAGTCTATTCCAGTTCTTATCATCACTGTTAGAAAACCACTCATGCTGTCAAGTCTGAAGTTTAGGCTCATTGCTTCCTGTCACCTCAAATGTCTTTGGAGAAAAAATAATTTCTTTACCTAATTTCTTTAGTAGGTACACTGTTATTATGTCTGTACCAGATACATCATTCAACATGCTTCTTCACATTTCACATAAATAGTGTGAATTGCTGCATATTATAGCAAAGTAACTAGGGAAGCATCTCCTATAGGTTGCCTATGTAATTTTTTATTATTTGTGATAATAAAATTAATTGGTTTTGCAATTCAGTCTATTTCTGTGATTATTATTTTTATTCAATAGGGGCTTTTTTTAAAATCGTCACCTGTACCAGCTTTACCAGTTCTTCACCTGGAGTCTAATAGATTAATGGAAAAGACATTTCAGGGACTGTCTGGAAGAACCACAACTGGAGGGAGTGTTCTCTTCATTCTACCTTCATTTCTCATAAGCTTTGAAAAGTCATAACAGGAAATAAAAATAAAGGCATCTCAGGAAGTCATTTAATCCAGCCTCCTGCTCCAGGGTTGAATTTGAACTGAGAATTTGGAAGAAATAATGGAAGGCAGCCTAGTGAATTACTTTCTTCCTGAGTCACCTAAATTTCCTTTCTCTAAGGTATTCCAGTGCTTTGGTAAACACAAACTTACCCTTACAAAAGCCATTTTTGTTTCTAAAAACCTTAAAATTATGCTCTTCTATTGAAGGGATTCTTTGATACTGCAAATTTCATTGTACAACTAGTTCTCTGTCAAGACTGTGAAAACATGTAGATCTTACATAGTGATATAAACTGTAACACCGCCATGTCCTTAGGAGGCCAGAGAGCTTTAGAAAATTTGGTATGAGGGGACTCCAGCTCATGTTGCTGAATTGCCATGCCAAATACTTCTGCCAATAGAACTGATAGGAATCATTTCACACTTCTCTGCATCAATGTGTTGACCTAAAGAAACAAAGAGAGGAGCTAGGCAGAAATATGAATGTCTTCTGAAATAAGATAATAAAAGTCACTGACACCCTTTATCAACGAGTAATCTGGATTTAATCTGTGAGAATAAACCTTACTGAAATACGTAGAGGTTACTTTGTCTTAAAGGACTGGAAATGTGTAAAACAATATTCTGTTATCTTTAAAAATAGTCAAACAGAAAATAGTCAAACAGGCCTCTCCAGACTGATGCCTAAAGCAAGTACTTGCAATTTGGACAGGTTTGTAAGTGACCTGATTGAGCAGGGCAGTGAAAAAGTTTGATGAAAATTCAGTATTATTCGAAGTAGGCTGACGGGGAGAATTTTGAGACAACCTTAAGACGCTAAATGTGTAATTCAGTTCCTGGAACACAAAGGTAGTGTTACCTGGGAGATCTGAGGATCTGAAATGCATATACAACACTGACAGATATGACCTGGGAGCTCCAGCAACCTTTCTGGAGCAGAGGCAAGAGGCTGTGAAGTCCTGCAGTACTGACACTGGCACAGGTTGTCTGTTTGTGGCCAACCACGCTGAGCTCTCAGTGACTGGGTGATAAAATATTGAAATAAAGTCAATGCCACTAAATGATAAAATAACTAATGTGGGATAAAGCAATCTGCATGTAAAATGAACTGACATTACTGAGCAGGGGCATCCTGGGTTATGATTGGTGGTTCTGCTGAAATATTTTGGTAGACCTCAGTAGAAATCAAAAAAGCAGGTTAAAAGTTAGGAACTACCAGAAGGGATGGAAATCAAAACAGAAAATATCATTATGTTATGTGCTAAATCCATTTTTGTTCATACCATGAAAACTGTGCTTGTCTTGGAGAAGGTTCCCTCATCTTAGAAAAGGAATATAGTGTTATGGAAAAGATACAGAGAGGGCAAGAAAGATGGTGAAAGACCTGGAATGCGTCCTGTATGAGGAAAGATGATGTACAGTAGGAAGCTTGAACCTGTGATAGAGATGACTTAGGGTGTCAGCATTGTCCTACAATCTTCATAGTCATAGTGAGGTATCTTCTTTAGGGTGTGACAAGTAACACTCTGCATCTCCTGATTATACTGACGGGATCTCCTTTGGCTATGCTGGGATTAAGTAGGATCCAATGAGGTATAGGTGTCTGAACTGTAGACACAGAAAAGTCAGTCTTGTTCATACATACGTTTGTAGCTATAAACAGTGCCACCTTAGGTTTCAGTTCTACAAAACTTCATGTGAAATAGTGAGAGTAACAAACTCCGCCAAGACAAAACCCAATGTATGCCTGCAATAGATTTGACAACCTAAGAAGTATTGTCTGATGTCCAGGAGGCTAAAAACGCTCATCACAGACAGCAAAAATGTTCCTTCTGCTCCCAGTGCTTGAACACACTTGTCCATGGCTGAGTTCCCTTAGTCTCCTCTGTTGCTCACAGGTTCCCTGTTCCCAACCCCCTTCCACCAAACGTCTCACAGGTAGGGCAGAGAAAACATATCCACTCTGGGATGCACATAGGGTCCTGCAAAGACTGCAGTCTTTTGCCTGACCATTTCGTGTCCCCATTTGGGGTTTTAGAGGGATCAAAGAAAAGGTTCCATGCTTCCAGGAGAAGGAAAAGGGACAAGATACCATACAAAGGTGTGAAACAGAAAACTCTGTTGTTTTCAAGTGTACCAGTTAGTCTAGTAAAAGGACGTTTCTCCCTACAAACCTTGTCTCTCATCACAAACAACTGAATTAACATTATTACTCCACTGTAATTTATAACACACTTTAAGATTTTTTAAATCCATCTGTTACTGTAGAGATTAAAAGGCAAGCAAACTGATTATCACCTTGCCAACACTTATCATCAGGTGACTGTGATTGTTTAGATTGCTGCCCAAAGCCAACAAGAAGTACATTAACTGAGAACAAAAGGTATTGTTTAAAAAAGCAACAGTTACTGTTAAGCCCTCATGATATCGATCAGGTAAATCCAGTGGTACTGTAGGGATCATGACCTCTGGGTCCCCTGCCAGGCCCATTATTATTTTATCTTATCATCACTGTATATCCAAATAAATCAGTGTGTGCCACAAAACCACACCAATTAGCATTGCCTTTCCAAAGGATTCTTTACTGCTTTTGTTGCTTTAACTGCGCATTTCCTAATTGTTTCAGATTGGTTTAGCTGAACATCCAGGAGTAGCGATTAGATTTTAAAGACTTCTGGGATGAGGTGTGTTCCTGCTTATCAATTTTTCCAGCTGTGTTAACAAACAGGAGGTGAAACAGATGGATGACAGATACATACAGGGCTCGAAGCACTGCAGTGCTTGGGCAATCCATTAACACCTTCAAAACTTATGAATGTCTTAATAAAGTGAACCTTCACATCTCCTGAAGCGTGGAAGGAGATCATGACTATTGTGACACTCACACCAAGCTGTACAAGAGAAAATCTGTCCTGCAGGGTACAGATTTGTGTGTCCAATCTCTCTGTTTTTTGCAGGATATTCTGCAGTCATGGCTGTGAGCCCCAGATTCAAGCATTTGTCATTGATTTCTCGGATATTGTTACTCGTTATTTGCAGTGAGTCTTGACTTTGAGACATTAATGACACCCACTGAAGAGGCAGGTAGAGAGACACGATGGAAACTTTCTAATGGGAACTAAACAAAGTTAACTTCATCCAGATTTGTGGAGTCTGTTGGGAAGGAGAAGGAATTCTTTTTAATGTCCTCTCCTAGCATTTCAAGTAATTTAGAGATGGTGCTTATCTTATTTTCTGTGTTAGTGGAAAATTTTGATGATGAAATATTAAGGACTACATGGGTGATTATCTGATCTTGCTATAGGGAGTAGTAAAGTAGCCACTACAATATCTTATTTAGGCAATAGGCCCTTGGAGTCTAAAGAGACCTGGGGAGAGATAAGGAACAGATAATGATAGGTTAACAAATCCAGCTGTTGCAGTTTAAGAATGAGTCCACTCTACCCCAATCCTGGAATTAACAAACCACTCCTGTGACAGAAAGGTATGTTCAAATTAAACAATTTTACATAAATTAATAAATTTTCACAGAAATGATTGAGATCTGAGCAGATACTGTTTTTCCAGCGTTGCTTTGCTCACTAATCATTGTCAGAGAGGAGGAGCAGTAATGGCAAAGAATGGTAACATCTTAAATGACTTCCCTTGAATACATCTTCAGTGCCCTTCAGCACAGAGGCACTTCAGCAGAGTGAGGTTCAACCAGCACCTGTAGGTAACACTGTGCAAAAAGCTTGACTGAATCCTGACCCCTTGCTAGAAATCAAGCCCAGCCCCTGAATCAGGTTAGGTGGTTCTCCCACTAAGTCTGAAGGATCATGACAAGGAAATTTTAAACTTCGGTGTTACATCTATCTTTTATATCAATGTCAATGGGGTGCTGACCAGTTAAGTAATTTAGGTTGAAGAGACTCAAATCCATGGCTTTGTCCACAAGGAAGTACCTAAACCATGTGGCTAGGTAAGGCCCCTTCCACCAGTGGGATCTGTGCCCTCATGCAAACAAGAATACTGGACCTCGGGGCTGAGGAAAGAGAGGAGGCTCTTACCCAGAGTGCTGGCGTGAAATATTCCACATTCAAGCAGAACAGGCAGGTCTCACTGAGTTTTAAGTACTGCAATGCATAAGTGACCACCAAAAGGTGCATTCCTGGATTTGGCTTGTTAAGAATTTTCTCAGATCTGATCCTTAGTCTTCTGGCTTTGTTGCTTTCCCCCAAAATTACCAGAACCCAGAAGATTTTAATGCAATTAAAATATCCACAAATGTTTATTTTCCTTGCTTAAGTCAAGTTCCTGATGTCTACAGTGTGGGTAGAATAGCAGTAAGAAAGAGTTCAGACTAAATAAATATGAAAGAGCCAGAATGTCAGGCTTATTAAAGGAAGCAGATGGTTAGGAATTTAATTGACTTCAATGACTTATCTAAAAAAAAGTGAGATAGAAATCTCTAGAGGACTAGGATTTTTAGGGGGGTTTGACATCTTGTGTTCCCAGTCAGGCATCTGGCAGCCCAATGGGTGCTGTCCTCACAGTGTTTTGGGTTGTCTACTTCCATCAGCCGAGGAAAACCAGAAGACCTTGCAGAGCCTGCAGAGAGGATGTTGATGCCTTGGAAGATCCTTTGGCTGCACCGTTTCAAGGTTCCAGAGGAATTTGGTTGAATCAGCTTATATGAGCAGATGGTTAGCCAATTTATCAGTGCATTTGGTCCATCCGTAAGTATGTAATGCATCCACCTAGTGCTCACTCCCACCACTAAAAGCAGAAAACATCTATGTCTTGCATCTGGTGATCCACAGTCTGAATACTCCTACGTCAGCCACTTTTCATTACCAACCTCTTTCCAGGATTGGTGAAAGCTCTTGCTTACCTCTGTGTGTTACTGCATCATCTTTGGTGTTTTCTTGCATGCAACAGAATAAAAGACCTGACATGTGGATAAATGAGGGCAAATTCCTGCTGTGACCAGGGAGAAAGGGAGGGGAATAATGGGAGGATGTACTGGAACTGGGCCCACAGAGGAGCTGCAATCCCAGACTTACTCAGAATAGTCAGTCTATTTTTCCTTTCTTCTTAGCATAATGTTTTTCTTTGAGTTACCAATGAATTCAGGGTCTAGATACATTCATTTAGTGAACAGATCATATAGCTCAAGACATTACTCCACTTTCCCCCAAAGCTCATTCAACCCTGAGAGCTCAGTTTGAGCTTCTGCAGGAGGTGGTTGGACCTAAGCCAACAGATCATCTGCTGAAGTAGCTGAAGACCTTTTGCATGTTCTGCTCTTCAGACTGTCCTCAAGGCAGCAGTCTCCAACAGGAGAGCAGAACTGAGCAGCAAACCTGCAATAGGCTGACCCACCACCACAGTTAATGGAAAATTTGTCTTAAATATTTTCTCTGCTATTCTTTTTTGTTTGATTGCTTTGGAGGTGGGGAGACCCTTAGTATTAGTGGAAAGTACTCATAGAAATCCACCTGGCCCTAACTGACTATGTCAAGGGGCACTGCAGAGCTCAGTTTGGATAAGCGCAAGTTTAAATGGTCCATCAAACATCCAGTTTAAATTTAGTGTTTACTTGTATAGCATCTCAGAATCCAACTAAACTCACTGCAGCTGCATCCAAGTGGAAGCAGTCCGAGGCAGGGCATTGCTCAGAGAGTGTTCACAGACACTGCTGCATCAACAGAAGTCTGAGACTGTTTTAACAGAATAACACAAAGAGAAGCATTTACAGCTATTATTCATGTACTTAACAGCTGGAAGCAAAGGGCTCCCATGTAACCTACCAGTATTGCTGAGTGTGGGAATTCCCCCTCCTCAGATGACAGATACCTTAAGCCTCCAAGCCCTAAAAACAGAAATGCTGGGACTAGAAGTATTCCTCCTGTGCCATGTGGAAGGAACTTTCCCTGCTGTTTGCAGAGGGCAGACACACATCCTTACGCTTGCACACACGTGAGTGCAAGGCAGGTTTGATTCCCTCACCTGGGTGCAGGGACCTGCAGTCAGCAGATCTCCAAGTGCTGCAGTCAGAGCCAGCAAAGGACTGTTCACAGCCAGGCGATGTAATGTCTGAGACGTTAGAGCTCCTTTTTCACTCATCAAAGCACACATTGTCAGATATTCTATATCTGAGCCACCAAGCACCCTCTTGCAAAAATGCATATGTATGATTTACAGCGCTGTCTTTCATTACAGTCTTGTAAGTGAATTCATGCTCGTGATTGGCTTTCCTACAGATGTCTAAAGACTGGTTACTAGTCAAGGGACAAATGCAAGACAAACATCACCTAGACCAGTTTCCCTTGTACATTTAAAGTGTCTTGCCTCTGCGCAGGAGGTACCAGTTCATCACTGGGGTCTCTGCAGGGGTTACCGACAGAGGCTAATCAATCTCAAACTGAGTGGCTTCCTGATGCAGACACACGACACAGGTTCAGACCACTAGCTCTCCTCGCAAGCCACCGAATGTGCATGGAGGGGAATGGTGTTTTGTTCATCAGACATAGGTGAAAGGCCCCATATCCTATTACTGATCCCCTGGGCCACCTAGTCTCCTTGTTTATATTTTTGTCAGAAAAAATCGAGGATGTTTCCATTTGTGAATGGAAAGACAGTAACAGGAGTGTGTACAAAATGGTATTTCCTAGTCCCCCATCTGACTTAGTGTTGGATAGCAGCCAAGGAAAGGTTACTTCCAGCTCTCCAGCTGTGAATTCAGGGCCACATAAAACCAAGGATTTCTCTGGCATCCAATGGAAGTGATGGGGAATCTTTGTGTTCCTGAAGCCACCTTCAGAGCTGATTGCTGCATCCTGGCAACCATGCAGGTCTAAGCTAACACCACACACAGAACTGACAGTACACGTGTCCCAATGACTCCGATAAAGAGTATCACTGTGGTGAGCTCTCCAGCCTTGCATACTACAAAGTGGGTCAGGCTCTGGAGAACTTGACCCATCAGGTTCCCTCTATGCCTTTTGAAAATGCGCTACTTTCTCACAGTGGTTTGGGATCATTATGCCCTGAAGTACAAGAAGATGCTGTTTCTGAACTAATTGCCTAGACTCCTATTAGCACTGGAGCTACTGGTACTTAAAATAACCTGTGAATGATCCTTCTCATGTCCCAAAGTAAATCAATAAGAATACCTCATAGAAAAACAGTGTTAATGCTTCTTTAATGGTGAGTTAAATAGCACTAGGTTCCTAGGCTTAGTGACTCAATCTGTTGATGCACTGTCAGCCAGTAGACCAGTTCCTGGTGAGGTTTTGACCTGGCTAGCTAGCTTTTTCCGAGAAATAATCAAAGGAGCTAGCACAGGCCTGGGAGCACTGCTGACCCAGTCTGACTGCAGACTTTGCTTTGGGAGACAGAAGAATCTCTTCATCTTTTTTGTAAGCTTGTATGTAGGTTTTCAAAGATAAAAGTATGTGTGCAAGCCATTGCACACCAGCTGGCCTCAAAGCCCAAGGACAGTCCCAAGCCCATGTCACTCAGTGTGGCAGTTATAGCCTAAATGTCTGGTTTCAAAGACCAGTTCAGTGCTGTGGTACTTGTTGCTGTTCCAGGGAGCCTCACAGCAGCTTGCAGGAAGCACCTCTTCTCTCATGATCAGAGACACATCTGTCTCCCAGCCACCATGCAGGTGCTCTTTGTCTTAAAATGGTTACGTCACAGACACATGGGCCCCCAGTTCCACTCTTCTCTCACCTCTTTACATGAAAAGCCGACATTTTGGTCACAAGACATGTGCCATAGGCTGTGGAAACTTCAAGAAAGAGGCCTACAGGCACTGTCCTATGGATTGTCCTTTTCTGGCTCAACCCCAAACCAGCTGTGAGGGTTAAGAAGGAAAAGGTTCCCTGGGAGCAGGCCAGAGGTGGGATGAACTGTTCTGGCAGGGCTGATTTGGACCTAAATACAGTGCAAGATCTTTGAAGCCTGTTTTCATTTTGAAGGCTTTTAACCCTTTCATCTCACCCATCTCACTGCAGTCATTCTCTCCCTTTGAGGAACTGATTTACAATGCATTCTCTTCTTTGGTCTGAAAAACAGCACCCCTCATTTCAGCTCCACTCTCAATTATTCACACCCCTGCCTCCTCTTACTGCTCTCCTATTGCCTCTGCTCCATGCTCTGCCTTCTCCTTCTCCTGAGATCTTCTGCCTCCTCATCCTCCTCCACTACCTTCCAGAAATCTTCTCCAGCTTCTTCCTCCCCATCTCTTATTATATTAGCCAAACCACTTTTCCTGTGGGCAGGATCCCAGCCTGAAGACTTGACTCTGCTGAAGCGTACAGGCGTCTTGCCATTGACTTCAGAGGAGACAGATTTCCCCTGAAAGCTTTAGATGACTTCCCATGAGCTCTTCTTGAAGACAGACATGTGTGCGAACCAGCTCCTCCATAGGATTCCTCAAAGGCCAGTAGTAGCTGATGAGTGAAAAGTAATTACGATGTGATTATAGAACCAAACTCACGGTTTAGTCCATTTACTCTAACTAGGCCTACCTTTCTGAGTTGTCAAGTTGACTTTGTTCACGTGTAAATCCTTTGATATTATAGAACCTAGACCATCTCAGATGTTTGGGTTAGTTCAAGCTACTAGAAATGATGGCTACAATCTGCTGCTTTGGCCCAAACATCATCTGTACTAGACTGCCTGAGTTTCTGAACTTTACAGCATCATAAATTTGTGCAATTATAAATATAACAGCAAGAAGTATGTAGGCTCAATGAAAACATCTGAAATAACATCTTGTAATGATAAATAGATTCCCATAAAAACTGCTACAGAAATCTCCAAAGAATAGCTCTTAAATAATGACCAGGAAAAAAACAAACAAACCCATATGACTAAAAGTATTACATACTGTATTAGGATATTTTTGCCTTTTAAATGGTGTACACTCGGCTATGACTATGACATCTTAGGAAAATTCTGAATGGAATTGTTTAATGCGAAGTGTCTAAAGCATGCCTGAGAACAAATGCAGCCCTGAGGCTCCTTAAAAGGAGTCCTATAAGTCTCTTTTGCTATATTGGCACTGGAAAACAAAGTTAATCAGCTACAAAAAAAGCTAAGCTATTAAAATATCCTTTGGCTTATAGAAAACATTCAGCTCTGGCTTTTTAGCCGGTGCTAGGTACAGAACTTCATCTGCTCCAGTTTAAGTCGATGGCTATGTCCTGATTGACTTAAATGGGGAAATGGCTGGGCCACAAATGCAGGACAGGAGGGAGCTGATTGAAAATGGCTTCATATTTCTGTCAGAGCAAAGGAAAATATCTGTAAACAATTTCCTTCTATGGCCTTTTAGAACCAAAGTGATTAATGGAAAGCAACTGAAGAAAAACAACAACCAACCCACTGAATGGAGCAAAATAAGCAGAATATTTACACAACCATCTTTCCAGGGCAGCTAGTGTCTTTCTTACACATATATTTACTTTTTAATGCTATCTGAAAGTGAATGCATTGAACAAATATATTTTTTGCTTATTTTTATAGCATCACCCTTTCTACCTTCTTTTCCAGCATCACTAGGGCTTCACAACATAAAATAAGGAGTTTAGTAAGTTTCATCTGCTTCAATAATCATTTAATCTTATATATTTCTGTTGTATCTGCTAAAAAATTGAGGCACAATGAGTGTGTAAGCAGAAATATTAATTGCAAACAGATTCTGTTTATTCTGTAATGTGTAAATGAAGAAAAGATAGAGCTTAAAAGGAAAGCAGTCTTAAACCCGAGACCTCTAATGTTCTTATCATTCCTGTTCTTATCTGGTACAGAGCACTTTAAATACATCAAGACAGTCCTCTCCTTGTCTAATCAAACTGCTGAGAGATAAGAGGTTTTAGGGTTTCCTGACCATTGTTTGAACCTTTTTCTTTCTAGCTCAAAGAGGAAAGTCTTGAAAGTCACTAAAGCTCCAACTGTAACTAATTAGGGAATCTGAGGAATATTCAGTTCAATGCAGAGGTTAACAAATAGGAAAACTTCAAACCACTACAGAGATGACCTTAATGGGAGATTCAGATTTGAATTAAAGCTATAGTAAGCTAGTCCCTGGAGATTCAAGCTTCTTTTCTTCTTACTTGGAAAAGCTCAAAAGTCCACTGTTAAGCATGTAAAGAAAAAAAACCCCTTCAAACCTTAAAAGGGTTGCCCACTTGTATCTATTTTTATCTGAGTGTTGAGCCATTTTAATGGAGATGGACAAATAGTTGGGCAATTAGCTAAGTTAGTTGTGTAGACTTACAGCTTGGACCAAAATGGGCAAAGACTCTGAGTGTAAAGGAAAAATTAATGGAGTTTTTTAAACTGTAGCTGGCTCTCAGAATTTAAAATTAATACCTCTTACAACATAATATGACATTGCAGAAAGAGAACATTATATTTCCTGATTTTATTCCTTTCTGTTATAATATTATTTGGTTATGTGAGAACTAATTTTAACCAAATGAAAAAGCCGTATAAAAGCAAAACATGTCTGGTGAAGACCAAGACACAGTGAACAACAGATTCCGGATAGTTGCCAGGTTTTGTTTTATCCCAACTGACTTTCAGTTCCTTTGACTACAATAGACTAACATTTAATTATAGAGCCTTTTAAAATAATGATGTCTCCTTTGATTTAATGGAAAATTAATGACGGAACACTTATCAGAATTTAGCTTCCTGCTTTTAAAATTAATTTTTTTCTTGTTCCATAGAATTAAAAAAATGTCATCAGATTTTTACAATCTGCAGTTTGTTATGAATCACATAAAACTCGTTAAACATGGCATTTTTCATCATGTCGTGTGTATATTACTGAAATCATTACAAATGCGTTTCAATAAATTACCAGATCAACTGCCATGGAAAAACCAACAGGAGAGTTAAAAGCAACTATTCTTTCATGGTTTCCCACAGTAATGGGACTGTCTCAAACTCTAGGCAATGTATTTATAGTCTTTCTTTAATAGTAGCTACTTAGTTGAATTTCCCCCTTCATATTTGTGTTGTTTCATCTAGACATGAGTATCAGTCCCAGCCTGATTGTTTGGATTCGACCCTAATTTCTCCCAGATTGTCCATGGAGCATGTACATTACAGGACTATGTGGCTAAAAAGAAACATGCACCAAAATATCTAGCCCAATAACCTGCACCAAGGCAGGATCAAACAGACTAAATCCTCCTCAGTAAAGGGTCATCTGTCTGTTCTTGAAAATATTCAGTGAAAGCTTTTTTCACACATAACTTGCCAGCCAGTGCTTCAGAGCCCTTATATATTTAAAGTTTTATTTTTTTCTAATATAAAACTTTTGGATATAAACAGACTTATTCTCTCCCTTACTGAACATAGAGAACAATGGTTCCCTGTTCTTCCTATAACAAGATTAACATACAAGAAGCATGCCATGTTGTCTTCAATCTTCTTTTTTTAGAAATTAAACAAACCCAGTTCCTTCCGACTTTCCATATATGTGCTCTACATCCCTTATCACCCAGGCACCAGGTTTGAGCTTCACCAGCTTAGCCACACTACCTAAACCTTGCTGTAACACTCCTAACACTCCTGGAACACCTCTCCTGTGAAGAAGGGCTGCAAGAGTTGGGGTTCTTCAGCCTGGAGAAAAGAAGACTCCAGGGACACCTTATTGCAGCCTTTCAATGTATAAAGGGGGCTTATAAGAAAGAAAGAGAGAGACTTTTTATCAAGGCCTGTAGTGACAAGGAGCAACAGTTTTAAAGTGAAAGGGAGTAGGTTTAGATTGGTCATAAGGAAGAATTTTTTTACAGTAAAGGTGGTGAGACACTGGAACAGGTTGCCCAGAGAAGTTATAGATGTCTCAGCATTGGAAACATTCAAGGCCAGGTTGGACGGGGATTTGAGCAATTTGATCTAGTGGAAGACATCCCTGCCCATGGCAGGGTGGAGGTGGACTAAATAATCTTTGAAGGTCCTTTCCAACCCAAAACATTCTGTGATTCTGTGATTCTAATGAAACCTAGGTAACAAACAGAGAGAAACAGAACAAGAAAGGTGTTGATGCAGGACCAAATGTCATTTTCCATTCTTACTTAATTTTAGCTCTATCATAATCTCCAAACTTACTTTTCTGTACTGCTTTCATTGCCACCTCTGCATTTGTGGGTTTGATTCTCAGCCCGAAGTGTCCATATGACACTTGTTCTTGCAGAATTTCTATCTGTTTTGAGCCATCTACCCAATTTCACAGAATCATCTAGGTTGAAAAAGACCTTGAAGATCATTTAGTCCAACCATTAACCCAACACTGACCATTCTCAACTACACCGTATCCCTCAGTGCTGTGTCAATCTGATTTGATGGACTTTGAATTCCCACACAGTCGCCTGGGCTGTCACTGCCAAAACTCACAGGGTCCATTCACGCTGACAAGCCGTGGTTCAAAGGCACTGGTGCATCTCACAGAGACTGCAGAAGTTCAGCTTATCACAATGATGGTCCCTTATATATGTGTTGTTCCTTTTTACCTGCACCAGAAGCAGAATTCAGGAGCTTCTCCTTTCTACATCTGCGGAAACACTCAAAATCCTCGATTTTGCTGATGCAGTATAAAACCTACAAACCAATGCTGAACATTTTAAGGATCAGGAAATGTGGAGCTTATTCCATTAAGTATACAAAGCATCTAGATCTTTAGAAAATGTTTAGACAAACATTTTGGCTAAAGGCAGTCGATCATAGGCACTAAAGGACTCTCTTCAATTGGAAAAAAGATCAAGACATAAAAGGAATGAGACTTGCTTTTGCTAAATGCATTTAAGCTGTCCTTTTGATAATAAAAAACAGTTGTCTTCAAGATGGGATAACTTTTAAATATAAAAAAATAACACACCACAGGGAGCTGAAAGGAAAAACAAATTTAATTATGTATTCAAGGCCGTCCAAACCACCCACCCACATATTAAGTGTTTGCTGGCTACAGAGACTATAGTTGCCATGGCTCAACCAATGATCTTCGTTTGAAAAGTAAACACCTTTGTTAATAAAAATATTACATGAAATGAATAATCAAATGGTTAGGACAACATCCTGCTCCCTCTGAAATCAGCAGGCTACTTTCAGCAGGATGGGTGTTAAGTTTTCATCTGTCTGATTAACAAAAGCTGGGGTAGCTGTGGTGAGGACCTCAGGAGCTGTGCTGGACTGCCTGCTGGGTGTGCTGACGAAGAGCAGCCACGTCTGATGAAGTGGCTGTGGGAGGAAGAGTAGAGGTTAAGTCAGGGGTGGCAGGACTACCAGGGGTGGGCTTGCAGAGCCACTGTGTCCATCCTAGTGTATTAAATGTGGAAGCTAGGGGTATAGACAGTCAAGCTCCAGTGCCTGGGAGCTTTCATTGGCATTGTTTTATTTTCTTATATAGATGTAGCTCTTAAGATCTGGCTGTCATTTTATCATTGGGCTTGAAAGGAGTGAAGCAAGCTGCCTCCGGTGTAGTGTGGCAGACCCCCAAGGCAAAGCAGCCGTAGATCATCTCAGCCTGAACAAAATGCTGATTAATATTCAGTCTGTGTGTCATCATATGTGGCTGAGCCTGCTGGTACTTCAAAATTATAAACACTGAGAGGCTGAAAATTTCAGTGAGCGAAGGAATGAACCTAACAGGGTTGTGCACAAAAAGTGTTTCCAAATACCCCTGAAATGACGTGCCTCACCCTTCTGCAGTCAGAAAGTTTGCCCATTATCTGTCACAGATCCTGAAAGGATACTGATTTCAATTTGTCATAGAAGTTTCCTGGTAGTTGATACTATCCTCCAGATGTGAAAACATCAAAAGTGACAAAAGCAATCTGTGAAATTGCCATTTACAAAGCTGCAATTCACAAAAGCAGGAAGCACGGGAGGGCCAATTGCTGGGACTTTGGGAGCACGAGATTTCAGGGGTTTGCAAGGATGCTGCACCAGATGAAAGGCAGAAGTAGCAACAACAACAGCAAAAAAAATCGTGCAATGGCAGACATTCAAAAGCCCCCATGCCGAGAGAAAGAGACATCAAGTCCATCTGAAAACTAGCAAAGGTAGATGGATGCCAGCAAAAATAATTACTTTGTAGAGACAGAGCCAAACTTTTGGAAACAAGCTGACAGACTCCTGGAGGAGCCATCCGTTTTAACTTGCTGTGGCAGAGAAATCCAAAGTACCTGTCTGTGCAAACAAAATGAATAAATTAAAAATAAAAAGCTCTTTACAAATCTAATTGCTTGGGAAGAGCCAGGGAAGGGGAAAGCATGTACCAACAGCAACAGTGTCCTTGCAGCCCTGCATTCCTAAAGACACAGAGGGCAAACTCCAGATAGACACAGCACTGCCATGTTGAAAATGCATGGGAATTCATTAGGATGTAATCATTTCAGTGAGAAAAAAATACCTAGAAATATGGAATGGAGAAGAGCTAAGGTAAACTGGTAGATCTATATGTCTGTCTTGAGTTAAAAAGGAAATAAATGAAAACTAATAGGCACTACAAGTGCAGCTGTGCAAATGAGACAATGTGATGCTGATATGGCAAAGAGTGAGCTAAAAGAAACACTGCAGCGTATGTCCATGATAGTCAAATGTCTCCCAGAAGCCTAAACCAAGACAAACTGAGACCTATGGTTCTTATTAATCAAATCTGATCCTGCTGTCTTGGAGGCGAGCAGAGTGAAGAGGCGGCTGGTGTGGCTCCCTAGAGATAGGGGGCCTGATAAAGTCCATTCAGATACATATGTTCTGCTTCCACCAGTTTGAGGTTTCCATGCTGCCAGAGCTCCTGAGAAAAGTAAGGAGCTGGAGGGTGAGGAGGACTTTCTGGAAAATCCTTTTTCCATTTGCCTGAATGTGTTTTCAGAGGTCTAGGGAACACTGTACAGATCCTCGCCTGCAGGAGGTCCCTGTTCTACTGACCTCCAGAGAGCTCAGTTTATGTTAGCAAGGGATTTTGCTCAATTCAGTTCCTTATTTGAAAGATTTCGGCTACTTGCCAAAATCTTTCCGAGGTATATACACAGTTTCTTTTCCCAGGAAACCTGGATTTTATCTACAGACATATATTTTTATGCCCTAAAAGCAGAGGTTTGTTTAAGAGAGAGAGAAAGAGAGAGGGACATTTCATATGAGAGATCTATATAAATATCTAAAGAGCCTGCAGTCATGGTACATACACAAGTAGATGGAGATTCCCTGAGGGATAAGGGAACATCAGTCTGCCCCTGCTAAATTCAACTCTTTCATTCATTCAGTATATGCTGTTAAGATGTGAGGATCTTGGTCAAAAGTGAATTAAAGTGCTTTAAAACAGCTGGGCTCATCTGATATTTAACCAGGCATTCAAAACATTTGAGAAATGTTAGATGATTTTTTTTTTTAATTAATAGTAAATACTGTAATATGATTTTCTGTAAGAACAAACCCAACACAAAAAATATACAAGTCTACAATAAAGATTTCTGATTCTATATTGAGGCATTAAAATCAACTGCTATTCTTACTAATGTTAATTGCAAACATGGCTCCTGGATGATCTGCTAAAATCCTTGTGATTCTGAAGAGTTACTATACCTTGATAGCATAATATTCTATGATATTTTGTCTCATAAATGGGTCTGTGAGGGAGAAAATGCTGTCTCACAACATAGCACTAGAGAACTGGACAGGTCTTTTAATCCAGAACCTCATTTTGCAGTAACTTTCCATATAATTTTTCCTACTGGGAACATTTGGGAATAACTGTATGCTTTTCAAACCAGGAAACCATAAATGAAGAAGGCATTTGACCAAACTGTTATGTATTGCAATAAGTAATAGTCAGAATGTGCACGGACATTCACATAACTACAGTGTAAGAAGAATGGTAGCACATAGCACCAGATTTGCTTTCTGTGTATCTAAACTGTGCCCTTGTGAATAGATGAAGAACCATAAGGTTTTGAAGACAGACTGCTTAAACCATATAGCTCCTCTCCATGCCAATACAAGACTGCTCCTCGATATACAATCACGTGTAGTTTGTTGGGTTTTTTTCTCCTTCCTTTTGTCTTACTTCAGATGTATGTGAAATATTTATTAAGCAGCAAGAATGCTGAAACACAGCACTACAATACTGGAAAGCATCAGAAGCGACTCTGGATTTTCTGACTGCACTGAAAGAAGCCCAGCTGGTCAATCCCTCGTGTTTTATTCCTCCCCCTTCCCAAATCCAACCAGAAGATTCAGCCTTCATATGCCAAGATATTTGTCTGTGAGCTTTAAAAACTACACACACAGAGGTTTCCAAATAAAACAAGTGCCAAGGAGAGACTGCTGCAATTAATACAATTAACAGAAATCCAGCAGCACGCTGACTCCCAGCCTGACTCAAAGCTGATCCCTCCTTTCAGGAAAGGTCACCCCTGGCTCCAGATGCAGCAGAGCAGTCCACATGCTCCTGGGGTTTGTCCTGTCACTGACAGCATGGCTCATATTTCTAGATGCTGCGTGTGTCATGAGCAGTCTTGCCCTGCGAAATTGCACAGAGCAACCAATAACTTCCACCCGCCAGACCAGAGCTCCTCTAGCAACTCGGGTGGCAATTCTAGGAATGATCCTCTGTGTGAATGGGGAGTTTGCTCTTGCTGGGAAGCAGGAACCACCAAGGGATTTACAAGGAGGGGCAGCATATCTCAATAGGAAAGTCATCCAGGCCTCAGCCCCCCGGCACCGGGCAGGACATTGCATCAGGTATTGGGGCGGCAAGTTGAGGAAAGGAGGGGAAGGAATTCGCTCAGAGCGCTGCCGGACAGCGAGGGGCTTTGTGTTGCACCGTCAGAGGTTTTGCGGGACTCCTGTTTGGGTACGCCAACGCGCTTGTTGGGGTGCTCACTGTTTTCTCATGGTAAGGACACTGGAAGGCAAACTTGCAAGAGGAACTAACCTCTCTAAGAGGGTGGATACCTGTTCAAAAAGCAGCTCCTGGAACAAAGGAAAATCTGAAGACAAAAGGCTCAGGAAATGCCTAGCTCTTCCCTCACCCTGTGTCAGCTTCCACTGACATGGACGTGGCGGTGCAGAGATGAACACTGGTGTGATGCTGAGTCGATTCCAGGCTCCCTGTGTGGGGCAAACCCCCCACTGACTTTATTGGCTAGATTTAAAAAAAAAAAAAGCTTTTGCCTGAGTTAGTTTTGCCATCAGCCTTTGCCCTGGGTATTGGATGAACTCCAGGGAATTTCTACCTGTGTGAGCACAAACATAGCAGTTGGCCAAAGCCAACAGCATGGCTGCATGGCTGCTGCTCACCCGTTATCTGACTACATCCCATCAGAAATTGTATTATAGGATCATAAAGGATAATACATAGTTCCTAAGACTTAGAAGTTAAGTTTAATAGAAAACTTAGGAGAAGGACTGAGAAATAAATAAAAAGTCTCTCCTCAAAATAGGATTTACAATATTCAGAATTTTTTCACATTAGTGAGTTTCAAATCACTAACTCAGTTTGTTCTACAGTTTTATTGTTATAAATTCTTAGCAAAATTTAGTTGGAAGAGACCTCTGGAGATCATCCAGTTCAGTGCCCTCCCCAAAGCAGAGCTAATCTCCAAGCTCTGCCTCATTGTCCAGGGCCTCACGCCCAGGACACCATTGCAAACACTGAGGATGGGATTCTCAGGGCACCTGCTCTAGTGCTGAGCCATGCTTATGGTGAAAAACTTTCCCATTATGCCCAATTTGAATTTCCCTCTTGCAACTTGTGACTGATGCCTCACATCCTTTTACTCGCCCCTCTGAGAAGATCCTGTCTCTATCTTTGCAAACTCCCTTTACATAGAGAAAACAATCTCCCGGCATGCAAGAACAGAACAGCACCAACTGTCACTGGTGTCCTCTTACTCTCAGTCCATGCTTTTAGAGCAGATATTAGATGAACATAGGAAAGGAGGCTAACCAGTTGCATGTGTACCTCAGATCTGTCTTTTCAAAACCTTTAGCATACAAAATGATGAAGTAATCAAGTTCCTACTAAATAAAAATACTCCTTATGTTGCTGGTCATTGCAGGTGAGTTCAGTGCTTTTATAGAAGAGAAAGGAGACACAGGTTTTCTCAAGATAAGAAGGTGATTTAGCATAAGAACAGGAAAGCAAATTTTCTTAACCCAGAATTCTGTTTAAAGCTATGGATGTTCACATGTTAGACAGCAACATAGTTGGCTCTGCTTGCTTTTAATACTTGGGTACCAGAATTGATGCACAGCATATCTTCTCTCTTTGAATAATCTATCTTGTTTCTTGGGGAACTAGTTCAGGCTGCAATGAGCTCTGCACTGTCAGAGCTAGACTGCTTCTGACATCCCGTCTGGCTTCTTCAAGGTTAATATGGGCATCTTTATAGTTCATAATTTAAAATAACTAATTTATTAAACATTCAAGAAATCAAGTGCATTGGTAGGAAGAAGCAAACTATGTATCTAATAGAAAAAAATACAGTAAATTTTTGGTTTTAGAAGAGACCTATTACAAGCATAAATGTACTCCTCAAGACCGTTCTCTGATTTCAGATGCATCTCAAACATCTTGTCAACACTTTCTTTAATGAAGGGTTGTGGCTTTCCAAAAAGAGGAACAGGGTATTTTCCTTGCTGTTTTCCGAGTGGGGAACTTAATAGGGGTATTCTTGATAGTTGAGAACGGATCCATAGCCTTTTATGAGCCAGAAGTCTTGCACAATTGAGAAGTGCAAGCAGCCATTTATTTTGTCTGTAAACATTAAGAAGAGATTCAAACTGCATGAAAAGCCTTTGACCTTCTTTTGAAGAAGTCAGTGCTTTTTCCTTCAAACACCAAGAAATTTTGCTGCAGGACATGATAAAGAAGGGAATAACGTTTATTGAAACTAAAAATATATTTTATTAGTTGACCCAGTGTTTTTTTCTAAGTATTGAGAACATGGCATTCGTAACTCTGTGATATATATGGCCATACATGCATGTATATGTTCTGAAGGCCACACACATTTTTTGCCAAGTCAAGTCTATCTTTTTACTTCAGCAGTCCTATCTGATGCCGATGCTGACAGCTCACATCAAGCTTATTGACTTTTCTTGTGTGTCCTGATAGGAAAATAGCCCTTCCTGGTGGGGACATTATGGATGTATGTTTACATCTTCCAGTCAGGGATTAGGGGAAACTTGATTTCATAATATATTAACTATAGCTCAAGACCTTGAAGAGAGATCGATGTAAAAAGCAGTTATACAACTTCAGACAAAATCCAATGCAGAACTAGGCAAGTGATCATCTCCCTGTACTCAGGACTGGTGAGGCTGTATCTCAAATACTGTGTTTAGTTTTCAGCCCCTTGCTACAAGAAGGACATCGAGATGCTAGAGTGTGTCCAAAGAAGGACAACGAAGCTGGTGAAGGGTCTGGAGTGCAAGTCTTATGAGGAATGGCTGAGGGAACTGGGGTACTTTAGTCTGGAGAAAAGTAGGCTCAGGGGAGACCTTATTGTTCTCTACAACTACCTGAAAGAATGTTGTATAGTGAGGTAGATGTTGGTCACTTTTCCCAAGTAACAAGTGATAGGACAAGATGAAATGGCCTCAACTTGCACAGGGGAGGTTTAGATTGTGTATTAGGAAAAATTTCTTCACACAAGGGTTGTCAAGCACTGGGACAGGCTGCCCAGGGAAGTGGTGGCATTTAGAAGGTGTGTAGATATGGCACTTAGGGACATGGTTTAGTGGTGGGCTTGGCAGTGTTAGGTTTGTGCTTGGACTCAATGATCTTAAAGATCTTTTCCAACCTAAATGATGCTAAGATTCTATTTTTCTATATTTTGAAGATGGTCTGTAAGTCTTAGGCTTGGGACAGGAATCTCTCTGTATTTTCTGCAGAACAAGAAAAATTAAAAAAAACAGTTTAAAAACCCCAATTGTCATATGTACTTTGTGAAAGTTTATATTGGGAAAAAAATGATAGATCTATTCAAACACACTAAGGTAGCCCAGAATGTCTTTTGGCTCTTGTATTCAGGAGAAGGGAGAAGACCCTCAGCATTTTCTGCCACTTTGGCAGTCAGGAAATATCTTTCTAGTGGCTGCAGTAACATCCCTGTTCAGAGAGCAACATCCAGCGAAAGCATTTCTGATCCATGCAAGACTGTCTGCACTGTCCATGACTGGGGCTAAACCTACTCCTGTTGAGACACTGCTGCCATCACAGTCATCAGCGCTTTGAGAGTGGGCTGCCAGGAGTATTTAAGGGTAGGAGAATTGCACAGAAAAATGGGGTTTCCTCAATGAAAGAAGCAGAAAGGGAGCAAGACAAAGAGGCCTTTTTTTGTACGCACTGTGCGCAGACAGCACACCCAGCATCATAGCCGATATAAACACGCTGCCAGACATGCAACTGGACACACTTTGATAATGCAGGCTGCCTGTCTGTGTGCCTCTGGACTCAAGCACCATTTCTGAAGAGGACCTCAGGCTTTTTCTTTCTTTTGACATTTCTTTTATGCAGGCCTCTCTCCACTTGTCTGAAGCTCAGAGACTCCTTTGCCTCGTCTGTATACGTGATGGAAACAGATGAGTCCCAAGGGAGAGCAGAGCGACCTTTGCACTTCGGCAGCTTGACAGAAGTGCAGCAGAGCCCTTCAGATCCTCCTACAGAGCCCGGAGGAGCCCTGAGAGGTTGACAAGGTTCAGAGGGGTTTCCTTTCCAGTTCTGCTTTCTGCAAAGAGAAAGTGCTGGTGATCAAATTAGAAAAAATATGACACTACATTTGCTGGCAACATGCAATAGACAGATTAATAACTTGCTGGCATGTTTTCCCTTCTTTATTATTTTCTTTCTGCTTATCCCTCAAACTTCAACACAATAGTAGAAGAGAGATGGAAAAATTGTCTGACTGTTTTTCTTTGCAAATGACTTGTTAAAAAGCAAGATGATTCTTGAAAAATCCCAAAGATGTTATAAAAGTCCACAGCTGGTTAGGAAATTAGAGTAAAATGACAGTAAATTCACTATAGTTGTATTCCATGTGGGGTTCTTTTCTCCTTGGGTACTGAAAATATATATACACTTCTGTAAAACTCTTGTTTCTTTAACCTCATGGTGATTCCTGCAAGTTCAGAACCATGTTTTTGAAACACAAGATCTAAATTTCTGAAATTTATCAGCAGAGTTAAGAAACATTACTCCAAAAGCTCAGTGTTCACACCTTATCTGTTTTGTCACGAAGCACATGAAGTTGAACCTGCTAAGGATAATGTACTCCCAAACCTATGGAATAATTTTGGAAGAAGTCATGAGGGACGTGATCCAATGGAAATAGTCATGATTTCAGTGGAGAGTTGATCACATCAGTCACTCCTGTCCTTCCCTCCATCCCTTCCTCAAATGTGCAATGCAAAGACTAAAGCGGGAGGTTTAGGAGAGTTCTGGGATATCAAAAGGTTGTCTGTGAGGCAGAAAGAGTTCAAGGACAGATAGAAGAGATCTCAGGCTCCTCCTTAATTGGAAGAAGCCATGACTGAACCCAAGGTGCTTATGTCTAAGTCTTCAAAGATTTGTGGACACTGGTGGGTGTCAGTCATACAAATAGGAGGATGTGTTTAATCACCTTGAAGTTCTTGGACTAAACGTCTCCCAAAACTGACCTTCTTCCTCTAATTCTGATCATCACTGTACTGTTACATCAAGTAGACTTTAAATAACACATAAAGCTGAACTTTTTGGACAAACTCCTAAATTTACAATTAGAAGTATGAGGTTCTTAACACAGGTAGCCTAATCATCATAACTGCTGATTTGAGTGGAAAATTTGAATGGCATCAATTTATTCTGAGAGCTTAAATTTGTATTTAAATGCTTAAACTTTGTTGCCAATATCTAAATTTCTAACTGAATCAGGAAAACAGCAGAAATTATTTCTGAAATATATAATAAACTATATTTAGGAGCTGCAGTTTTCTGGGGGTACAGTTATTTGTATAGTACACTAGTAGTGAGACCACAAACTGAGATGAAAATTTCCAATAGAAAACCTGAGCCCTTATGAAGTCATATGAAGGGAAGGCATGCACAGATAAATAAAGCACCAGTGAGTAAAACTGCTGGACTACAAGGATAAATGACACTTTACATCTGTGCATTTGCACAGAGTCTAGTAACACAGATATTAGCCAAAATTAGAACATCCCTGTACTGTTCTAAAATACCAATCATAGTATATGAAAGGCACAAATAGCCCCAAAATAGCACAGGCTGTTTTCATGATCACTGTCTGCTCAAGTACAACCAGGAGTGTAAGATATTTCTGTATACAAGAACACAGACATTAAGGTCACCCTGTGGGTCACGTCTAGTCTCCCACTATCAGAAAAAGCTGTGCTAGACAGTCTGTTTCATAAACAAATTAAGGTTCTTCTTGAAAAGATATATAGCCCACAGTTGTTCATCTGGATAGCAGCTGGCACACCCCCACCCAAGAGGACAGTTGTCTCTGCTCCCTAGGGGAGACTTCTCCCCAGGATCTGGCAACACAGAGACTCCTGGAGGTGGGCAAGGGAGAAACCCAACAGCCTGAGACCCAAATTCAACTTGAGAAGTGCATCACATGAATGAATTCATTGTGTACAAAAGGAGTAAGAGAATTCCAGATCTGTCAGTTTCCCCAAATTCTCATTTGAGATAGGAAAGGCATATAAGGAATAATTCATATTCGTTTTAGCAGAAAGAATGGTTACATTACTGAAGCTAACAGTATACTGACACCAAGGCTCTCTTGTAGCTGCCAGCCAAGGTATTTAAGATGTATATCAGCTGCAGAAACCAGAAAAACACAACCTATATTAGCTGATGTTTGATCTCCACCTTTCAGGGAGAGGTCAGGTCTGCAGGACCAACTGCTTCACTGTACAGATCCATTGCTACCGATGGGCACTGCTCGTTGATGCAGACATGGCCTCTGACAAGAAGGCCTAGATGCATTTCTGGATGATATTTCATGTAAGTGTGCAATATGCGTGCACAGAAGACAGTGTAGATGAGTTTGCATCAGGTTTGTCTTCTCTGTCTTCATGCAGTAGTAAATAGCACTTCCCAGTATTGTCTGAGAAAACGTGGCACCCTCAATACGCTACATGCTCCTTCTGCCACACTTAGGCCCTGCAGCACCTCTGGTTTGTGCCATCACTCTCCAGGACACATGCTTTTCATAGAGAAGACTTAACCAAGAGGGTTCATGGCTGCATTTAAAAGACACACAAAAAATCTATTAGTGAGAGTCACTTTATGCTAGGGAAAAAAAATTCCACAATCTAAAAATATCTTTACTTCTTTGCTTTTTAACTTGACATAATTATAGCCATGAATCAGACAAGAAGATCTAGCTACCTATAAATAAAAGCAATTATGTATCCAAACAAGTCTGCTCATTCACTCTCAGAGCTTGGTAGACAGACACCAGATACTTACTATTTTGGGGGTTGTGCACAACAGACCTTCTCTGAACTCTTTGCAAGTGATTATTTCTTTCTCCTTGAGTCCACTTTGTTTACATTAGTAACTCACAAAAAAATTTTTTTTTTTTTTTTAACAGATATGCTCAGCAGCTTTTCTCTTCCTTGTATTTATCCCATTTGGTTCACAACCTGGGACTGTCTCCAGGGGGTGATTAAATGAACAGACTTTTAGGACTACATGTCTGTCTCATTCCCCATTGATTTATACAGGATAAAATAATGTATGACAAAGTACATCAAAAAGAATCTTCTGGGGCTGATGAGATAAATCAAGGTGAGAAGGTGACTCTATATATAGTGATTGAAGGATCTGGGATTGTTCAGTTTGAGGAAGAGAAGGCTGAGGGGAGACCTCATCACTCTCTACAGCTCCCTGAAAGGACATTGTAGAGAGGTTGGTGCTGGTCTCTTCTCACAGGTGATTAGTGACACAACAAGGGGGAATGGCTTTAAACTCCAACAGAGGAGGTTTAGACTGGACATTAGGAAAAAAATCTTTCACAGAAAGAGTGGTCAGACAGTGGAATAGGCTGCCCAGGGAGGTGGTGGAGTCACCATCCCTGGATGTGTTTAAGGGTCATTTAGATGAGATGTTGGGGGATACGGTGTAGGGGAGAACTTTGTAGAGTAGGGCTGATGGTTGCACTTGATGATCCCGAGGGTGTTTTCCAACCTGAATGATTCTGTAATTCTATTTCTCACTCCCTCTCAGCTCCCACTCCAGCTACACAAATTTTCTGTTTAACATGCCATTTAGCAAACATCTACACTTTTCCAGGACAAAAAATTGATGAAGGCTATGAAGTATTTTCTTATTTTTTGTTGATTTTTTTTTAATTTTAGGGTGTTTGGTTTTTGTGTGGTTTTTTTTTTTTTTTTTAATCTTATCTTCCTGAACCTGTATTCTTTCTACCTGAGAAATCTTGGGGTGTTTTTTGTAGATTTTTGTAGTTCCGTGTCCAGATAAGCTTAGGATGAGCCTGTACACTAGGCTGTCCAGATGCTTCCTTCCTGCTCTTTAGATGCTGAGTTACAAATTATTTCTAGCATCCATAGCATTTTTCACCCACAAAGCAGGAGAAATGAAAGCACAGTAAGGCTATATGATAAGTTAATGAGCTGCCTAGCTATAGCACACTGATCTCATACTCCACCTACATTTTCTCATTTGTACTCTAGTAGATTTCCAAGGAATGTCTTCAAGGATCCCAGCTGGTATGAAGGGTGCTCAACACCTAGCAGAATGAGGCCCTAGAGAGAGATGAGTGGCATCTGAGTCTAGTTTCATTAGATGAGACAGAGCTGGTGAAACTGATAAAGAGTTTTTGGCCTCACAAGCAATCCTTTTTCAAACACGATGCAGCTCACTGTCCTCCCAACTATTCAGTTACAAAAGTATGCAGCGCTGACACAGTCAGCGACCTCCCTCCCTCAGTCTTAAAAATACCTCCTGTCCCTGAAGGGGAGAGGGAAGACAATGTCCTGGCGTTTGTCACCACCTTCTGTATGTGCAAGGTACAGCCCGTCGGCACCAGATTGATGCTTCAGGCTCAGTAATTCTTCTGCTCAGACTCTTCATGGCATCCACATGCATTTGCAGCAGGGGCCCAGACTGCATCTCACACCTTTCAGCCTCTTCTGTGAAGCCAGAACATTCGCTCCCCATTGCAAAATGCAGTAGATGAAGTATTAGTATTACTTATGACCTATGCTCCTATTTACCCATGAGCCTACTTCAATATCAGACCTGACTGCTGAGCATCTCGTCTCACAGCTATCTCTTACCTGGAATATTGTCCTTTCAAACAGCTTCAGATTAACTACTGCAGCTCCATACACCAAAAAGGAAGAAGCAGAAAAAAAAGGTGATCTTCTATTTTTGGCCCAAACATGAGCTAACTTGCTAGAAGATACCTTGGTTAAGTATAAATTAAAAAAAAAAATTTGGAAAGCAGATCTGCAGTCCTCCATCTCTTCTCTCAATGCAGCCAATATCAGCAGCTCACAGATATACTAAACACGTTAATGGTTCCCCCTTCTCTGTGGAGACATTTCGCTGAGGTCCATAAAGGTTCATGCTGGTGCTTCAGTGATTTGAACAGTTATTTCTAGCCTCCACTGGAAAGCAAAAGTCTCCCTGCTTTAGCAAGTAGATATGAATGGGTCACTTTTGCGTTCTTTGAATATAATGGTATGTCCCTCTTCCCCACTGCACCACATGGCCACTTTCTGCCTTCTACCACCTGCACTATTAATAGGCGGTGCATCCTGTTTTTACATTAGTCAGATACTCAGTTTTATATACATCATAGCTTCATATAAAGAAAAACATGTCTTTCCAGGGTAGTCCACAGATCGAAATAAATGCTCTGCAAGGGTTTATGCTTCATCATTTCTAAATATGTTTTGGAAGGCCATTGGGCCCATGTGCACTTAATTACTGTTATTCCTGAGCAAGAACTACAAAATCGATCTTTTTAGCTTCACAAGTAACATGAGATCAATTAGCATATGTGCAGAGGTGCCTAAAGTAGTAAAGTAGCTAGGAGTTCAGGATTTGTGCCTTTGGCTTTTTTTCTTAGCATTGGACATGACTTCAAAAACATTTTAGGACTGTGCTATAGGGGGAAAAACAAATTATCTATCTATCTATCTATCTATCTATCTATCTATCTATCTATCTATCTATCTATCTCTATATCTATATCTATATCTATACCTATATCTATATATATCTCCTTTCCTACCAGCCAATTTCACCTTCCATGTTACCTACTGACAAATTGCAAGCCCTTCTACATTCTTGATCACAGTGGCTCCATTTAAGAGTTTCCATGACAGCTAATACATGTAATTTTGCATCCCAGAAAAATACATGGCATTTGAGACCTCGGGCCTGAACACCAGGTCTTAAGACTTGGTGTTTGAGTACACCACTGCAATTAATAAGTAGCCTTTATTCTGTAAGATCTCTGGATTTATTAGTGGTAGCAGAATAATTTCTGGCAGCAGAACAATGCAGTTAGATGTTGCAAAAATATGGAGACATTAGGGCTTTCTGAAGTGTCATGGAGTATTTTCATCACAGATCAAAATAATTTAAGAATTACCAGCAAGAATTATGAATGGTGATGGAGAGAGTGTTTACATTAGTGGAAATGTAAATTGGGATTATCTCCTGTGTCTGCAGCTTCTCTCTAACTCTGGTGTGAACCAACAAACATAGTTATGCAGTACACTGAAGTGTGGCTGTTTTATCATGCAGTAGATAAACGATTATCTACATGCTTCAGTTTTGCTTCTGTTAGCCTTCTGCACTAGGGGAGTGGTGGAAGGAGACAGGCTCTGGGTGTGCACGAACAAAATCTGTGGTAGACAAGCATCCAAGAACAAGAGAATAGATGACACAGGAGTAGATGCTGCAATAATTACTATTTGAAGCCTCAAACTATACAGACTTTAGCTAGCATCCAGGCCTCACAGACACAAACAGCTCAGGGGAGCCCTTCAGATCCCTCAGAAAGTACAGTAGGCAGATCTTGTCAACAGTTAAAACAGGAAATACTGCCTGGAGTGGAAAATCACTTTGCATTTGTTGGAAAGGCTGACAGAGCAGAGATAAGGTGTTTGTAACACATGGCAGCAGTTGGGCCAAGGCTGGCCAAAAGTGAGGTTCCTGTTTCTGCAGCAGGGAGATCTTTGGGACATTTTGGAGGACACCTCCTATGTGAATGAAAGCCAATCCAACTTCTGTGATTAAAAAAAAAAGTCTCCATTAAGCTCTAAAAATCCAAAAGTAGCTGTAACAATAAGTATCACAAAGAGAAGGTCATTCTTATTCCTGCTGCTGAGCAGTCATGGACTTTGTCTCAGCATCACTCATCCCCTTGTCCTTCCCCACTTGAACTCATGTCAAAAAAGGCTATAGCCCATAACCTTTTGGTGAGAACTTACTGCACAGAAAAGAGGTCAAAGGGACTTGGATTTCTGGATTTCTAGCCTAATTTCTGTTCAGCCACACAATGAAGTTGGCACTCAGTTGCAGCTCTGGGCCATGTGATGATAGATGCTGTACAAACAGATCAAAAAGGACAATCCTCAACACCACCCCCACACCCCCCAGGCAATACTGATCAAAAAAAAAATGCAGCATCTGGGTACAGGCAACTTGCAAAGCCCAACAAGATCTCTCCTTTCTGCTCAGTGTGACACAGCTGGGTTATCCCATCTGTGCAACTACAATCAAGATTTAGGGAGCTTGCTGGTTTGGGTGCTGGAGGGTTGCCTATTTGCAAGAGATGGGACTGAGAGCAAGCTATCTGCTATTTCTAAATTCAAGCTAACAAAACATAGCATGGGCGTTTTAGAAGCATGAGACATATTAAGAAGCAATTTCAGAAATCTTAGCTTTCAGCAGCTTTGCTGGTAATTCTTTTCACCTCATTTTGGAAAACAAGAGAATTGATGGAAATATCACAGTACAAAATTGTGAGAGAGAAAAAATTATAACCTTAGAGATGGCAGTGAAAAGTGTTTATTTTCCTTATGAAACACAATTTTTGGATAGAAGCTAAAAGGTCCTGTGAAGCCCAGAGGAGTGATGCAGTGATGGCTCTCTTTTATCTAGTCCTGGGTGGTACAAGATTTGTTTGTGAAGGTACAAACTATTGGTGTAACCCTAGTTTCCCTAGAGTCAGTTGTTAAACCTGAGTGCTTTCCATAAGGAAAAGAGTGGAAGCTAGATAGCAGAAGATAAATAGCTGGTTTATTCCCTAGGAACAGCTGTTCCACATAACATGGTATTAATATTGTCCTCTGGAAAAGGATGGCTACCTTCAGAACAGGTAGGCAGGTGACATCAGGAGACCTCTGGGGTTGTGGTGGGAAGGGGCTGCTGGGGTATCTCATGGGACAAAAGACGGTAGAAATGTAGTGAAGGGAAATGAGGGAGTGTGGGGAACACAGGGGATCTGGGGACTGCCTGTGGGGCAGATAGGCTGAGGTCCTGGAAGCCTGCAAATTTTGCAATAAAAAGTGGGAGAGACATGAACCCTAATTTTGATAAACTGAACACAGTAATAGCTCATCCTGCTCACTGGAGCTGAGACCTAGGAGTGTTCAGAAATTTCTCACAGTGTTTCAAGACACAACAGGTATCAGAACACAAAACTGTATATAACCAAGCCAACTGAATCTTGAGGAAAAGAAGCAGACTCTGCAGAAAACTAAGAACAAAACCTAAACGATTACATAGCTTGAAAGTATTTTGAAAAATGAACCATTGGAGCAGAGTTGAAGTCTTAAAAGGAGCATAATAAATAAATGCAACGTACACTACGCTGGCACTGCCTTATATCTGGCACATCTAATAACTGGCGTATCTGTATTTACACTACACAGCTATGGCAGAGAATCTACTCTGATGAGTGACTGAAAAGTTGAGAACTTCAACATTGGATGTTGTTACAGCAACATAGCAGAGAGGACTGGTACAACTTAACACTGAACTTTACACTTTCTTACACTGAAGAATCCTACATAAAATAACACAAAGTGTTGAAAGATTGCTTAGCAAGTTGGCTTCAAAATTAAGAAAACAGCTTGCTTTGACTGAAGCTTGTCAAATATTTCAGCAGTCCTTTTCAGAGAACATTGAGACCATGTTTTCTGTGCAGTTTGTCACTCGTCAGTGCATAGTAACATACTGAGAAATAAGTCAAGATCAGTTTTGACAGACTAATTCCTGCTGTTAAGATGATGTTCTTGGCCTACCTCTGGTACTGGTTTGGGGAGCAGCAATGAAGACCAAAGGAAGCTGCAGTGATTGCAACAATGAGGCAATACCATAACCCTCCTAATTTTCTGACTAGACCACATGAAAAGAATAACTGGTTTCTATCTATTTTAAAACCCCACTTGTCTCTCCAACAGAAGGGAATTTGCCATGGTCATATCACAGCCACTAGTAGTTATGTCTCTATCACACAACCACCAGGCAGTTCAACATTGTCGACTGTCTAGTTACCTGGGGACAGATTTTCACCTCTAGAGGTTGTGAGCAATTTCCAGTGAAGTCAGCAAGATCCAGGTTTCTTCTCAACTAATTTGCCTATTTAGATTTCCTCTCCAGGCAGTGGAGAGAAAGAGATGGGACTGACCGGTCTGAAAATGTACCACTGTATGCACTATTTGTTTCTCTTAGGATGAGTGATTTTCCTGGAAGTATTTATTTACTGACTAATGAGTAAACCTTGATGATTAGCTTGGATTAGAAATCTAACTTTTAAACAGATTGAAAGAGGCAGTTTCTGAGACTCACTAAATCTCTTGGGAGTGAAATGCCCCAAAGACACCTTGTAACAAATATGAGTGAGAATCGCCTAGCTTTTGACCACAGAAGACCTCAAACTGCTAAAATGGATCTATTGCCCACACAAATAATGACAAGACCCACACTGTATTGCATAAAATGCTCCCTCCACATGGTTGTGTTGTTAATGGCTGTGTGCACATATCTTGAATGATCCTGGTGCAGAGAGTAGGATAGCTGCTCCCATGTATGAAGAAGGATGTGCATGTAACATACTGAGATATTATGTCATTTTAGTCCAGTCTCCCAAAGGAACAAGGCTTACATGATCATACTCTGAGTATGTGTGTCTATCCCCATTGCTGATTTTTGCATCACTGGTCAATTTTAAGAAAAAATGGCAGCAAAGTACTAGTTCACAGAAAATAAACAGACTGGTAGAGAAATTCTAGTTACAGAAAGGCTTGAGCAACACTTCAACTCTCATTAGCTGTCAGCAGATCCAGACAGAAATCACATGTTTTGAAGGACACACATGAACAGCTCAATTGTGAGAAAAATTCTGTAAAATAGTTCCACTTCATTAAAAAGCAGAGAATCCAGCTATGAAACTAGCTACATGTATGTGGCTAACTGGAGAGGAATCAAACATTGGGCTCAGTACGAAAATATTAATACCTTTGAGTTTAAAGGCATAGCTCTTTAATACATTAACAATTATGGTTGGAATCCAAAGGACAAGACCATCATTAGACTTGTGAAGAGGAAGCTGTTGTGGTTGATAGCTGCCAAATGTTTGCTGATCGTGCCAAACCTGTAGCACACATCCTGCATGGTGCACACATATGCATTCATGCACATATTTACTTATAATTCTACTGCAGAACCAATGAGGGAATGTTATGAGCAGTGATTTGAGATAAAGCATTTCCATGATCAGGCCTGCAAATTCTGCTGGGATTTGAAAGTCAGACAGTATGGTCTTATTATTTTTGGTTCCTGCTGATGTGCCACTTCCAGCAGTAAAAAATAAAAGGCAGTTGGAGGCAAATTCTAACTTCTGCAAGTCTTGCTTTGCTTTCTTGTCTTTTGATCAGAACCCAAGAAGTCTTTTGTCCTTGCAGAGGTACGTCAGAAAAGTATTCAGCCTTGCAGCTGCAACTCAGTTAACAATTCTTTGAACAACAAATGAGCCAAACCCACAATTTTCTTTTATAAAAAGAGCTCTGAAGAGCTCGCTCACTAGTGCTGGTTTCATAAGCAGAGCTGAGGAGATGCGTACACACGCATGTGCAGAGGAATATGCATTTTGCCTGGAAGTATAACATTACAGTAATTTTTGCTCCAAAGCTGCAGTTCAGCAAGCTCATGTGTTTGCATCTGTGTTATCCTGAACTTTTCGGGGCCAGGAAGGTGGGAAACTGTGCTGCTGACTGCACAGCCTTCTGCATACATGTCTGCCCCTGGAAGGATGGATGGACAACGAGCCAAGAGCCAGTATAGGTGCTGAATGTTTTTCCTAATTGTACGTCAGAGCAAGATCCAAAAATTATGTTTGTGGAAGATACCCTCACAACCTACATTATGTCTGCAAAGAACTTCAAGAATCTGCAGAAAACAAGGCAGAAAAGGAAAAATTACACTTTCCCTTACTTTAGAGCAGCAAAGGGAAAAGTCAGTATTAACTTGACCCTTATTTCTTAGTTTACACTTAATATCAAACTGTCCATCTTGGTCAACACCTAGAAAATCACAGTTTATCCCGGAGTGGATTGTCTGTTGTAAACTCATCAGTAGTGTAGAGATCATCTATCATGTGTTCTTGTCTAACCCCTTTTAACACAAGTAAGAATGACCACAACAAAAAAATCTCCAATTTTGATTTGGTGTCTCTTCCATCATAATGTGCCCTCGGACACACCTTCGGCATATTAGGTCAATTGAGCAGGAGACTGTGGAGAGTGAGAGAGGTAAGTGAAGTTCTGCTGCTTCAGACAAATACACTTTATCAGTAACCAGTTTGGTTCAGGCCATAGGGACAGATCCAGCCTAAGGTGTGTTCAAGTTAGGTCTCACATTTAAGATACTCCTTTTTTATACTAAACATTTGTGGAAGCAAAGTTCCACTTTCTCAACAACACTTTTTTTTTTTTTTTTTTTTAAGGAGGGAGGGAGCTGACTGTTGCTCCTTTTTTTTGTTTTCCAAGTCAATGCCGTAAAGACAAGGGCCGTATCCATTTCCATAGACCTGCAGTCTATACCAGATCGCAAGCATGAATGTTGCCAGACATTTATCACTGCTATCTGGGATTGCCTCACGCTTTCAGTAAAAAGGGTTTGAGATGTCTGGGCTGAGCAGAAATATCTCACCTTACCTTTCCTGCCAGCCTTGCTTTAACTTTTCTACCTCTTGGTAAACAAGCAATGTCTAGATGGTCTTACAGGAAACAAAGGGCCAGTATGTCATAGGCTGGAGATTGCAGCTTTATATGAAAACTGAGATAACTAACTCGTTTTAACTCCTCCAAGTAAGGGATTTCATTGTACTCAAAATCATAGAATCATAGAATACCAGGTTGGAAGGGACCTCAAGGATCATCTGGTCCAACCTTCCTTGGCAAAAGCACGGTCTAGACAAGAAGCCCAGCACCCTGTCCAGATGAATCTTAAAAGTGTCCAGTGTTGGGGAATCCCCCACTTCCCTGGGGAGATTATTCCAGTGGCTGGTTGTTCTCATTGTGAAAAATTTTCCTCTTGTGTCCAGTCAGAATCTCCCCAGGAGTAACTTCTACCCGTTACCCTCATCTTTCCCATGTGACTCCTTGTAAACTGGAGTCTCCACCTTCTTTGTAGCCACCCTTTAAATACTGGAAGGTGGTGATAAGGTCTCCCCTAAGCCTTCTCTTCTCAAGGCTGAACAAACCCAACTCTCCCAGCCTTTCCTCACATGGCAGGCTTCCCAGTCCCTTGACCATCTTTGGACACAGTCCCTTGACCAAAACTGAGCACAGTATTCCAGATGTGGCCTGACAGCACTGCGTAGAGTGGGATGATGATGTCTTTATCTCTGCTGGTGATGCCCTCGTTGATGCAAGCCGGTATCCTGTTGGCTTTCCTTGCTGCAGCAGCGCCCTGTTCACCCATGTTGAGCTGCTTGTCCACCAGGACCCCCAGGTCCCTTTCCACAGAGCTGCTCTCCATCCAGGTAGATCCCAGCCTGTGCTGCAGTCCTGGATTATGTTTTCCCAGGTGCAAGAAGGACACTTGTCCTTCTTGAACTTCAGAAGGTTCTTGTCAGCCCACTCTTCCAGCCTATCCAGGTCTTCCTTTCAGGGTGGTTCTCCCTCCCAAAGTGCTCCCTCCCCCACTCAGTTTGGATTCCTCAACATGCTTCATCAGGGTACACCTGATCCCATCATCCAGATCACTTATGAAGACATTAAACGGCATTGGGCCCAATACCAATCCCTGGGAGATCCCACATGGGACAGGTTGCCAGTTTGAAAAAGGGAATTACCACCACTCTGTGGGTGCAGCCTGTCAGCCGGTTCTGCACCCACCACACAGAGCCCTTGTCTAGAACATAACACATCAGTTTCTTCAGGAAGAGGCTGTGGGGAACTGTATCAAAAGCCCTTGGAGAAATCCAGGTAGACAATGTCTAATGCTCACCCCATGTCAACCAACCAGGTCACTTACTAGTTTTGACATCTCTGGCCAATTTCAATTTCAGCTGAGCGTTTGTTTTTGTAAATGCACACTCTGGCAATGGCCCTTGTATTTCTCAGTGGTTATTCATCTCCTATTCCATCTCTGGTATGGTTCCCTTTTGGTTTTGAGCAGACTCTGAAGCTTGCAGTTAAGCCAAGAAGGTCTCTTGCTCCACCTACTTCCCTTACCTTTAAAGAGGATGAACTGTATTTTTTGCTTCCAGGAGAGCATTCTTGAAAAAACCCCATCACTCACTAGCTCCTTTATCCTTTATGGAAGCTTACCATGGAATCCCTCCCAACTGAGCTCTGGACAAGCTGAATTTTGCTCTTCTAAAAGAGCAAAACTCTTTGTGAGTAGCAAGTCCAGCAGTGCCTCATTTCTGATTGGCACATCTAGCATTTGTATGTCCTCTACACATTTCAGGAACTTGGTGGATGATGAATGAGATGCTGTATTGTTCTTCCAACAAATGTCTGGGTAATTGAAGTCACCCGTAAGAACCACGTTCTGCTGAGCCAAAGCTTGCTTAAGTGGCCCAAATATTGCTTCATTGGCCTTATCATCTTGGTTTGGAGGTTGGTAGCATATGCCTACTGTAAGATCCCCCTTGGAGATGACCCCTCTGATCTTGACCCATAGTCACTCAATAGGGCTTCCACAACTGCCGTAGCTGACTTCTATCCATTCAAGGTTCTCCTTAACATAGAGCGTGACTCGTCCACCTATTCTCCCCTTCCTGTCTTTATGAAGCAACCTATAGCCATCCATCACAAACCTCCAGTCATGTGAATTTTCCCACCATGTTTCAGTTATTTTATGAAATCATAACATTCTGACTGGGCATGGAGCTCCAGTTCCTACTGTTTGTTCTCCATGCTCTGTGCATTGGTATACATAAGCTTGAGGTTGTTGGCCTTCTGGTTCACATCTTGGGAAGAATCTAAGGAACATTTGTCACTTCTCTGGCTTATTCCCCAGTTTGGTGCAGTAGCATGAGTCTAGCCACTTTAGACCCTGCCCGCTGATTCCTTCAGCTTAAAGCCCACCTCACCAAGTTGGCCAGCCCGCTACATTCTCCTTCTATATTCTTTACTTTATGGTTTATTATGTTTAAAGAAATCAAATTTTAGATGCAGAAGCTGTCTATGAAAACATATGCAGGGCTCAATATTTAATATAATTCCTTCAGTGTCCTTTTGGTTTGGAGTCTTATCCAGAAAATTATGTGTCTTCATTCAGACTCTCCCTCAGTTCTGTTTATGACTTCACCATTGTAAAATATCTGTGCTACTATATTTTGCAGAGGACAATATTTTGCAGAGGTAGTTATGCAATTTCCGGACAAGTTTTCTGAGTTTTCTGTGAGGTCAGATAAATCATCTCTAAATTCAACTCTTTGATATTTAAATATTTTAATTCTTGTGAGTCTGTCAACCACAAAGCTCATAAACAAATCAGGAAACTCATGTACATTTCTACAATTATAGTCAGAAAGATCTTTTTCTGATACTGTTCTTCTAGCTGTCTATTTACTTCATGTTAACTGACCTCCCTGCAGTCCTTCTTCTGTTGTGGGAAATAATTTTAACATTAAATGCACTTATTTCACAATAGAGAAATTATTTAAGACATAAACCACTTGTCAATACTGTAGACATTTTTATTCAAAATAATGTTTTAGAAGGAAAATAGTACCAAGCTCTGAATGGTTTTCTTCACTGTTTTGCTGTCATTTAGGGTGTGACATTTAGCAGGTGACACAAATGACCAGCAACTTTTACCTTTGTTGGAATGTTATCTGGTATATATACAAATTTTCCTTTGGAGTTAAGTCTTGCAACATGTTCCCAACTCTTCTAAATATTTAGCGAGACCCATGACAATGGGTGTGCTTCTTTCCTAAAGCACCACCTTCCCAAAACAAGAGATTAAATTGGAATTCTAGCTTTCATTTACAAAAGGAATAAAAAATATTTACATTTCTAGACACTACAGTCACAGAGGAAAGATGAAAATCTTGACTCAAGAGACAAGAAGTCAGACAAACAAGCACAACTTCTTTTGTGTTGGTAATGCTTTGGAGAACAACTCATAATTTTTATAGTATGGGGTTGGCCATACCAGCTATGGGATACAGTATAAACATGGGGAAGTGTAAGGACTGTCTGCACTGCTGTGTTCTGGTTATGTTCATATTAGCACAGCCAAAGGAAGAGAAAGTAGTTCAGTTTTGAGAGCTTTTGCATAGTAGACCGAAACATAGTTTGGGTGTGAATAATAGCAGCAACAGGCACGAGCAGCCAGGGTAATTACCCAGAGTCCCACTGGGTTAAACCAGAGACATGCACAAGCCATCTGCTATGCAGATGGGAGCAAGAATGGGCCCATGCCCTAATCTTCCACAAATTTAAGACTATCTCTGGCCATTGAATAACAGGCACAGCTGAAAGGATGTGCCTGTAGGCCTGAAACCCACTGCTTCCCTAACCCACCGTAAGTCTAATATATAAATGACATATAAGTAAAGTTCCCCAAAGATGCCTATCTCAGAAAAGTGTAAAATCTTTGGAAAGGGAGGAAGAATAATCCAGCTCAAGAGCACATTCCCATTAACCCAGAGATCTTGATTTCCAGCTCCAGTTTACATCAGTTGAGAATCTGGTGCCAGGTGCCATTCCCAATCCTGCTGTACCCCCTCTGGAGCAGGCAACAAATTACTCCAACTCTGCAGACTTCAGTTTCACCCTCTAAAATGAAGAGTGTGATGTTTATTTATATTTTTTTACAGCTTCTTCTTTGAAAGAAAGATGCTAAACACATCTATAAGCAAATATTAAGAATAGGGAAGACACTGATGAGAGAGCATGGCTGAAAATAAGGCAGAAGAGTCACAAATGAGGATAACACAGTAGGGAAGTCTACAGCTGGGAGAGGGAGGGTCTGTGTGTGTGAAAAGAAGATAGCTTTGATTTGAAACACATGTGTGCTGGTTAATCATGGCTGGAACCTGGGATTGGGTGAGAGTCTGTAGTGGAGAGGAGGTGGCAGATATAGGGAAATTATTTCAAACAGATGTATTAGCAATTGACTTATGCTATTGAAACTCAATAAAGAAGAGATTTAAAGAGAGGTATACTGTGATGGGAATTTGTAGCTGGGAGGCAGAAGGGAAAATGATCATTTGCAATAGACGTATGTAATCACAGTGTGTACTCAGTGCTGAGGGTGGGACTGCAGCTGCTAGAGCAAGTGAAAAGGAAAAGCCCAACCATTGCTGCAGCAGAAAATGGGAAGAAGGGATAGGCTTGTCCAGCAGAAAGGAGGAGAAATATGTAGTAGAGGATATATATACACTTCTAAATTTGTGACGTCTAGCAAAACTAAAATTTGTCCTTTAATATGCCATATTAAAGAAACTTTCTGCTCAGTCCTGTTTTCTCTCTCATTCCAGGATGTCATGTGCCCTCTTAGCAATTCTACTACAGTGCCTGAACATGATCCTTGTGTTTTCATCATTAATTTCTGATCTGTATAGTCAATGTGAAGTTGGAGTTTCACTTCCTCTTCACAGTTTGGGTTTTTTTTATTTGCTTCCTTGTTTTTTTTAACAATGTGTTAGAAACTTATGTTCCTAATTTGGTTTAAGGTGAGAGCTGTTATCAGCTTTGCCTCCCTGCAGAGTCTCCAATCACAAGCAGCAAGAGATTTTACTTAAAAACATAAACACATATTACCATGAGTGAATGAAAACCAAATTCAGTACAGGGAAGACCTGAACCATTTACGTATAACAGCAGTAGAAAACTGGTGAAATCCATGATTATATGGATAACATGTTCAATACAAAATAAACATTTAGACCTGATTTAAGTTTTACCTTGGAAAACACCAGGAGACAAAATGACAGTGAAGAAATCTTCCCCAAATTCAGAGGGTACCCAGAGGCAGGTGTCAGGATGTATGCAAGGACTCTCAGCTTTCATGGCCATCAGTGAAGATCCCATCAACATTGTCACTGCAGACTAGGACAGGATGCCTTGCCATTTGCAGATGTTTAGGTTAGGATGAGATGAATACCACTCTACCCCCATTGACCACATACAAAAGACTAGAGCGACTCTCTCAAATGCACCTGCCGCATTGGAGATGCCCTTTCTCAATCAGGTGAATCTGAAGTGCTTTGCTTTCCCACAACAATATATTTTGTAAGATAGGAAGACATACAACACTAACGCTTATTTTTAGGCATCCAAGATCTCAGATACACAGTCAGGTTTCAATAGCAAAGAGCACATGCTCAGCTACCATGGCTTGCCAATATATGATAACTTGTTAGCCCTAGGAAATTCATTGCATCCCCAACTTGTCATAAAAATAGCTGAATCTTCAAAAGCTTTCAGAGAGACCACAGCCTTGAAACTGCATATAAATAAAACTGTGATTCAATTAATGCTGCTTTATTCTCATACTTGGGTGAAAAAGTGCCTATTTCTTATGACTTGACATTGTCTCAACAAGCAGAATGAACTGGAGGTGCATGATGCTGGGCTGCCCTGGAAAGGGAAATAGCTGCTCTGATTCTCCAGGGTGCAGATTCCCCCTTTGGGAGTCCTCTGTTTTGCTCCATGCTCTAAACAGAGATCTCTGAATACTTTTTTTACAAGATAAATTTTCTTCCCTTGCTGTTTGGATGTCAGGGAGAAAGTAGGGCTTATAAGAAACAAAATAAATTGGACAATGCACTAGCATTTAAGGGCAATATCTGAGTTTGATTTTTGTTCTGTCATCTTAAATAGTGTTGTCAGCTTGCAGCAAAAGGAAAAATAGAAATCCATGGGAAAGAAAACTGAACTTAAATTTTGAGGAAAGCTGTTTGCTATCAGCTTCTGCTGGTTTCAATCCACTGCATGACTAGAACAAGGCCATTTTATGCTCTAGGTTTTCCTTTCAAAATACAGACACAAGGGAAGTGCTTGTCAAAAATTATTAACATCTTAAACAGAGTTTACTATAGACAAAGACATTAAGATACATTTGAAAACGCCCATATACATTATAAAAGTTGGAGAAATGTGCTTTTTCCAGTACTTTTTTAGGACAGAAGGGAGAAGTGTGTATTGCATGTGTCTCTTGGGACAGATTCACTAGCAGTGATTTGACCAGAAAGAAGCCTCCTTAACTTCTGCAATATATAATGAAGGAAAACTGAGCTGTAAGTTAAAGATGAAGGTGAAAGCCTGACTCTGGTGAAATTATTGGGAATTCTGCCATTGATTTCAAAGGGGCCAGCATTTCAACCAAGATATAAGCTTTATTTCATTCTACCTTGTTCTGGGAGTTACTTAGGAGTACTCTATGTATGGATTTTTTCTGTTGTTGTTGTTTCTCTGTCCAAACATAGAAAAAATTAAAAATAAAATAATCTCCAGTCAACCAAAACCCTTTGTTTGTTTTGCTAAACCAACAAAAACTCAGAATACATTTTTTGTCAACAGAGGTATTTCTTCTAACACAAAGTGTATTGTTTGTGGGTCTCAAATTTCTCGGGCTTCTGTCTTCATATATTAATGAAAACAGTTTTTCAAGAAAAAAACGATTTTAAAGATGTCAAAACAAATTGTTTAGAGTTTTCTAAATCTTCTATCACCAAATGCTTTTGTCCCAAAGCACTCGCTAAACTGAAAAGGGATTCATTTGAGTTCTTCAGGAACTTCATGTTTTTGGAATAAAAGCCTTTTCTGGGGAAAAACAAAACAAATCAAAACAACAAAACCAAACAACACGAATCTCTTTAGGATCTCAATATGGTCAGGACTGAAAAAAGAATTAGATTAGCTTTGAAAGAAATAATGTTCATCTTGAAACTACTTTACCTCGTAGTGAGTTTCAAATAATATTTTCAACATGAAAAGTTAGCATTTATATTTTGTGTAAGCAAGTCACATCTAAGAGAGGAGTGTGCATCAACATTTTGATGAAAGTGACAGAATCAAGCGCAGTCAAGATCCTGGTGCCTTTAGCTCTGAAAATACACTCACCTCTAATTGCTTCAAAATCTTTTCTAAAGAAACTCCCACTTCACTCAGTTACGGACTTGAAGGAACAATGTCATGGCAGCACACAGACATGTACAGGATTATAGACAGCATCACAGCATAACCCAACTGCAGAGGTGTGAACTGTTGGAGTTTGAGGGCTTGGAACTGATTGGGATTTTTGGCCTTTTTTTTGTCTTGTATGTCAATATAATATAGGTTTGATCAGTTCAGACTTTACACAGCTCTAGTAGAAATGGAAAGTCCTAACCACAGATTAAATCATCTGTATTGTATTATGAATAGTCAGCTCTGTTGAGAAAGGACATTTGACTTTGCAATGTGGTAGATATTAGCAAACACTTAAGAGAAACCACAAAACTTCATGTATTTGCCTGGAGTAAGCCTGCAACATCTGCTTGAACCCTTCTGGGTCTACACTGTTAAGAACATAAGTCAGCTTGTTGGTCATTCCTCTGAACTTGAAGCCAGATGAGCAAATCCAAGCCATTTCATGGTACAATCACTCTAATCATTTCAGCATGGTTACTAGGTTTTTTTGCAGAGGACATGAGCTTCAGAAAAAATATTAAGCTGCTTTTGCAACACTTCCCTCCCTTACAAAGATTAAGTTGTGTGAATTGCAGAGCTCTGAGAAAAAGCCCTTCTTATCTGTCTGTCTGGTTTATTATTCATTTATTAGGCTACATTCCCAGGCCTTGTAGTTCAGTTTCACGTATTTAGCACTACTGGCTTTTTTGCTCATGACCTGAAATTGCCCATTTTGTATTTTCAGTCAAAGGAATGGCTACTATATATACATATGAATTACAATTTATAACAATACTTTTTTATTGCATAATATTTTCATAACTACCATGGGTGTACAAATATCTCTACTGGATGGAACTGGTTTTGTTCATCTGGCAAGGTTGGCCCTGACAGTTGAGTGAACAGGGATTATTTTCCTTGTCTGCTACTGTTTGATAGATGCTGTGCTTCTGAAGTCACAGGGAAGACACATATAGCCAGGGTGTGCCATAGTAACAAGCAGCCACAATCATATTGCCATATTTATACAGAACTATTGATATCCATGGCAGTGTGCAAAATTTTAGACAGGTCCCAGTCCTACGTACTTCACAATCTGAAAAAGACACAAGGTGGTAAGTGATGACAGCAGACAATGATGTATGGCAGGAATGAAAGAGAGAAGCATTACAGGACATAAGAAACCAGATTTGTTTTGTAAGGTTTCAGTTGTCGTGTTAACTATTGTTTGTATCTCCCCCTTTATTCTGCTGATTTATTTTGGAACATTTAGGTTTGCTCATCACACAGATATAACTTAATGGCAATGTGAACAAAATTTTTTGTCCACTTAAGAAGATGTTCTCTGAGTACAGAGTGGTAAATTTTTCCAGTTCTGTGTCATTTTGGAAATAATATTTTCCAGGTTTCTGCATAGAACTTCCTGTTTTGAAATGAGGCAGACAAAGTGATGTTTCTTGAAACCTGAGAATTGATGTGTAAAAGCTATATTCTTATGGGAAATTTTAAAATCTGATCCAAACATTTCATATGGGAATTTGTTCAAGGTTTCTGCAGGGGCTGAAGCCAAATTAAAATTTGATTTGTAAGGAAATATCTTTCTGTATGAAGTGGAAACTTCGCCC
>NW_020799095.1:140354537-140390465 GCF_003259725.1 Athene cunicularia | reverse complement strand
CCCCGTTTTCTTCTAGTGTAGCAAAGTTGAAAAAAAATGAAAAAATACCCTTTTTTTTTTTTTTTTCCCCCAAAAAGAAAAAACTGGTACAGAAGAAAAAAACAAAACACCAACAACACCAAAAAAAAAAACCAACCAACAACAAACCCACCCCAACAAATCAAGACAACTCCAGTATTTTTTAAATATTCTCTTGTAACTGAAAGAAATACTTTTATGTGTAAGTATGTTGCACAAATGCTTTTCCTCACAATAACCACTTTTGGACCACCACCCCTCAAGTGGGTATCTCATACAGAGTACAAACGATAGCTATGACTGGATATGAATGAAGCTGAATAAAGATTATCCTTTCAACGTTCATCAAAATCAAAAGGAGTCCTCACAAAAAGTTGGATAACTTTTAGTAAAGTGAGAAAACTTACATTTTCCCATTAACTTTTGTCAAAAGGAGGCAGCCAGGGCTATTTCTTTCAATGCTTTCCAGAAAAAAAAATACTTTTGGCTAAAGTCTAAGCAAAGGGATTTGTACCAAAAAGGAATTGAGAGAAGCTGTAGATAACTGGCCATAAATTTGAGTTAAAACAAAAGAGATCTGGCTATCGATTACCTCATTATACCATTGCAATTACTGATGGAAATTTAAAATCTCAGCAAGTACAAAATAATGATTTATATGATCAAAAGCAAAGGAACAGAAAGACAGAAAGGATCCAAATATGCACACTGTCCACACATGTAAAGAAACGGAAGCAGAACCATGTGCTGAAACAGTGGTGTTGAGTCAATGAGTAGCACCAGGACAAGAACAAACCTTCAAGGGAATTTGCCCTTAGTGCAGGTCGCTTCTTGCAGCAGCAGACGTGGGATTCCCCTGAGGGCAACTCATAAGAAGAGCCCTCAGAAGTCGAGGCGGTGCAGGCTGTCCTCCGCTGCTGCACTGACAGGGGAACTCCTGCCAAGGCAGTATGTGACTGCCAGAGAGGTGGCCAGGACAGTTCACCTTCTCCCTTGGGTATTCATGAAATACCAGGAACTGAAATAATATTGATTTAAACTAACAATCCTGTTGGTTTTGCAAGAGTCTTGAATGATTTTTCCAGAGGAGCACCTGAAGAACCAAACACAAATACACACATGTTCTGGTCACCTTTGAGTTTGTTAAGACAGCTCCTGCTTTCACAGGTCATCCCCATATTTCTGTTGACTGAAGGACCATATTTCTGTTGACTGAGGGAATATATTTTAGATATCACAATTGCTCCTTGTCCCTTCACAACTAGAGGAGAAGAGGAGGCCATTTCTATCCCCACTTCATTCCCTGCAGAGGGAGAATTCACCTGGTGCACATGGAAAGGTGTATTCCAGATCTTGGTAGTCTGCAGGAGACCTACTCTAATAAATTGGGTTTTTCTGCACAGAAAGAAGATACAAAAACATCAGTGCAGTGAATTAAACAGCTGTTTGCTCTCCAGTTCTGAAGGCACCTCCCAGTTCATTGCTTATTGTTTCTGGACCACTTTTTATCTGTTGTTTTCACCTCTTCACTGCCACCACAACCTATACTTTCCATATTCTTCTCACAGCTTCAAGTAAAGCCAATTCCTAAAAGCTTACTCAAACGTAATACTTCTTCCTCTGGTGAAATGATCCTTAAATGTAGTTACTGGGCCTGTAGGTCTAAAACAGAAAGTAAAGAAAACTCCTCTCAGGAGGCAATCCAGAGATCATTGAAAAAACAGAGTGGATGAGCCGTATCAAAATCAGTCATATGGTCATTGATTGCAGATATCCACGATATGTTTTGATACCGTGCATGTGTGAGTAGCCCACAACAGTGTCTTATTATAGCCAAATATTGTACACATCTGTTGCATACTGCAGGAATAAGTTTCAAGCCGTCTAAGCATAATGCAATTACTCCACAATCAATGGCCCTCCTAGTCTCCTAAAGGCACCCCCCACTTTGTTTGCCCGCCACCACCTCGCTCAAGATCTGTTCCTTTAGCTGCAGGAGGGTTTTTAAGGGTACAGTCCCCTTCTAGTTCCATGTGATTATCTCAGCAGGTCTGAGTTTAATTCAGTAGATCTGCTCACTTTCAAAGATAATGAGAAAGTTAACCACTGATCCACTGCTTTTCACAAAGCACGCTATTTGCTTAGAAAAAGACTAGAAATAGAGTGTACGTGCACAAGGTACCTCCTTCAGGGCAGGGCTTTCTCAAATGCAGGACAGAACATTATAAGTACTCAGAATCAGTATAAGACCTTTCAGAAGAAGACTTTTATGCATGTTCAGTTCTTTTTTCTCTTCTTTTTCTTAAAAAAAAAAACCCACAGCAATGCTTGTTCTTCTTCCCCTCCTTCAAAATGAAGTTTCCACAGCCTGGACACTAGTGACATGAGGCTTCTGGCCTATGAGGTCAGGAATGCAAATCTCCGTTTAAGGTATTGACACATTAATCTTCAAATGCTCTTTCATAGAGCTGGCATTGCTTCTGACACATGAAACGTGCCTTTGGACAGAACATGTTTGCTTCCATATGTATTTCTATATATGCTTTGCTTTGCTTGCAGATCAAAAAATAATTGGGAAGTCATAAAGTCACTGTCTGGAAAGTTTCAAGGGCTATTGCTGTAAATTAACTACAAATCTGCCTCTCTCGGCTATCTGAAAGTTAGGTCTGAAGTGAGTGCCTATGTGCCCTTTATAGCCAACAGAGGGGAAAGGTCTGCAGTCTCTAGAGGGAGGCCATATGCCAAACATAGGTGCCCAAAATCATGTCCCTTAGGGCCGGATCCTGTCCTAGATTTCAAACTTCATTTTAACCCAGCTAACAGAGTTCATACATTTTAGGACAAAATTAAAATTAAAACCTATCAATTTCTTGCTCCATGTCCTGTGTATTTTACCTTACTGTAAACGACCTTTTACAAAATCATCAGCTTCCATTCAAGCAGCATTAAAAGCCACCAGATTCTCAAAAAACTTAATGAACTTAAGCTCTAAAAGAAAAGAAAAAATCTTGTCTGAAGGATAGTAGGAACTTGTAAGCACTGAAATTTTCTGAAATTTCATCTTTAAAGTTACATGTCTTAAAAGAATTGGAATCTTCTTAATAGTCCAACCTCATTAATAATTCATGATAAGAAACTTGTCTGAGCACAAACTACTGCTCTCAACACACCCTAACTTTGTCTGTTTTTGCAAATCTGGCTGATCTTAATATCTGGGTTTGTTCTAATTTTCAGTGGAATGAATCCAAATTTCCTTTTCTAAAATGTTTCAGGTCAGATTCTGAGGTTTAGGCTACCTTTTACTTCCAATACCTGTGGAAGAGTGAAAAGTGCAAGTACAAGTACACTTTCTTTAAGGGCAGACACAATCAACAACTCAATGTCCAAGTGGAGAGCAGTGACAAGTGGTGCTCCTCAGTCAGTGTTGGGGCCAGTGCTGTTTAACATCTTTGCTGGTGACATGGACAGTGGGATTGAGTGCACCCTCAGCAAGTTTGCTGAGGACACCAAGCTGTGTGGTGCCATTGACACGCTGGAGGGAAGGGATGTGCCATCCAGAGGGACCTGGACAGGCTGGAGAGGTGGGGCTGTGCAAACCTCATGGAGTTCAACCAGGCCAAGTGCAAGGTCCTGCACATGGGTCAGGGCAACCCCAAGTAGAAATACAGGTTGGGCAAGGAGTGGATTGAGAGAAGCTCTGCAGAGAAGGACTTGGGTGTAGTATTGGATAGGAAACTGACTGTGAGCCAGCGATGTGCACTTGCAGCCCAGAAAGCCAACCATATCCTGGGCTGCATCAAGAGCAGTGTGGCCAGCAGGTCGAGGAAGGTGATTCTTCCCCACTACTCCGCTCTCCTGAGACCCCACCTGGAGTATTGGGGTCCCCAACATGAGAAGGACATGGACCTCCAGAGAAGGGCAATGAAGATGATCAGGGGGCTGGAGCACCTTCCTTTGAGAACAAGCTGAGAGAGTTGGTGTTTTTCAGCCTAGAGAAGAGAAGATTCTGGGGAGACCTTATAGCAGCCTTCCAGTACCTAAAGGGGATGTACAGGAAAGCTGGAGAGGGACTTCTTACAAGGGCATGTAGTGATAGAACAAGGGGCAATGGTTTTAAGCTGAAAGAGGGTAGATTCAGATTAGATATAAAGAAGAAATTCTTTGCTATTAAGGTAGTGAGTCGATGGAAGAGGTTTCCCAGAAAATTTGTGGATTTCCACTCCCTGGCAGTGTTCAAGGCCAGGCTGGACGGGGCTTTGAGCAACCTGATCTAGTGGAAGGTGTCCCTGCCCATGGCAGGGGGGGTTGGAACTAGATGATCTTCAAGGTCCCTTCCAACCCAAACCATTCTGTGATTCTACGATTCTATGAAAACGTTAGGTCTGTGTGTTTTGCACCATGCCACTGCCCAGAGTCCCCTGAATGAGAAGCCTGTGGGGATCTCCACCACTCTTGGGGAGCGAGTGGGACATGCATCTAAAAATCAGGTTCCTCCAAACTAGCCATCATATTGCTTTAGTCCATCTCCATGTGAAGACTGCAGAGGCAGAAAAAGTGGTAAATATGAATTCCTGAAATTAAGACAGTTCTCTACATTTGGCCAGGAAAAGTGGGAATATTCTTATCAGCAATGTAGCGCACTTACCAGGCAAAGCACTTCAAATCCTGAGTCCATTAAAAGTACCATCTGTAAAGCTCTGGTGCTCATCAGCGCTGGCACTCTGCTTTTGAGACACTATTCATCTTCTAAGTATTAAAGTTTCCAACCATTATTAATAAGTCCTGTGCTGAGCAATTGAATTGGAGACACCTCTATACACGGAGCTGCAGACAAAGGGGCAGCCATGCCTGGCATTTGTACCTAGAAACGTTTTCATTAGAAATTAAACTATTCTTGGACATTTACTTGTGTTGACTAAACAGTCATATTGTGCAATTTCCCTTTCCAACTGCAGCTTCCGTGCACAGCCTATTATCAGAGAGCTGCCAACACAATCCCTGTTATCACATATTCAGAGAAGGATTCAGTGGTGCATGTGCATAGAAAAGGAAGCAAACTATTAGCTGAAGTGGTTGGACTGTCATGTAACAGTTAAGTGGGTTTTTTACCCAGTCACTTGTGAGGATCATAAGGATTTCTTAGATGAGTTTATTTTTAATAACGCTTTTCAGAGAATAATTTGATTATGCATATGAGTTCTGGGAGCATAGCAAGTGCTAGGCATGTGTTCACTTTTATACTTTAGAAAAGCTGGGAAGATATCCACACATGAACTTCCTTGAGAAGGTTTCTTTCTTTTTTTTTTTTTTTTCCCCAGGCTAATGAAAATCTACAAATGTCCTGACACTTTTTTTTTAGTATGAGATGTTATTTGTTGAGATCCAGACAATGATAAAATGTTTATACATTTGAGGCCAGTACCTGCAGTTTTTATAACCATAATAATTATTACAAGGCTTAACAAACCTTCTGCTTTAGGGCATAAATTAAGTGGCTCAGTAAAATCATCTTTTAAATCATTGGAAATATTTTCAGTGGCTTCAGATGGAGCTGTTTAGAGCGCCCAGCCTGGTAAATACTTTCTCTTCCCTAGCCTACTTTATTGCTGGGCTGGAAAGGAACTTTGCCAGAAGATAATGCTCCTTCATTTACAGTTATCATTACCGATTACCTGGTATTTGTCAGTGTTGAATACAGGCTTTTGAGCTAGATAAAACAATGGCTTTATTCAATAAAATATTTTTCTAAGAATGAAAAGATTTTGTCTAAGCTAAACTAGAAAAATGTATCATAAAAAAAAAGCTATTTTCTGTTTCATGTCTTATTTTTGTTAGTAAAATATTTATTCCTCATATATTAAGAAATAATGAGTAATCAAGAGATTGATTGATTGATTGATTGATTGATCTCTAGGGTAATTTGGAAATGTTAACTTTGTGTAAAAATCAACTATGGTTCTTCACAGTAGTTGAACAATATAATTGGAATATCAAATAGTAGTACTTACTGGTCTCACAAGCTAAAATCAGTTCATTAGCATTATCTGTATTTTATCAAAATAGACTGAGCTCTCTTAATGGAGATGAACCACGCTGTAAGCCTCACTGTCACACAGAGATGCCAAGTGTGATATTCACAGGAACACAGGAGCTGATGTGGGGATAACGTGAGGTTGCAGAAGAATTGACAGCTCTTCAACACAGAATCAGTGTCTGGCAGTGTTAGTGTGTGGCTTATCTCTGTTTCCAGCTAATTTAAAATTTCTGTGATTGTAACATACATTAATAATCCAAGCACTGCAAATGTGTTTCCTGCCAAAGTAGGAAGACACTGCCTCTGTGCTTGGTATCAGAAGATCAAACCTTACCAGAGCATGTGAGGCAGGACCCAGGCCACCAGCCCCAGGCAGCTCATATTTGTTATGCATTTCCACAGAGCCCTATTATATGAAAACTAAGCAGTTTAGGAAGACATTAACAAGGGATGTTTGCCTTTTTTTTTTACTCTATATTTTTTTTTAACTCTATATTCAAGATGACAAACCATCATCTTTGCCCTATTGGGATCAGAATTCTTGATCAGCTTCAAGAGACCTTTTTATTTCTTATAAGGCCCACAGTATGTTATTAAATTAAAAAACAAACAAACAAAAACCAAACAAAAAACCCAACAACAAAACAAACAGAAAATGAAAGTTGCAGGTAAAACTTTTCATTAACATCCATGTTTAACTACCCCGTTACAGTATCTATGGAATGACAGTGTATACTTCTGGAGGAGGCAGGTGTCATCAGAGGTCATCCTCTGCCCTAAACAGATCCACAGCATCTAAAGCCCTCCTGACAGTTTTTGCCATTGATGTTTGACCAATTGCTTTTTCTGGATTTTTAAAAGTAGACTGTAAAATGAAATGAGTAGAAAATTATAAGAAGTAAATTATGTTTTAAAAATATTTTTCTCCATAATTTAAGACATATAGCAAAAGATATTAAGGTTTTATCATGGCAATATTCACAGGCACATCAGAAGCCAAAATAATCCATCTGGGAGAATCTGTGAGTTTATGCTATTGATAAACCAGGGTGTCTTCTGAAGTTACAATCTGTGTAGTCCTGCAGTTTCTACCACAATGATATGTGAGCACCTCCTAAAGTAATTTTACTTACAGAGAGATGCAGTCTTCATTACTTAGGTGGGAAACTGCAGAACAAAGAGCCACTTTCTGAGAGTGTAACCAAGCTGACATCCCCTTTTTAAATGTATATAATTTTAGGACAGTCACCTGAACACTTGAAAAAATATAGTGTGTGTGACCTGGCCCAGGAACTGCATGAATATAATACATATATTTTCATTCTTGTCCCTAATCCAAGAAATTGCCTTTGTGAGGTGAGTCTAAAACACACATATTAACACTTTTAACTCTCTGTTACACTGAGCTGCTGATTCAACATGATGTCTTCAAATTATATAATTACTTATCATGTTTATGATCCTAGATGATGGTATTTCTAGTCAAAACAAGCAGGATTTCTATCAGAATTTATATTTTAAGAAACTCATGCTTGAACAAGATTAGCAGGAACCATGCATGTTCCCAGAAGTGCTGTTATGAACAACCTTCATCAACAAAGACTCATTTACCACCAGAATGGCTTCTTCTCTCTCCAGCCAAGTGGGTATTTGTAATGAATTCTGATATCCTAAATATTAATAATGTAAATATTATTAAGAAAATTAGCATTATAATAATTAATTGCATCCTAATTATTAATAATATTTTGTAGGAAATAATTTTATATTTAAATTACAGTTCTGGTAAATTGCGCCAATGCACTGGGACATTGGCCTCTGCTTTTGAGTGCTCTAGAAAGCTTGAGGAGAAACCTCTCCGACTATTTATACATGACATGAACATCTTGCAATGCCTGACATAGGTTCATGGTGCTGCTGCCCAGGCCAGAGTCAGACCCAGAATGAAGTTTCCCCTTACACAAAAGCTGAATTTGGTCCCAAGACTCTCTCAAGCACACTTAAAAAAAATTCTACAGCAGTTTACTAAATCAAAATCAATCAGAAAAAGGCCCTTAACCCTATGACTAATCAAATAAAATAGTAGTTCAAATAGAAGAATTACTTTCAGATTTAAAGAAAACGCAGGCAGACAGCAATCTAGGCTTAGCCTGAAGACAGGGGTTTGTTTATCCTTTGCATTTTAATGACAGTTACAACAAAAACTAAGGAAATTATTGATTTTCAGCCTTTCTTCTCTAGTGCTTTGCAAAATTAGTATGTGTTTTAGAAATCACTTAATAAAAAATAGGATGCCACAGTAATAGCCAATGTAACAGTCTCACGGTTAGCCTGGCTACCGTCAGTTTACCACTTGGAAAAACAGTCATCTAATATTAACTACAAATCAGCCTCAGATCTTTGCAGTGTAAATACAAGCATATTTATTGTCTATGCTCTCTAATATCTGATGTAGTCAGAGAATATAGAGTCGAGGAAGTTCCCCATGTCCCCGTTTTCAAAAAGGCAATAAACTGCACCACAGGAGAACAGTTATATGAACTGATGTTTTTCCTTATTGATCTCATCTGTAAGGTCCAGGGAAACCTTTTATGTTCCATATCTGTTGTACTTTTTCTGTTAAAATTTGAATTTTGTTTCAATTTTGTACAATGGCATAAACCCTCACCAGCCTCTTGCACGAATAGAAAACCCAGTGATTTAGTGGTTTTACAAAACTAAGGGTGTACATAGAAGACCACCCATGCAAGAAAGTTATGTATCATAAAGGACCTGCACTGAGTAGCAGCAAGCATATTCAAGCATACGAGCTACTTTAGTACCCATGTGATCCTGCCATACAAAGTGCACAGATTCTAAGCATCCCCCACTGATCATCTTTGGAGAGAAATTCTTCCTTTTATATATATGCTATTCCAGTTTCCAAGCAGTGATGTTAAAATCTGTGGCTGTTGTTGTGGGGAAAGAAAACAGCATATTTTGTCAGACCACATGGATGTGAAATTTATTTACTATAATGTAGAGCCTTCATCATCCTAAAATAACTGCATAAACTACCCAAATGTCTGAAATATTTCTATAATATTTTCTTACTATAGGTAATGTCTCCTGGTTGACCTTTTCTCTTTTCCTTTCAGGTTGCCTTTTATAAGTCCATAGTTTGAAATAATTAAAGTGTAATTTCATCCCTCTTAGCCACTAGGATTTCATCTTAGCTGTTTTAGATCCTAAGAAAATCTGGGAACAGCACTGTAAAGGAATGGAGGTGATTGAGATGACAAACTGGAAGCAGTGGGAGCTCCTCAGATTCCTGAAGAGGAAAGCTTGAAAATCCAAACAGGGTGTGTGGAGAAAGTGCAGTTCTGCAGAAAGTGCAGAACCTTCCAAGATACCAGATACAAATATTAAAAGCTAATTAAAAGCTATCTTAGCTTTAGATGCCTTAGAAGAGCATTTTTCTCGGCAGGCATAGCTAATGCAGCCCAGTTAGTTCAGCCTGAGCTCAAGAGTTTCTGTATATACAAATTGCATTGTGCTGTATAAAGTCACAAAAGGCCTGGAGCTGGATGTTGAATCCAGACCAAAGAAAAGGTAAGACAATTTCATGATTCACTGTAAACATTCTGATTGAATTTGTGCAAAATATGTGCTGGACATGAGGAAATTCACACTGTTAAGCACTAGTAGACTGCTCTCTGTAAGCACTGCTCTTTTTAGCTGCAGTTGTAACTGATGGAGAATTTATAAATCCCAACACTTTTCCATCTTTGAGACCACTCAAACAAGCAGTACTTTCTTACGCATTCAGGACTGTCCAGAGCAGGATGGCAATAAGCCTTTGGGATCCAGAACCACAGAAGAGTGCATCTGCCATGGGTTTGCACTATAGCCCTACCTGCACTATGGGATCTACTGTGCAGTTCAGGGAAACCATTAGCATTGCTTAGCTAAGGTTTTGAGCACTCCTATAATAGCCACCACTACATATTTTCTTTTTTCAAGTAAAATGCTACTTTTCTATTCCAGTTTCCCAAGTTTTATCATCTCTCCCACTATTCCTCCTGTAATCTTTTTTTCCACAGGGTCAGCTAATGAACTATGATGTTAGACATAAAACTTTTTAATCTGCATCCTATGGATCAGTCCAGTATTTTGTCCTCTTCTGTGGTCTTCGGTTCATAGCAGCAGCAAAAGTGTTAATTTTGAGCCATATTAAAACAAAACACAAAACCAGGTGCCCTAAAACCAGCATGATTTTGGGAAATGCAGAGAAGCTAGTTGTTTTCCATGATGAGTAGGCAGTGCACAGAATAATATAGAAGAACATGACAAGACTTGTCTTATTTCCACAAATATTGTTATTGAGCAACTAAGAGTGTCTGTAAAAAGCTCTCTAAAGATGCTGAATCAGCTGAACTTGCACAATACTCTCATTACCTGCCATTGCACCCATCAAATGCATAACGTTTAATACGGAAATGCAGGCCTCGTCTTAAACAGCTGGTAAGCCAAAGCAGTAAAAAGAGGTGTTATTGCCCCAGAACTTAATTTGTTATTTTCCCCAAAACTGTGTTGAAGTCAGGGAAACATATGTGTGAATACCCCTGTACTCACCCATAGTCAGTTCACAGTGATCTCTTTGACCCATGATGTATATGATATATCTTTCAACTACCCTGTTATATAGAAGCCATGGACATTTTTAAAAGAACAGTCAGTCAAAGCACACTATATGACAGAGAGAAGAGTCATCAAAACATTAAGGTCACATGAGTTCTCCATTTCTTTATGGGAAAGACTGCATGGGATCTGAACACTCTTCAGATCATGTGACAATTCTGGGTTCAGATCTGAACATTCGAGCTCAGACCTACCTCTCCTTGATCACTTTTACACCGACACAAACCACATTTGCTACGTATCTGCCTCCTTTTCCCCATGTTTTGTGACTGCTACACAGCAAAGACTGTAGGACCTCACCAAAACATCATGGCTTTTTTTGACCAAAGTGAGAGAGTATACTTGAGGCAAGCCATGCCACTTTGGCCAAAAAATGGCAGTCATGGCTTTTGCTAAAACATTGTCTGAAATGTGTTGAGAAAAAAAGTATAAAATGGTCTAAAGAGTCCATAAAGTTACTCCCAAAGCCTAAATTTCATGGGCTATGCAAGAATGAGGGCTTGCAAAAAGTTTATTAGAACATCAAATAGCCAGATGAAGACACATTTGTAGTGAGAATGACACCATAGATGTAGGGGACTCAAAAATGTTGACAGATAACTAAGTCTGTAAATGTGAATGTTCTCTGTGGTTTGTTTTCTTGGCACATCTTCTTGAATCTTCTTCTTTTTATATTTATTACTCAACACACTGCAGATAATTTGTCAGCATCAACTATTTCTCCCCTTAGGAAGGCCCTACTAAATGAACACATTTAAAGTCAATAAAAAACATTCTCCCCAGAATAGAGAAAAAAACAGTTTTGTGGTCATAAGGAACAACAATTGGTTTTCACATTCCAAGTAGTCTGTTGTCCATTTTCAGATTGGCAGGAGTGAAGTTGAAATCATGTCTGGATTGGTTTTGTGAGAACTAAAGGAGTTTAGAGGTACTTTGTTAGGGTAAAGAAGACAAAAAAAAAAAAAGTATCTCAAATAGAGGTTTTCTATGTCTACAACAGTTAAATTTGGGACATGTGTGAAATAAATAGCTGACTAGTAAATAAGCCCATAGTTCCCCTGCAACATACTACATAGTAGCTGTAGAACGAGTAGTTATATAATGGGTTAAAAAACACACGATCAAGAAACTCAGGCTAAGAGATGTGTAACATTCAGATTGTTCTTTAATCATGCCTTACAAGTAGGGACAAGCTCTAGTTACATTTGTGCTAGAAAAAAAAAAAAAAAATTATGTGTATTAAAACTAAAGTAAGGACTAGCCCTGCAAATATAACTTTAAGCACTTCTTAAAGCAAATATTTTTGCAGTCTTATGATAAGAATGGTGAAGTGAGTCATATTGGTTAGGACTCTGGGCATATAGAATAGAATCATAGAATCATTTAGGTTGTAAAAGACCTTTAAGATCATCGAGTCCAACTGTAAACTTAACACTGCCGAGTCCACCACTAAAACCATGTGCATAAATGCCACATGCTACATACCTTTCAAATACCTCCAAGAATGGTGACTCAACCATTTCCCTGGGCAGCCTCTTCTGATGCTTGACAACCCTTTCAGTGAAGAAATTTTTAATAATATCCAAACTAAACCTTCCCTGGTGCAACTTGAGTCCATTTCCTCTTGTCCTATCACTTGTTACTTGGGAGAAGAGGCCAACACCCACCTTGCTACAACCTCCTTTCAGGTAGTTATAGAGAGCAATAAGGTCTCCCCTGAGCCTAATTTTCTTCAAACTAAACCCCAGGTCACTCAACTCTTCCTCATGAGACTTGTGCTCTAGATCTTCCACCAGCTTCATTGCTGTTCTTTGGACACACTCCAGCACCTCAAGTGTCTTTCTTGTAATGAGGGGCCCAAAAGTGAACACGGTACTCAAGGTGAGACATCACCAGTGTCAAGTACAGGGGGATGACCACTTCCCTGTCCCTGCTGGCCACACTATTTCTGACACAAGCCAGGATGCCATTGGCCTTCTTGGCCACCTGGGCACACTGCCAGCTCATATTCAGCTGACTGTTGACCAACACCCCCAGGTCCTTTTCCACCAGGCAGCTTTCCAGCCACCCTTCCCCAAGCCTATAGTGTTGCATGGGGTTGTTGTGAGCCAAGTGCAGGACCCGGCACTGAGCCTTGTTGAACCTCATACAGCTGGCCTCGGCACATCGATCCACCCTATCCAGATCCCTCTGTAGATCCTTCCTGCCCTCAAGGAGATCAACATGCCCGCCCAACTCAGTGTCGTCTGTAAACTTACTGAGGGTGCGCCCAGTACCCTTGTCTAGATCACTGACAAAGGTATTAACCAAAACTGCCCCCAGTACTGAGCTCTGGGAAACACCAATTGTGACCTGCCACCAGCTGGATTTAACTCCATTCACCACCACTCTTTGGGCTCAGTCATCCAGCCAGCTTTTTACCTAGCAAAGAGTATTCCTGTCCAAACCACGAACAGCCAGTTTGTCCAGGAGAACGCTGTGGGAAACAGTGTCAAAGGCTTTAGTAAAGTATAGGGAGGCAACAGTCACAACCTCTCCCTTATCTACTAAATGGGTCACCTTGTTGTAAAAGGAGATCAGGTTTGTCAAGCAGAACTCGCCTTTCATAAACTCATGCTGACTGGGCCTGATCACCTGGTTGTCCTGTACATGGTGTGTGATGGTACTCAAGATGAGCTGCTCCATAGCCTTTCCCAGCAACAAGGTCAGACTGACAGGCCTGTAGTTCCCCAGATCTTCCCTGGATTCTTTCTGGCCCTTCTTCTACATGGGTGCCATGTTAGCTAACCTCCAGTCAGCTGGGACCTCCCCAGTTAGCCAAGAGTGCTGATAAATTATTGAAATGGCTTGGTGAGCACTTCCTCCAGCTCTCTCAGTACCCTTGGGTGGATCCCATCCAGCCCCATAGACTTGTAATGGCTCAATAAACCTGCAGAGCAGAGGACTCCAAGACTGACCCAGTGATCCATTCCAGAGTGGACGTTCAAGGGTCAAGGAAATGCATTGCAGACTTTCTCCAGAGGAAGACATCTGCTCAAGGAAAGATCATACAGTAATTATGTCAGTTCCTCACTCTCTCTGCTATGCAAAGGTACTTGCTAGACAGCCACAGATACATGTATCCTGAATCTAACAGCTTTTCCCATTGCAGCTCAGTTCTAACCTAACATTCCCACAAAGAGCCTGTTCTTACCCTTCAACTCAGGTCATGCTGTTCCTAGATCCAGAACAAACCTGAGAGCAAGAGGGGAGTCATCACTTTCCTCATACTTTAAAGTTTTATTATCATTTTAGGGATGCACAGGAGTGATAAAAATGGTTCTGATATGAATGAAAATAATGGACTCAGTGCAGCAAACAAGTAAATTCAACATCTGTAAACATGTTACTATGCTTCCACTGTTATTACTATAAATTTGCCCTTCAATAAAGCAGGCAATGGAGACACAGCAGGGCATCTGAATGGGGTCACTCTTGATGTATCTGGAGTGTGTGCATGCATATGTGCATATGTGTATGCTGTGAGGAGAAAAGAGTCAAATAAAACACTACCAAGCAATATAATCAGCTAAAACAACCTCTGCAGATCTTGGGTTAGATGAATTTCACCCCCTTTATCTGAATATAGGTATACAGCAATTAATTTTCCTATTAGTCCTCCAACATGTTCCCTCTGATATTTACTATCTTTTCTGTGTACAGGGAAAACTCCTAAGTGCGCATTTATAGATGCTAAACAGATGAGTGCATTTCTATGCTATGCAGCTTTCCCCTCAATATTAGCAACTGCAGGGAATTAATGACAAAAAATAGGTAATAAAGATGTACAAATGCCCAAGATCACCATCTGAGAGCATAATTCCATTTCTATGACAGTCTTCAAATAACTATTCCATGTGCATAGATTATTAGAATAAAAAAGTTGGTTTATTTAATCTGATTCCAGTTGCCTTTATTAATCGTTCTCTTCTGTGCACTTGAAAGTAGTGAGGAAATCACAGGCTGTCACAAATTACTTTCATTTTAATTTATGTGGATGCAAATAAATAAACAAAAACATTTGTTATGTTTACTTTTCCAGCTATCTTTTCCTTCCCTTCCCACTCTTTGGAGCCCAGCATCAAAGTTTACCCCATTTCTGAGAATATCCTTAAAATGCCATTAGCACTAGTAATGGCAGTCAGTAGCTTCCTGAACTTTCAAAGGGTAGAAATGTAGCTGAGAGTGCTATGTGACTAAAAGAATGCTGTCTAAATGGACATCGGTACGGACAGATTGAAAAGACAGAAGGAACAGAAGTCTAAAGCATTTTAGGAACATCATCAAGCCAAAGTTTCTTTATGTGTTAGAAACACTTTGATAAGTAGACCTGAGAGACGGGCAGTGGTAAAAGTCTACTAATGGGGCAGCCAGTGATGGGGTACAATGAAGTTTGCTCTAAACTTAAATAGGAAAAGGACAGTCACTAAACATTAGCAGTGGGATTTGTCTGATCAGAAATTGGTGGCTACATTTGCACTACTCTGTCAAATTCATTTTAGTTAAAGCAAGAATATCTCAACCTAAACAAGGGATAGTGGTTTTAAACTGAAAGAGAGTAGATTTAGACTAGATATAAGGAAGAAATTTTTTACAATGCGGGTGGTGAAACACTGGAACAGGTTGCCCAGAGAGGTGGTAGATGCCCCATCCCTGGAAACATTCAAGGTCAGGTTGGACGGGGCTCGGAGCACCCTGATCTAGTTGAAGATGTCCCTGCTCATTGCAGGGGGGTTGGACTAGATGACCTTTAAGGGTCCCTTCCAACCCAAACTATTCTGTGATTCTAAAGCAGACACCACAATAGATCAGATGAAATGTCCCCTGTGAGAGGGTGGTCACCGAGTGGACTGCACATGTCCCACCAGAAACAAGCCAGATGTGGAAAGGTACTTTGTAGGTAACCAAAATAAAGTGAGATTAATTCTGTACTATTGAAAGGAAAAAGGTGCATCTGAGCTCAAGATTTACATGAACAGAATTCTAAAATTAAAATTTTGGACAAGTATTATAGCTTCTAGAAAATCCTGATCTGTGTCTTCCTGAGAAATCCAGCTGGTATTACTAGGCATTCTTTAACATATCGAGTGTTTTATATAACCAATTCCTTGTAAAAAAACACGGGAACTTAATCTCTTGCGCACAAAAAAAGTACAATATCCTTTGTGATTTCAGTCCAAAAACAATTATGGAAAGATCAAACCAAATTTTTCATGTGTTTAGCTTTTTCTAATGGAAAAAAAAACAATTTCTACTCCAGTCCTGTCAAACCTGGCCACGTTCTCTGTATAAGCTCTCTTCAGGAAGCGGACCCAAGGACAAGTCTCATAATGTGGCAGTATTAACTGTTCCCTAGTGGTGTCCATGTGCAGAAAATCACAGCATAGCACAGGCCTGATGTATTGGTAAAGGTTAACATGCAGGACTGGGGCAGAATTAGCAACTGGATGGAGATGTTTTAGACTGTAAAATAAGAGAAATACCAATATACTTAGCAGTAGATAAACATTTGCAGTTTACAGTTCTGATTCAAGTGCAAGGTCAGGAATTGCAGCAATAGCACCCTTTTCCTGGGACAGAGACACCAAAGGCCAGAGACCATCAAGCACCATCCATCAGTTTAGGAGTGAAAAGGACCTTCCAAAACTACCTTCTCCGTTACCCATTGTCTGTACATGACAGTCAACAGAAGTTGTCTTAGGTACTGAAATACTCTCCCAAGTGTAGGCAAAATTAAATTAGGTTCTCTCAATAGAGTCCAAAGCTGGCTGCTCCTGCCTCAGGAAAGGGACCGTATCATGGGGAAGCCATATGAGGGGCAGCTTGCTCCTCTGGGGAGGGTGAGAACAGCAACTGGTACTTCTGGGAGATATGCCCTCCTTGGGGACTGACATCACACTGCTGCCCCAGTCCTCTCCACCACACTAGCAGCAGAGGGAACTCCAGCTCCCCTCTAGGTCTGGCTCTTTGTTTCTACAGTACCTTTGATTATGCATACAAACACCACCTTCCACTTAAAAAATGTTATAAATCAAAATGAAACAACAGTCTGCATCAAAGCCAGTTGGTGATGGGTTGTTTTTGCAAAAAGTTTTTTTAAAAGACTCAAGGATATGGTTTGAGGGTTTTTTTAATTGGCACAGAACAGGAGAGTGCCTTCCTCCTTTACCCACTTTTTTGTGCAGTTGTATCAGTGTTGCCTATCATATGCATGGGGTAGCTCACCATTCTGTAGGAGAGACTGGTGTTGTGGTTAGACAAAAACACCCTAGTCCTATACTGATTCTTAAAGATCTCTGCACAAGCATCATTACCTAGGAAATGCTATTTTAGCAAGCTTGTGAACTGGGATCAAATAGTATTAATTTTTATTTATTAATTCCTTCACCTGAAAACTGACTATTATCATCAACTAGAGCCAGCCTGAAAAGGAATTTCTCAAATTTCACTTACAAGGGTTTTTCTCTTAATAAACATCTGCAGCTTTTCCTTAATTGTATGTATCAAAACTGTGATGTGAGGAAAGGAGAAGAAAAAGCAAACACCTACAGCAAAATTCAGATTTAAAACAAAATGAGGTAGAAAAACAGCAGACCATCATAACTTCACTGATGCATTTTGATGGGGAGACAACATATTCTTGTGACTGCTGCACAGTTATGTCCTGCCCCACTGTGCTTGCCAGCTTGTGTTTCTTCAAACACTTCACACTTATTGTACATAGTGCCTTTCATCCAAGTATCTCAAGTTACTCTGCAAACACTGATTTTTGCCTTTAAGTCTTCCATGAAGCATAACCATAGTCCAAAGTCATGAATTTGTCAGGAAGAGAAAGAAATGTTGTCTTGATTCCTAGCCTCACACATTAAACACTAGTTAAGATCATCATTTTACATATTAATCATTTAGACCTTAATGAGGTAATAAGAAAAAGGATTCTTGAAGACAGCAATGACTAACTAATGCTGTCACTGGAGAAGAGGAAAATAATTTTTAAAAAGAACAAAAGCTGATTTTTCAAATTATACTCTCCACAGGGCTGGTTCAGGCTCTGGTTTCCCAGCAGCCCATTGCCATTGTTGCTGACCTGGGGCCACTACCTGATCTCTTGCTCAAAACCCTTCAAGTCAACGTCTTCATCTGTCCACATTTCCTAGCACACAAACTATGCTACCTGGCCTTCTGCACCCACTTCTCCAGACCTTTTATCACCACAGCAAATTGCCAGTAGTTTCCTCTGTAGTTTTACATCAGATGCTACCCAATGAGCCCGCTCTTTTGGATGAGCAGCTCCCATGCTACCCAAACTCTGCCAGACTTTGCAATAATGATGCCAATAGGGCAGGTTCCTGTAGTATGTGCTTTATGGCCAGATGTGGCCTCTTGCATGTGCCCCTTCATAATTATCTGAGAATATATTCTCCAAATGCACTTAAAACACAGTTAAGGTGGAACAGTTAATAAAGCAGCATGTCTGTGTTTTCACAATGTGTTGCTAAGGGATGTCACAACTAGAGACGGTTATTTAAGCAGTCACTGTTTACAAGCAGAAGAGCAAAATGATTGAGGCCTTTCTCCCAAGTACCCTAACCAGATACGATAAGAAACAACAATATCATTGCTCCCTTTCAGTACATTAATCTCCCCAGTGTTGCTCTTACGTAGACATTAAAAAGTTTATCTTTGCTGATATTTACCATATCAGTTCCAACAGTGTGGACTTAGTGAAATTTCTGTCATGAAATTGCCATTTGCTTTCAGTTAGAGAAACATATTTAAAGCCAGTTAAAGTTTCGAACACCTTTTTTTCAAGTACAGGTCACTTCAAAAAGATATATCAATTTACAACCCGAAACATGATGACCTGACGTCAGTATTCGAGGCACTTTGCATTCCAAAGCACTCTCTTTTGTGTTTAGAGACCTCATGATGTTATGCCAAGCCATAGACCAAACAGCAGATTCAAGATTTTAAAAAATAATAACAAATGCCAAATAAATTAATTTGGCAATTTTAACATATAAATCTACACACACAATCTGCAGTCCATAATGCAACAATAATCTTCTGATCTTTTTGGACTAATTCCTAAAGGCAAAGGTTTTAGCTACAGATGAGAACAATAGAGAACAGTTCAGAGGGATTAATGAAGCTATTGTTTTGTACAGATGTAAAATCTATGCAGAAGATCTTTGTTATGTGCCAAAATATCAATTAGTGATTTTCCTATTCACTGGCTCCTCTCTTCCTTCCCTTCATTGTACATAATACTTTCCCATGTTCTCATCAAGTTTTTGTCCTAGCAGAGCAAGAGAGAGGGTGGAGCACCCTCTGCAAGGAAACATTCAAGCTGTATATCGCGTGTACAACTCGCTAGCCAGCTGGTAGCATATAAACATCCAAGATCCTATTCAGTCCATGCATACATGACCTTGGAGCATTGTCTGAAGCCTTTTCACTGACCCCAGGGGCACTGGTAAAACAAACTTAGTATGTGTATATAAACCTCTGTATCCATGCTTTGGCCAGATTTGATTCATCAAGGTACATGCCCTCCCAAGTCTCACCCAAAAATCTGCAGGCTAAGCAAAGAACCAATATGATTAAACACACTTCATGCAAATTTGATTCAGTAATTTTCGCTTGGATCTTTAGGAGGGAAAAATCAAATGTGTTTGCTAACTTGTATTGTGTACTTTACAAATAAAACCTCTACCAGAGTGGTCATTTTATAGAGGAATAGATAATACTGGCCAATAAGACTGCTGTCAACAAGGAGCACTGACTAAATGAATCTTTTCTTACACTGTGGAGGCTCAGTGTAGAAAGGGAACACATAAGGTCTTTAACCTTCCCTCCTGGACAATCACTGAAAAAAGGCATCAGGGACCTCAGTTTATAATAAACAACTCCTCTATATTACGCTGCATCTAACAATACAACACACACACTGTTGCTGCTGCTGCTGCACTGAAATATCATTATTGGTTACAAGCCCAAATCCCTTTGTGGGACCTGACCATCTGGTATGGAGAACAGCACACAGTTTGATGCACAATGTTATCTATACACAGGAAAGCAAAACCAGTAACAACAGAATGAGGTGGTGCCTAAAACATGAAATTCCTGTAAAGGAGGGATGTGCCAACTTGCTCTTTTATTTCATCACCTTGTAACTGTGGAAGACATTCTTTCCCAGACCCTCAAAAGGAGCCTGTGACATCTTTCAGTGTTTGTACCCAAGTAATGTAAGCATAACCATATGTCCAAGTTTTTTAGTTCCCAGACCATTAGCCAATTGCTTTGATTTGCATCTGGCACTTTCAGAGGGTACATCCTCTTCCAGAGCTACTATAAACCCATGGAGTCAAGTGAGGTGAACAATAAACTAAGTAAGTTTCAAGCAAAATTGGTAACTCCTTCTTTGAGGAGGGGGAAAGGAGGTAATAATACAGCTGAGTTTGCTGAGGTTTTATATATAGCTTAAATGGTGCATTTTAAAAGTGACTTTGGAACAACCATCTTTAACAGACTGGTAGCTTTTTAATAATAGGCAATATTAGAATAATGGCCAATAAAATTGTTCTCTTGGAAGAAGTAGTGTTGACTTAGAGCAGTATTTTCATGTAAGGAACAAGAAATCAGATTTCCTTTACCACTTTTTCAAGTATACCTCTGTACAGTGTTGCCAGCTCAGCTAAAGCCGAAACTGCAAAACCAGAAAAGCATTATCCAGTGCAAAGTCGAGATAATGGGATATGGAAATGCATCCAGATTTTGTGATGATTATGAGACTGAAAATGTCAAATATGATGAAGTTTAACCATCATTAATTTGCATCGTGCAACCCTAAAATAAAATGCACAGCTAATCCATGTGGAATAAAGAAACAACATTTTCCCCCTCATTTTTGTTTCATTTGGTTTGAATTAATTCTGCTTTGTTCTTGGTCCACATCCCAGCTGAACACTGATTTTAGTTGATAGGGGGTTTTATTTAGTCATTATTTTAATGGACAGTAGCATGTTAAAGTTCATTGCTCAGCTATTTGTAGAACCCATCACAGAGCAACAGAGTATTTTTGAATGCTATCATAAGCCTTCTCTAAACAGGGTGCAAAGGTTTTATCAGACCTCCGTAAACTTTCTACTAGAACACAGCACCCATTGGCCTTCTTTACAGAATCACAGAATTGTCTAGGTTGGAAAAGACCTTGAAGATCATCCAGTCCAACCATGAACCCAACACTGACCATTCTCAACCACAACATATCCCTCAGCGCTATGTCGACCCGACTCTTAAACCCCTCCCGGGATGGGGACTCCACCACCTCCCTGGGCAGCCCATTCCAACGCCCAACAACCCCTTCTGGAAAGAAATGCTTCCTAATATCTTGTCTAAGCCTTCCCTGGTGCAATCTGAGGCTATTCCCTCTTGTGCTAGGCATGATATGCACAGCTTTTTGAAATGTCTTTTCACTCATTGTTTCAAAATTGCCCTTTCTAGTCCTGCCTTTTACCATAGGAAAAAGTCAAGAAATGACCAGAGGTCCCTGATGGCTGGGGGAGCTGCTCTCGCTCCTGCAAGCCCCATGGGACTCCAGCCTCTTGTCAGCCCCAGGACACCCTCACAAGACATAAACACACATCCTGTAGCCCTCTAGCATTGCCACAGGTTTCATTCACAGAGTCTGTGTTTTTTTGGAGCTGATTGGTAACAGCAGTGAAGGTCACATTAATTATATACTTTATTTGTACAGACTGTCACAGAGGGAAACGAGTCCTTGCTTGATCACTATTGTGCTTACTTTATTTTTTTTTCATTCAAATTTTTTCTTCACATTCATTCATTTAACCAAGTTATTAAAATAGGGTTACAGGCCAAGGAATTTTATTCAAATATAAAAGCTGCAGAAAAATAAGGTAATGGTTCTGGGTGCACACTTTCCTCCCTGGATGGTGTGATGAAATAACAGACAGTAGAGGGGAAAGGCAAGTTTATTTTCTCTGCATTACTCTGCTGCACAAGTCAGAGTCTCCAAATTTAGTTCAGATTCATCTGAAGTCTGTCACCTGTGTGATATCTACCTTTTTTCAATTACATCAGCTGTTTTCCATCTTGACCTTTTATTCATAGAATCATAGAATCATTTACATTGTTAAAGACCTTTAAGATCATCAAGTCCAACCATTAACCAAACACTACCAAGTCCACCAGTAAACTATGTCCCTAAGTGCCATGTCTACACAGCTTTTAAATACCTCCAGGGGATGGTGACTCCACCACTTCCCTGGGCAGACTGTTCAAGTGCTTGATAACCTTTTTGGTGAAGAAATTTTTCCTAAAATCCAATCTCAACCTTCCCTGGCACAGCTTGAGGCCTTTTCCTCTCATCCTATCACTTGTTACTTGGGAAAAGAGACCAATACCTCACTAAAACCTTCAAGCATAAAGTGTTGCAGAGGAAAATGGCTTGGCATGGTTTAAAACCGGCCCAAGATGTAAGTGGACTATTGATTTATTAATGGCAGAAATCAGTAATCTGTGAACTGTGCATCAGACTCAACGGAGATATCACAGTACTACATGCTTAACACCAGTTAGCAAACACCTATACATTGTTATCCATTTATGTATCTAGCAGACGCACACGCAGCTGCATGCACATGCCGTTCTGGCCATATACCAGCTGGAGGTGTAGGTACTGTTTTCTCTGTGTGTGCCACAGATCCCACAACCTGGTAGAAGAGCCCAGGGAGGTTATGCATGTGGGTCACCACATGCTGCTCAATGCCATCACCCCAACAACTGGGTGCAGACTCCTTGCAGTGTCCTACAGGAGGACACTGGCTCTGGCCAGGGCAGTGATGTGATACCAGTAGGGCACCCCGTGACAGTGTCAAACCAACTGCTGCTGCAGTTTCCTCTCCAAGGACTCTCTCCTCATCACAAATGTTCATCCCTATTTCTTTTTGAGATGATTTATCCTTTCTTTTTTTAAAAAAACAAAACACCTTTTTGTAGTTTCCTGGTTAATATTTAATCCACCTAACAATCAGCTTTCTCTTGAACTTCATTAGGTTTGTATGACTAGGTTTTGGTAGCAGGAGGCTATAGGGGTAGTTTCTGTGACAAGCTTTTAGAAGCTTCCCCTATGTCCGATGCTAGTTGGCTCCAATTTGGATCTGCCACTGTCCAAGGCTGAGCACATCAGTGATGGTCATAGCACCTCTGTGATAACATTCAAGAAGAGAGAAAAAAACCTGCCCCACATGAAAACTCCAGCTGGAGAGAGTAGCAAGAATATGTGAGAGAAACAACTCCGCAGGCACCAAGGTCAGTGAGGAGGGAGAGGAAGGAGTTGCTCCAGGTGCCAGAGCAGAGGTTCCCCTGCAGCCCGTGGAGGACCCCACATTAGAGCAGGTGGATGCACCTGAAGGAGGCTGTGACCCCGTGGGAAGTCTGTGCTGGAGCAGTCTCCTGGCAGGACCTGTGGCCCCACGGAGAGAGGAGCCCACTCTGGTGCAGATTTGCTGAGAGGACTTGTGACCCCGTGGGGGACCCACACTGTTCCTGAAGTTCTGCACCCCATGGGATACCCATGCTGGAGCCGTTTTGTGAAGAGCTGCAGTCCCTGGAAAGGACTCACACTGGAGAAGTTTATGGGGGACTATCTCCCATGGAAGGGGTCCCATGCTCGAACAGGGAAGAGTGTGAGGAGTCCTTCCCCTGAGGAGGAAGAAGCAGCAGAGACAATGGGTGAACTGACTGCAACCCCCATTCCCCATCCCCCCTGCACTGATCATGGGGAGGGGGTAGAGAAATTAGGAGTAAAGTTGAGCCTGGGAAGAAGGGAGATGTGAGGGGAAGGTGTTTTAAGATTTGGTTGTATTATTATCCTCCACTGATTTGATCGGTAATAGATTAAACTAATTTCCCCAAGTCGAGTCTGTTTTGCCCATGACGGTAATTGGTAAGTGATCTCTCCCTGTCCTTATGTTGACTCACAAGCCTTTCATTATATTTTCTCTTCCCTGTCCAGTTGAGGAGGGGGAGTGACAGAGTGGCTTTGGTGAGAATCTGGCATGCATCTAGGTCAACCCACCACATGAACATTATCAGTTTTGGTCAGTTTTGCGTGTCCTGTTCACCTGTCATGTACACAAGCCCTCCTGCCTTAATAGCCATTGTTATTCAGGCCATTTTGCCAGGGGTGGACCATAAGGGCCCCCCTACAAAAAGTCCTAACTTCTTGAGGTGTACCACATTACACATATCCTCCCCAGTGCACTGAGTTGCTGTCATCCTCTAATACAGTCAGAAAGCATTTTCTTTCACTTGCTCTCCAGAATAAGCTCAGCTAGCAGAAACTGATGTCAAAAACCAGTTGCCATGAGATTTAATGCAACAGATATAGTTTTAGAAGGATATGAATACTTCTGACAAGAATAACCATTGGAGCAACTTACACACTGTTGGTGCATCATTAATCCACTCAGATCAAGACAAGCTGTTATTCTAAGAAGATATACCATAGGTCAAACAGAAATTATCATGCAAGAAAATTATTTTTCTTGGCTTTTGTTATAGAAGTCAGATTAAAGAAGAGTATGTACAATTACCGTATGTCTAAATGTTCAAAATGTGTGCTATTTCCCAGCTAGAATTTAAGTAAATCCTATTTGGAATTAAAGGATTTTGGCCATTTTTTAGAAGTCCCTACTGCACACACATTGAGAACTGTATGCATGCTGCATATGCCATGTAAACTCAGCCTTACTGAAGTCTGACTGCACCGCCCCAGGTCTGCAATACTTTTTTATACAGCCCTTCCCAGATGTGTCATGTCCACTGTACATGTGGACGTGTGCTGTAGCATGCATATTTCTGTCTAGGAAATCCCAGCCAAAGTTATGGAAACCTCTACCATAACAGCTATTCCCACCTTAGGGTAACTGACATTTTTTAACTCAGTCCTACCCTTTAAGGAGAAACTTTCCTGAGACTACAGAAAATGCTGCCAGACATGGGTGAGGGAATAAAAGGAGCTACTCCATGAACTGAGTAGAAATTTGAAGGACAGCATGATGTCATTTATATAAGCATAAACCCAAGATGTGAGATAGCACTTAACAGGTTAAAAAAACCCCAAACAATGAACCACTTTCCTGTCCAGTCCCCTGCTCAGCAGATCACATTTCTCTTAATCTGCTTTTTGATGAATCTTTAACCTGGCTTCATTTCCTCCTTGTTGACTCCAATCAGAATAGTGTAGAGCTCTAAAGAATAGGTGAGGGTACTCAGACAGCTCTGTTTCTCCAGTGTAAGTAGATATAGCTGTCTGACAGGGACTTCTTGTTTGCTTTTTGTGTTTTGGTTTTTTAAAATATTTTCAAGCTCTTCATTCCAGCTGTGCCTGAAAGTGGAAGGGACAGTTTAGTCCCATTTAAGCCAAGTTCATGTGTGGTATCCGCTCCTACTTTCTGTTCTCAAAATGGGAAGATGGCCAAGGGACATCCAATCAGTAGGAAAATGATCTTCAGGGATGCTTGAGTGAGGATCCATCAAAGTAAAGAGCCAACACAGCTGGAAAAAATAGTTTTTTTTTTTTTTTATTTTTTTAAATTTTTTAACAACAACAGAAAAGTATGCTACTTTCTTAAAATACAGGCAGGAAATGAGACTACTTATGAGTTTAAGTTTATGTGTTTTATTGTTCTAATTACTTTGAAACAAATTTAGATATAAAATGTTATTGATTGGAGAAGAAACATATGGTTCTTGGCCCAGCAATGCTCAATGCAGTCAGTATTAGATTTGTTTTCTCTCTGTGCACTTTCACAAGATGCCTGTTGGTTTTGGATTAGTTGCATTGTAGAGTTAAATTTATATGAAGGGATTTAGCAGACAAAACAAAGACCCTTTAGAAAAAATGTTTCCATGCAGATTTTGATGGAAGAAGAGATATAAAATGATGGGGAAGGGTGTAGCTGAAGAATAAGAAGTCTATAGGGAATGTTTCCCTGCACAACTTAAAAGCTTGGTAAATCCAGCACTGAACTAATGTACAAGGGACTGTGACTGAAGCAATGCCAAAAGAGAGAAGAAGGGAGGATCTAATGTCAAAAAAGCCAGAGTCATATTGAAGAAGTCAGTTTGGGGGTAGAATAGTAAAAGAATTTGGAACTAGAGACGCCTCGTTCGGGCCAGATGTCTGAGTGTCTCCGTACAGGTGTGACTAATATTTCCCCTGATACACAACAAACTTGAGGAGAAAGAGCACTCAATAGGGATTCTAGAGTTCAACTCTTGGCTCCGTTATTGACCTTTTCTGCATGTACAGCAAGTCCTAATCCTCCCTCTTTACGTCAGACTCGGCTGTGAGCTCTCCTAGAAAGAGTGTCCCGTTGTGCTTGCAGCTATCAGGTTATTGTAATGAAGAGGGATGTTTTCAGAAACATGGCAAAACTGAAAATTTTCCTTAACAGTCTATTCAGCAAAAAATGAGAAATTTTACAGTTTTTCAATCAAGAAGTAGGCATGTAATGGCAAATGGGAGCTGTTACAAAAGGAGGTCGAGTGTCACTCTGTATTAGGAATGACAAAATAATTATCAGATTACACAAAGAAAGAACATGGAGAAAACAGTAAAAACACAGAACAACATCTGTTTATGAGGAAAATGGCTAAGTACAAGATCTTCTGTTGGTCATGCTATGGAGCCCAAGGCCAGATTTAGACCTTTGTAGAGTCATGATTTATTGTGGGAAATTCTAAACCTCTCTGATACAACCTGACAAAAAATGCTCTTAGTAACCAGTTATTCTTGGTGTTCAATTTCATCGGGAGATTTAAAAAAAAAAAAAAAAAAGTGCTAAGTATTATTTAATAATTGGCTTTGAATATAAAACTGGGCATACCTTAGCTACATGGGTATCAGCTGCTTGTTATGAGAAATTACTAGTGACAATAGAAACTGGATTGTAGAGGAAAGTGTTGAGGGAAAGCAAGAAGCAGTTTTGAAAGACAGAAAATGTAATCTAAAAGGAGCATAGTTTGAGTTCAGCCACCTCAGGACAAGTTTTCTTAATCACAGAATGAATTGATATTCTCACAAATGAAAAACAGGTGTTTTGATAAAATCTTCTCATGACACCTCCAAGTTTTGTATCAGCACAGACATGAGAAACATCACACCAAAAGCTGGTTGAGAATAAGAATCATAGATAGGGACTGAAATCAAATCAATTAGCTGAAGATGAGGAACTATGTACAGTTTTTTTTATCACTGGGTGACAGCTGTGGGGCACTGCTGCGGAAAGGTTATGCAACCCTAGGATGAATGGAGGAAGTCTTTTACGTACACATAGGGTAGTATTAACAGAAGGGGTTAAGTTGCTGATGACATCTCATTTAGGACACTAGAGGTAACTATCATCCTCCTACTTTAAGAAAGATTTAGTGAAGAAAAAAAAAATCAGGAACTTGGGTGATATAAGGAACATATAGGTTGCATGGCAAGCAGCAGCTAAAGGGCTTAGCTAGTTTGCTCTTGTAAATGAAAGGCCCAACAACCTTGGGCTAAAGCTTTCCCCCACCTGGCTTGAAAAGACCTACTTGTATTAAAAGCGGTTTCTGTTTAAGAACAAGGTCATACAGACTAGTAGAGAACTGGCAGAGAGAAAATTTTGGCTAGAAATCAGAAGAATTAAAAGTTAGAAGGTGGTTCTCAACAGTTAGACAGGGGATTTTTTAGCAAGCTATTAAAGGGATCATAGTGAAAATAAAAATGAAAAGTTATATATGTTATCTGCCTCTAAGATATGATTCATTGCATTTATCAAATGAAATTGAGGATGGAAGGGACTAGAGAAGAGAACCCAGAGGATCCCACCCCACATTATCTTTCAGCTTCCTGCCACAGCTCCATTTGTGCTCCAGGAGATGTCCCACTATCATTTTATCTTCAAAGCCATCCAACTCTTAAATTATAATTGGCTTCCTTTCAAGATTTTATAGCCTTTTCCTCGAGCTATACAATTACCCTTCTGAATTGTCCACCTTGAGATCTTCATAGTCCTCGTACTTTGGCTGAACATTTCCTACTCTGACCTCTCCACCTTTTAACCCCCTCACCAAAGATAAGGATCTTCTCAGCCCTTCTCCTGAAGCCTGTTTCCTGGCTAAGGTCTTTTTTTTTTCACCTCAGACTAAGCTCAGATTTTCCTGAAGAATCACCTACCAACTCAACATCTTTAATCTGTCTCAGATGAGCTAGCTGCTCCAAAAAGCTTTGTTGGGCCAAGAGGGGAGAGGAAAGACTTGAAAGTTTCTGCTACTTCTAAAAACCAAATTTTCCTGTGGGAATAATTTCTTCTTTCCCAATATTGCAGTTTTATCTCTGAAGACTCTTTCAAAATAAACAGGTTTGAGCCTTCATGTGTCCTTCCACAACACATGGAATGGGAATCACTGGTGTTGCAGACCTCCACTAACTTCAGAGAACCAATATCTTATTGCTGTCTATTAAATGGTTCATTTTATATTACCATTTGAGTTTAACAGCCACTGAAAAATGGACCTTTTTTGTTTCAGCCTCTGAAAACAGAAATTGCAGGTATGTTTGATGTAGAATAACTTGAATCACAAAAAATGTTTTAACCTTCATCTCCCGATTAACAATTTGGGAGACTCTGAGGGGCAATCCTACCAGAAAAGGTGATATCGTTATACTTAGAGTTTGGGGTTGTAATTATTTTAATCAAGATCACTTATTTGTAGTAGCTGGAGGTCTATTTTCTAGGGCAACACATAACTAACTGTCAGTTTAGAGAACATTTTTTATACATGTGTACAGTTTTACAAGAGTTCTGAAATTATTCTGATCCAGGTGCTCCCCTTTACCTCCCAAAATATTGTAAATTGTAGGTATTGTGAGATCCCAGGCAAAAGACCAGGAAAAAGGAAGTTCTGGTTGAAAAAAAATGAGGAACAACAATGACTCCTGCCTCAAGGAATAAACAGACACTCCAAGGACTGACTGCAGCTCTAACAGGGATGGAGAGTTTACATAGATCATGGTCTTACACGCTCTTTATTGCATGCAGTTTTGTAGATATTTGTAAGAAGACTTCAGCATCCTCTTGCATAGTCCATCCCTTTAGTCAGTCATTTTATGAAATGAGATTTACTGCATTTATAAAGGCTGATTTTGGTCTTAGAGTCAATGTTTCTTGTTAATTGCTCCAAATCCCGTTGCTTGAAAACCTCTCAATCATTACACTTCTGTCATCAGAGTTGTGCTTCCATGTAGCACTGTTATTTCTCCGTGCTGGTTTTAAACTTTGTGTTTTAATCACAAGCAGCTGCCTCATGCAGTGAAAAGCTAATTAGCCCCTAGAGTAAGAGAGTGGCTAGAGAAGAGAAGAAAGAACAAGATAATAGCACGAGCTTCACACCAGTAGGTAGGCCATGACACAGGGATCCTTTGCTTCATCCCATATAGTCTGGGACTTTGGGGAAGTCACCTTGTTTCTCTGGAGTTCAGAGTTCCTAGGATAGAAAACAAGTATAATGATACACATGATACTACATTTCCATGGCCTGTTGGAGAAAAAGAAGTGTTGCATGAGACCTTATTATAAACCGTTGCAAAAACTGGAAAAACTCTTATTTTATTGGTACAACCAATGTCAAATCAACCATTCTTACACTACTCTGTAAAAATAAGGGACACATAAAGGACTTAATCTCTGCTTATGCAGCAAGTATAAATCCTAGACTTGCTGTGTAAAGGAGACAATAAATCTTCCCCTTAAGGAGACAGGACAAAAAGGAAATGAGGAAGGGAAGGAATCAGTGGAGCCTTTAGCAAACGTGACAGCTTTATTAGAGACAAGTAAATAATGCAGGTTAAAGAAAGATAAATAAAGGATCTGTCCCACCCAACATAATTGGTTTTAGAGTATTTGCAATTTCTCTTTGCTGGAAGATGTGCAATATGATAAATCTCTGCTGATAAATCACTCCTGTGCAGTCTGACTTCCGACCCTTGCAGACTTTGAAACTTCAGGATTGCCAATGTTAACTTTCACCGGACATCACTGAGAATTCATGGACTAGTCTCAAATATGTAGCTCATGGAGATTATTGTCAAATATAAGATCAAGAAAATTCCAGTGAAGATACCAATGTCTTACAGGTAGTCCTGATGGCAACCTGGATTTGATCCTATGAAGACATCTACAGTCTTAAACTCTGGTAGAAATAAAAGTTAAATTTAAAACAGTGAACAATATTTTCAAATGTGAGGGACCAGATGATAAGCAGAGGTAGATGGCTTTTCAAGGCCGCTGATCATATTTTCAAGAAAACATAGCACAAGATACTATATATCACATCACAATATACCTATCTAGGTATGCCTCTGATGTGGTTGTTTCAAATTAAAATGTCATTCGTTTTATCAGCAAAGACAGGGAGTGAAAAGAATTCTGTGCAATCAGTGCACAGCACTGTCTTACGTGTGTATTATCACTTATAATAATCAGAGAAGTCCTTACATCTCCAACTACCCTGACATAATTCTGAAATGTCAGACTGGCTTTTCCAGAAAGTTGCTACACTTCAGTCATTAGGGAATCACTTTTAAAACCTGCTTTCCTTTTTCATACACTAGCATCCCGACAATCAGGTCAGCTGGCACTACGCGTAAATGACCACAAAGTAGTTCCAAATAGATCTCAAATGCTATAGGGATTTTTTACCATGGAAAAATTTCAGTGATATCATCAAAATGACAAAACACTTTAGTGTAGACAAGAGAAATGTTTTCATCCTTCCAAGGCTACTTGTATTGCAATGTAACATATGTGGGTAATGCAATATTTCCAGAGTGCAAAGTCATGAGTCACTGAATGGCGCACATCACCATGGATTGGCTCACTCATCCTGCTATAGGATTCTCATTTCCAGCACTGAAAGCTGTCACTAACCACACAGATTTGACTCTTTTCAGTGCAATCAAACAAAAGTCTTCTGAATAATCACTCAAACGCTAGAATCTCTGGCAAGAGCTGCTGGTGGTTCCCTTAGAAACCTGTCCTGGGATGGATAAGTGACCGCAAATGATGAGAGGGCAAAGACAGATTTTTCTTTGAAGACTGGTGCTTCCTGGTGCGTGTTGGAGGATGTGCTAATGTATTGCAAACTCAGCCTGCACTGCTCTGATTAAGGTGGTGCTTTAAGCAGTGGGAAAAAACATCTGCTCAGGTAAATAGCAAGCTTAATATTTGAACATCAGTTTCCTCCATAATCTAAGATCAGCAGTTCAACCAAACTGTACAAGATCCAAGGTACGTTGCTGCCCATAGCGGGGCTGAGACACAACCGAACTGCAAGAAGTCATCCACAAAAGTTCTGTGTGCCAGCTAAGACCTGAAACCTTCCCCAGAAAGCTTCCTGATGCTAAAAGTTACACTGTGACACATTCCCAGAGATGCCATCATCTTGATGAATAGCTTCCATAGTCCAGGAACATTTTGATTACACAAACTCATCAGACTTCCAAGTCCCTGTCCACCAAGGAGCTCACCTTTGTACCCAAGAGGTGTCAGGAAGTCCCAGGCAATGTTTTACCATGCTGTCACATAGATTTCTTCTATTCTCATGAGACAGCAGCAGTTCTTTCAGCATAAGAGTGTAAAAAGCAACAGTCATTACTGGCTGCAAGTGTTCATGCTAGCCAGGGAACTGCTAATTAGTTTGAACTGGCAGCAGCAACTCAGCTGCGGGGGTGTCACCAAAATTTATATTAAGAGTAAATGAAGCTGGGTTTTGCCCTCTTCTACCCTGGAGGAACTAAGGTCTTTCAACAGTTATGCCTGACCTGAGCTTTTTTTTTTTTAATTTAAACATGTGGATGTGGAGAAAATTGTATGAAGACACATGAGCCAAAAGAGGGCAACACTTTCAAAAGCTGGAAAAACGCTGCTCCAGAGAATTTATGCCTTTTGTGTAGGACTGTATATTCCACCACCAAAGAGACACTGATGTAACAGTGCTGTGCTTATTATGTCCAAATCACTTTATGAATCTAAATTTGTGTGCCTAAAATTTATCAGAGATACTAAACCAGGATATTCCTCAGTAAAAGGGAGAAAAGTCTGAAATTTCAACTTACTCTGTGCAGAGGACGCTCTAGTTCTCACAGAAAGGGCAACTCTTTTAGGCAATCTGGTGTTAATGACCAAAATGTTTCACCATCCAAAAGAGGAAAGCCATAATTGGTTCATAATTAAGTAGAAATAGTAATTTATTACATCAGATCAATTCAGAGGCTACCATTTATCATTTTAAACTACAATTATCAATTTATAATGGAAAGTAAAATATGTCTAAGTTACCACATGGGAGTATCTCTTTCACAGAGGACACATTTTTATAATTGTTTTCTTATGTAATAGTAAAACGTGTCTATAGTAAAAGATTCATACAGCAGAATATCCACATATACTTTACAAAAGGTAATTTAAACTCCACAATTTTCCTTGTTCTTCTTAATGTTCATTGTATCATGTGCAGGGTCAAGTTTTGAATAAAGTTACTAATGGGGGAAGAAAGTTGTACTGAGGACTGGTTTTGGCTAATATTTCAGCAGAGACACCAGGATATGTTCATCATGATTTCCCAAGTAGAATGTTAGCGGGTCATGATAATGAGGTTGTTTACTGCACGTTGCATTTGTGCACAGATCTCAGATGCCCCAGCTACAGCGGAGAACCTGATGGGGTTATGTGCACAAATCAAGCTTCAGAAAGCTCCAAGTATATAAATGGGAATTTCCTCTGCCTTTTGTATTTCTTTCCCCTACAACCTGCTTGGCCTTCCTGTCCTCTGGGCTTGTTCCCTCCCCTCTCTTGTCCCAAACTCACTTCAACTCCCTGCCTGCCTTTGCTTTCAAATTTAAAAAGTGCAGGTATTATTTACCACTTTATCACTATCCTTTTCCCCACCCCTTGTATATAAAAGATTTTACTCTTTCTGGGTCTGACCTCTATATTTCCTCTTGTGAATTTTTCTGTCCCAATAAGATTGCTGGTACAGAAATAACCTAACATTGACATTCTGTTATATAGCTCAGTGAAGACTTTCACATTGGAAAAGCCCCTTAATAGTAAGAAAGACTTCCTGTACACTCACTAGTCCATAATATTACTAAGATAAAAGGTATGAAATCTGTTACTCATACCTAAATTAGTCAGAAAACACACTAAACAAATACCTCTTCTCTCTCAGCTCTGGGGAGGTAGGATTTATGGGGTATCTGATAGATTTCCTGATAGATATTTTTCCTGTATTTGAAGTTTAACTGCAGGTTCTTATGAATTTTGGGTTTTTTTTTTTTTCTGAAATCCTGTGCAAATAGTCAGTCTTGACATAAAGTGAAGCAGTGAACTGTACTGTGGTATGAAACATGCCAGTGATAATTGCACTCCACTTCAGCATTCCTAAACCAAAGTTTCCCTTTCAAATGGTTTCCTGAAAAAAACCAACCATCCACCCAATAATAAAATCTCATCTGAAAAAGGGATTCAAGCAACAGTGGTCACTTGAGTTTCATTCTTATCCCAAACAATTTCCCCAGAGGCAATTTCACAAAAGAGTCAACAGACATTATAAATCATGAATGTGCAATCACAAAACCACAACTCTCTGTATTACAGCTTTGAGAGCATTAATCTCTATATCCGAGTCAGAACCAAGCAGTCCTGGAAGAGCATCAAGAACACAACCTTTAATCATGACCTAAGATCACTTTTCCCCCTTTTCCTTGATTTTTCTTCTTTCAATAAAAAACACTGCAAAAGTTTCACATTTAAGCAGAATTTTGGGAAAAGCAGCTGGTTTTTTTTTTATTTCTAGTGCTTATTCATGTACTACTAAAGGTAATACAAATAAATAAATCAGTTAATAAATAAAGCAATTTTAAACTAATCTTACAAACTTGGACATCTTTTGTCATTCAAAACACAGCAATATTTGTTTCCATCAAGCAGAACATACCTATTAATAATTAATACATACCTAGTTTGGAGAAAAGATAAAAGGAAATAATTTTTCTTCATTTTACAATACATAAAAAAAATCCTGTAGTATTTGCTAGTTTCCAAACAATGATGTTTTCTGCTGTTTGTAAAACTTTCTGTTCTTATTTCTGATTTTCTAGGATTTTATGCTTATGTTATTAGGAACAGGCAGTCTTTCTTATTAATTTACTATATTGTTTATCCAGATGAAGCAGATTATCTTGAAAGGCATCAGAGGAGTATCATGCATGGACAGCAATGATCCACCTAATTGTAAATTCAACGTTGAAGAAACTTTTTATCAAAGGAAAACAGAATAATGCAAAGTGGTGTGATGTAAGATACCAGGGAGACTCAGAGAGGCAGTTTATAGATAAAAGGAAATATATTAGACCAACCACTATATCAACTGAAAAGGTATATTGTTGGTGTTCAGATCATCCAAACTGAATGGAAGAACCAATTTTCCAGTTAGAAAGCAATTTTTATAATATTAATTAAGCCTATATCAATCAGTCTGAGCTTAGGAGATATGGAGTACTTGGTATCTGTAGAGTAGAAGAAAGCATTAGAAAACATAGAGGTAGAAGATGGCTTTCTGTGGTGAGGTAGAAAACGAACCAAAGTTGTCTGTGCAACAGAGAGAGAAATATACTTTGACAGAGTCAGGAGAAATAATATTCAATAGACCCTGTACCTTGCTAAGTCCATAATTTTTAGAATTTATAGTACAGTTATGAAACCTGGTTTAGGGATATATATTTCAATCTGTTTTATAGGACCTCCTGTGAAGATAAAGATTTAGATATCAGAGACAGGATAGGTGTTTTTAAGAAATATTTCCCTGCTATGTGCATTTTTAGTCTGATTGTTTGGGTGATGTCATTGAGGGACACTGTTGTTGCTCAGTTCCAGCCTGGTCGTTTCCATGAGGCTATTGCATGGCCTGGACAAAATATATCACACTCAAAGAAGAGTATGAACAGATCCTGGTAGTTCTCTTCTCTTTTCTCTTCTCTTCTCTTCTCTTCTCTTCTCTTCTCTTCTCTTCTCTTCTCTTCTCTTCTCTTCTCTTCTCTTCTCTTCTCTTCTCTTCTCTTCTCTTCTCTTCTCTTCTCTTCTCTTCTCTTCTCTTCTCTTCTCTTCTCTTCTCTTCTCTTCTCTTCTCTTCTCTTCTCTTCTCTTCTCTTCTCTTCTCTTCTCTTCTCTTCTCTTCTCTTCTCTTCTCTTCTCTTCTCTTCTCTTCTCTTCTCTTCTCTTCTCTTCTCTTCTCTTCTCTTCTCTTCTCTTCTCTTCTCTTCTCTTCTCTTCTCTTCTCTTCTCTTCTCTTCTCTTCTCTTCTCTTCTCTTCTCTTCTCTTCTCTTCTCTTCTCTTCTCTTCTCTTCTCTTCTCTTCTCTTCTCTTCTCTTCTCTTCTCTTCTCTTCTCTTCTCTTCTCTTCTCTTCTCTTCTCTTCTCTTCTCTTCTCTTCTCTTCTCTTCTCTTCTCTTCTCTTCTCTTCTCTTCTCTTCTCTTCTCTTCTCTTCTCTTCTCTTCTCTTCTCTTCTCTTCTCTTCTCTTCTCTTCTCTTCTCTTCTCTTCTCTTCTCTTCTCTTCTCTTCTCTTCTCTTCTCTTCTCTTCTCTTCTCTTCTCTTCTCTTCTCTTCTCTTCTCTTCTCTTCTCTTCTCTTCTCTTCTCTTCTCTTCTCTTCTCTTCTCTTCTCTTCTCTTCTCTTCTCTTCTCTTCTCTTCTCTTCTCTTCTCTTCTCTTCTCTTCTCTTCTCTTCTCTTCTCTTCTCTTCTCTTCTCTTCTCTTCTCTTCTCTTCTCTTCTCTTCTCTTCTCTTCTCTTCTCTTCTCTTCTCTTCTCTTCTCTTCTCTTCTCTTCTCTTCTCTTCTCTTCTCTTCTCTTCTCTTCTCTTCTCTTCTCTTCTCTTCTCTTCTCTTCTCTTCTCTTCTCTTCTCTTCTCTTCTCTTCTCTTCTCTTCTCTTCTCTTCTCTTCTCTTCTCTTCTCTTCTCTTCTCTTCTCTTCTCTTCTCTTCTCTTCTCTTCTCTTCTCTTCTCTTCTCTTCTCTTCTCTTCTCTTCTCTT
>NW_020799095.1:140349468-140354487 GCF_003259725.1 Athene cunicularia | reverse complement strand
CCCCATATTTTCTTATTCAGGCTTTATTCAGGCTTTACAATACAGGTTTTTTCCATTTCCTTCATAAATTATGCTTTTTGGACCTTTAATGACTCTGGACTGCTCAGATTATTAAAGTGAGAAACCCCAAACTGAACACAGAGCATTCCAGCCAAGGCCTTACCAGTGCTGAGTACAGCAGAAGGATTACATCATGTGTCTACATGCTGTTTATGCTGTTTGTATAGCCCAATGTAGTGCTCGAAGGGTTCTGCAACAGCATGAAATTTTTTAATTATAGAGGTATGTGACCTTCTATAACCTCAGATCCTTTTCTGAAGAGCCACCAGCTAACAAGTTGTTCCCATCTGCTTTTCATGCAATTGATTATTTCAACTTAAATATACCACATGGAAATTGTCCCTTAGGTTTTTTTGTGTGTTCAGTTTTCTTGGATCATTTTAGCATCATGTCCTTTGCAGAGTTTTTAAGATTAATCTCTATTCTGTCATCTATGTTATTAATGAAAATACCAAACAGAAGTAGACCCAGGACAGATTCTTGCAGATACTATTTAATAACAGCCTTACATCCTAATAATGAGCAATTTGTAATTTTTCCTATGGTGCAATTTTATGACCAGTTTGGCATCCATTCTATAGCTGTTTCACAAAGAACACGTTTTTAAATAGCTTTTGCAAAAGTCAAAACTCTATTAAAGTCAAGGTGAGATTATGAGCTTCTCCTTATCACCAGACCTATTTGTTGAGGAAGGAAGAGTGAAATACTCTGCTTGAAATGCTTAGTTCCCAACAAATCTGTATTATCTTCAGTGTTTCTTCTTCAGACTGCTGAGTTTTTACAAATGGTTGGATCTTTTATTCCAGAATTTTTCCTAGAAATTGAATTTCAGTTAACTTGTTCACAATTCCATAGTCTTCTTACTTTTCTGTTTAAAAGATGAATTCCATATTTGGCTTCATAGTTTAGGGTGGGGATTTCTTCTGGGTTTTTTTAATCATTCTTATACCATTTCCACCATCTCCAGGAATTTAGTATTTGCTCTCCTCCTACTGCTTTGCTATAGGCTTCAACATTTATTATTATTTGCTGGTCTCCCAGCTGTCTGCCTGCAGCTGACCTTTCAATGGTGACTGAGACCATAAGGCGTTAAATATCTGAGCCACCTTTATACGTCCCTCTACAGAACAGCAGAATTGCACTTTGCTTTGTCTTTCTTCTGTGCTTACAGAATGTTTCATTATGTCCCTTGCTAGTTCCATCTCAATTCTGTGCCTTTCTAGTTTTGTCCCTCACTCCCCTTTTATTATATTTTTTATTTTTTTGCCTGATGCAATTTCTTGGGTTTGCATGCTTTTGTCTTATAATTGAGGTCAGCAAAGAGCTCATGATTTAGCCAAGTTGGTCACATAATGTCTTTCCAATCCTCCCTCCACTTTGGGATGATTTGTGTTTATGTGCTTCACTTTGAGAGATTGCTGCCAATAATGGGAAAAAATTAATAGTCTCTTGGTTGCTTCTATTTAACTTTTTTTTGTCTAATCTTAATTTCTCCTTTGATTGTGGCCTCTCATCCTGAGCCCTCATTATGGCAGACTCAGTTAGCTATCAGTATGTTTTGATGTCTCCTCTGACATACATATTTGCACCAGGGCTAGTTAGAGAACTTTCAGCCTGTTGATTTCTCATTTCCTACCTCTCCTTTCATTTCTTGAGAAAGCATTTCAGTCACCTCTTTTCTATCAAGCAGTTCAGTATCTAGTACCCCTTCCCCTTTGAAAAAAATGGTTTCAAGATATAGAAATGCATGCTGCTGCTGTCTGGTATTAGCCTGGAACACCCTACAAACCATGAAAGGCAGGCACAAATCTCAACAACATTTTTAGATGTTTACAGTGTCTAACTGCAGGGCACTCTGACAGGCTTGCTAATAATTTGGTTTCCAGTTATCTGGAGGCACTGGCTAAGTGCAGTCACCCACAGCCTTCCAGACTACTCACAGCCCAGAAACCTTTGGATGACACAAGCAGTGGAAGAACCAAACCACTGTGATTAGCTGGCTGAAACAATCCAAGATCAGTATCACCCTTTTCCTCAGGGAGCTTCAGAGCTGCTCAGGAATAGGGTGTTGCTTTTCTGCATTAAGGGTAGAGATGGAGCCTTCTTCCTCTGGCAAGCTTGACATGGGTGCAAAATCAAGATCTAGAAAGTACGGAGAAAAACATCAAATAAATGAGGATATAAACTTGTATTAGAAAATTCTGTGAGTCACCAACACACTGTTTATGAAGGAGAAAACCTACAGAACTTACTATGAATTCGTACATATATTTCTAGCTGCAGAACATAAATAGGTTCTGTTAAATCTGTAAGTGTGGAAATAAATACAGTGATTTGAAAGTTTTCTTATTTATGATAAAACGGTGGAACAGTACATTTTAGTAGGATAAAAAAAAAAAAAAAAAAGACCCTTGTGTCCCTAGAAAGGACATGAAGTACATAAAATCTCCAACTTCCCTCTTTTCTATGCTTCCACGGTTTTTAAACAGTGGACCAATTCCCACAGTCCTCAGCTGTCTGTTTCAAAACTCTCCCATGGAAAATCTAATTGGTATAGTCATTGAAGATGAGCTCACAGATAGCAGTTATTCATTGGTCAACCCATAAACCAGATATATTTTAGGGGATCAGGGATCTTTTCAGCATTTCAATAATATCTTGTTTCGGACAGCTTCCTTAAGACAAATTATTATAGGGATATGCTTTTAAAGCTGTTGAGAGTCCAACTAAATCCTATCTAAGCATCCAGCCCTCTAAATCCCCACCTATGTGTAGCTAAAATTGTTTGGATTTCTGCGAAGTACTGTTGTACAACCCCCAACGTGTGCATGTTTTACAGAACTTGCAGGCAGTTAACACACACTTTTGTATCACTAAAAATACTGCAGGTATGACATCTCTGCTTTTAAGATGCCATACACTGTATGGCATCATTAAGATGACATGTACTTTTTAAAAAAATCTTTCCTGTAGTGCATTGTTACCAGCAGAACATTTCCTGCGTAATAAAGCTTTTTCTGGTCAAGCATTGTTAAAGTGCCTCTTACTGTATTGAAGTGTTACTTACAAGGCAAGCTGTGAAACCATAGAATTTGTGAGTTAGGTTTTCATTGCCATCTTCTGTGTTCCTAAGTGTCTTAACCAAGGCACAGCCTGCTCATACTTGCCCATTAATATTCTGCATACTGAACATTTAAGAAACCTGTTAGAGTGTACTTTTGCCATAAACAGAACAGAAAACAATGAAATATGAAATTTTATTTACTTCCTCCTATTTCCATGAGCTAATCTGTTATAATATATCCCCATATTAACTTTTAATAGCAGTAGTTAAAATGGTGAATTTTCTCTTTCCTTTTCCTTCAGTAGTTAATCAAAACCCACTTCCTAGCTAGAGACAGTGCAGCATTTGCACAGTTAAATTGCAGCTGTTTTTCATGAGTGAGCTTCAGCGATGTTATGAGGGATTCGAACCCTGGGAGGAGTCAGGCACAGAAGGAGAGAGCTCTGTCTCAAGTTATTTCCTGCCTTCTTAGTTATTAGAGAATTCTATAAAAATTATAAGAAACTTTTAATTAAAGTCCCTTTATGTTGATTTTTTTGTTGCTCTTGCTTTTTTTTTTTAATTCAAGAGTTTTCAGTGCACTCTATTTTTTGTTATTTTTTAAAAGAGAACAGAAAATGACATACAAGTATGTTAACACATAATTTTGTTCATCATATAAATGATATGTACTTTATAAAATGAGACTTTCCAAACAATATGCAGCCATTGCCAGCTGTCTGCAGCAGAACAAGTACTAAGAAAAACAAAACTAGATGACATCCCTATTTCCATTGGCTATACTAAGTGCAGCCTCCTAAGAGAAAAAGACTGCTACTATCACACTCCCTATCTCTCTATCAATTTTGAACCCATTGGCAATTCAAAATAAATTTAATAGAAAGGGAGAGGTTTCAAAAGTAACCAACCTCCCCCAGGTTAAACTGAAGATTACAGAGTAAAAGAAAATGTGAAATACATATGAAGTTTGTGATAAGCTTTACCACTATTAGATTCTACTTTTCCTTTAATTGAACACAGGAATGAAAGCTGCAACTATGTGCTCAGAGGAGTAACAGCCAAAAGTAGAAGTATGAAGCAGGGCCCTTGTGCCCTAGGTTACAAGGAGAAAGGCAAAGGCATCCAGGCAGAGAGACGGGGTAAGAGTCATCACTCTTAGCTTATACATCATTTGCCAGCATGGGAAGGATGCATCCCTGAGTGACATGTTTGTCTTTCATCCTATAAGTATTAAACATCGGTTGGACTCTAACTTAAAGCAATCAAGGAGATCACCCCTTCAAGAGAGCAGCACTTATAATGATTGGCTTTGTGAAGTTGCGCTGTAAAGTGTCATTGTAGAAACTAATGATGGAAAAAGCATTTTTTCCACTTCCTTCCTCTCCCATCCCAGCCAGTAGAGTTCTTTAATGAACATTTAGCACTGCTTTGCCTCTGTCTGTGTCAGAGGACCAAATAACTGAGCTCCAGCCTTTCCTTTACGTATGCTAATCGATGGTAACAGCACCCACCCCCACCATCACAAATGTTATACTCTGTTTTCAGCCTTCTTTTCATTTAAGTATGCCAAATGGCTCATTTCCTGTAACTTCAATATAGTCCAAGGAATTAATTTGGGGGAAATAAGAGGAAATAAGTGTTAATGATGTCAGAATTAGCTCTCTTCCCCCCTTCCCCCCCCCAGGGACCCCCCTGACAGGGCTCTGGGAAGCAGGGGATGGATGGGACCCCTCTGACAGTGTGGGGAGAGGGACCCTCCTGCCCACTGGTATCCCCTCACCAGGGACTTTTGGGGGCCAGTACACCTGGGGGACCGCAGGTGGGGAGTGTGCCCCCATTAGTGCCCCTGCTGCCCCGTTAACTCGTTATTTTTGCTAAAGCCCCCCCCCCCCCCC
>NW_020799095.1:140332064-140349418 GCF_003259725.1 Athene cunicularia | reverse complement strand
GTGTATAAGAGACAGCAGCATATATTATACATGGGAAGGCTCATAGGTGGCTGTCTGCTCTGGAGGCCACTGATATTCAAGATATCCAAACATAGCCCAGTTCTACATCTATATAATCTATATTCTCTCAGTGTTTGCTAACATATCAGAGATGCCTAAGGTTATGCTTGTTTGACAGCTACGACCTCCTTGTCATTTATCTTGCATGTAAGCCCCAATGACATCAATTAAAGAAGAATTCTTTCACCAGCCTCAGAGTGGAGCCAAATCAGATCCGTGCATTGAAGCTGCCTCTAATCCTCCTTACTCAACATTTAGTGGCCTCATCCAGCATATGGAAGTCAGGAATGCAAAAAAAATTTCCCTGGTAGAAAAAAAACCCAAACAAACAAAAACCCCAACCAACCAACAAAACAAACAAACAAAACAAAAAATTAAAGAAGAAGAAAGTTGACATGCCATGGTGTGAATGGCTGTAGGAACTTGATGTAGGATTTTTCTCTGCACAGGTTATTCCACTTCAACATTCATCTTCTGAGGGTTAAGTATGCAGCTGGGAGTAAGTATGATCATGTAGTGCTGCATTTGGCCCGTTTACCAGGTGCTGTGGAAATCTAGTCTAGTCTCTGCTCCACTGACCCACTTGGGATAATATTGTAAGGTCTGTGCATGAACAGGGTCTCTGTCCCCTTCCTGGTTACTATTTAGGAAAAAAATAAGCTGAATTTGTAAGGATAAATGCAAAATCAAAATACCTCACCTTCTGGTTCCCCAAATAGCTAAGCATCTCATACGAAGTTGGAACAACTTTACCAGAGTTATTTGAGTGTCTGTAACCTCATATTTTGGACTATTTTAGGAAGATAGGAGAAAGTTTCTGAAACAAGGAGTCTGGATAAAAGAAAGGGGAAGGGGTAATTTTTACATCTAATGATTATCCAATAAACTTGACCTTCTTCCCAGTTGTCTTCATGCTTACAGAAACAGAAATGACCTCAATAAGTCAAGAAGTCCACTTCCAGCTATGAAGGGAGATCAAAGTTTTTATCCTTGGAAGAAAGGATTTAGGCACCTAATTTGAGATGATGGTTTATGGCAGGATTTAGCTGCTTGTATCATATTTCCTATAAGTGAGAGGCCCCAGCACTGGACAGAGAAGACAGTGGAGAGCAAGCAAGGTTGAATTCTTGCGATCAGCTGAACATGTTCCATGTTAGCCATTCCAACAATATTCTTCCAAAATCAGTTAGACTTCTGTACTCTCATTTTTGGTCTCAGAAATTTCCCCATGCATATATAGAAACCACTCAAACTGCCTTTAGTGTGTATTACCCACCGTATATATAATAGGGTATGTAAAATTAAATGTTACTGAATTGCAATGGCTAAATCCTCTTGCCAGTCTAACTCTATCTCTTTAAAACCTTTGGTACCAAATAAAAAAGAAATTTAGGAAAAGACTACATTTTTTATAAGGCAGGCTGGTACTAACTGGATTTTTTTGCCTTATGCCAGCATGAAATTCCCACAGGGAGAAGTCTTTTGTCAGATATTTCAGAGGTCTGAACAAAAAGCAACACATCGTAGCAAAGAAAAGAAAAAAAAAAAAAAAAGAAGGAAAACCAAGCCAAAGCAACTATGTGATTTAGATACTGCTTAAGACAGGGAGTGACGAAGTGGAAGAGAACTGATATTCTGAGGGAAGGGAGTAACACATGATGGAACCAAAGGGCCAAGGGAGGGTCTCTTTGGAAGGACAAAAGATTCCAGGATATAAAGTTGAAGGGCACCGGATTGCTGGGCAATCACCATCATTCCTGCCAAAAGCAGAAAGCATCTTCACAAGAGAAAAATAAAATGGGAGCAGTAAGAGAGAGCAGAATTGAAAACATTCCAGGATCAGTGAATTTGTAAGTCATTTTAATTAAGTTTGTTGCTGCCACACTCTCCCATAGAGAGTTTGCACCTCAGGGACTCCTCTGCTCTTATGCCAGCACATGCGGGACAGAGCCTTTAACACAGCAGAATTGCCTCCCAGCCAGCAACACAGCTGTTTGCTGCTTAACAGCTGTCTGTGTAACAATATGGTTATTATTAATAAATTACAAATTCAGTAGGTGACTTCCACACAGAGTACAATAGTCTGTGAAAATGCTGAATAGTCCTGGATCCACAACCGACAAAAGTCTGGAGCCTCACTGAGTTCACAATGATAGCAAGCTGTTGCCAATCATTTTCTGAGCACGGATTTTTATCTAAAGACATACTCTGGTTTTGTCCAGAACAAGTTCCTCCAGCTTGCTTGGCAGTATATACAGGAGAACTTTATTAAGAAAGCAAGATGTTTAATATTCACTGCTTTTTCTTTTTTTTTTCTTTTTTTTTTTTTTTCATATAGCCTGCTATCAAACCAGTCTTAAATCAGTCTGACAGTTTGACAAATCCATACTGAAAGTAAGTATCCCTTCCCTTCTTTCAGATAAGCACCGTGTTCACTTATTTCAGTTAGCTTGGATGAGAAGTGTACATAGTACTCAGCAGGGTTTTCGCTGCTGACCAGTACTGAAAACACTCTCGTTTAGGTTCTGGTGGGGCGGTTTTGTGATGAGTGACTTACACCCACCTTCATCTTCATAATGGCTCAACTGTTTGATGGAAGGGAGGCTGTTGGTAACAGGAATCACCTTTGCACTTGAGATAAATGTTTAACCTCGCCAATGAATAAAAGTGATGACAAATTTCCAAGTAAATTAGAACTCAGATATCTACAGTGGAGAAGTGTAGAAAGATTTGAATTGGGTAAAACTCAGGTTTACCTCCAACAAAAAAAACACAAATGCCAACTCCCCCTCATTTTATAAATGTCCCTTCTTCTCTGGAGAAGTTGCTCTGTGCCAGATGAAAAGGGGAAATAGTCTCACAAGGTTGCTGTCATTGAAGGGGCTCTGCCAGAGACATGTTAGGCATCTCCACTCTCAGGTAAGGACTACGCAGAACTCTTGGGAGCTATTCAGCTCTTCAGACAGGCTTAAGCCCAAATAATTAGCTGGAGAACCCAGTCAGTTTGTGCCCCTTGTCTACCTGTGCAGGCATCTCCAATGAAAGAATACATATATGTATTCCATATATACAGGAATTAAAAGTTTCCAGTGAAAAATAAGACCAGTATCACTTGCATTGAGCTAGGTAAAGAAATATAAAAGCATCTAGCTGGCTGATTTCTAAAATGCTTTGGGGCCATTCAGTCAATTTCAATTTTAAAAGTGTTTAAATGCAACTGGATGCTTTCCTCAAGTATCTGTTCCCTGTGTCCTGTTATAGTGTTCTCCACATGTGAATACACCTGTAGGTCAAAAAAATTGTGGTTTAGACACTTCAAAGCTTAAAGGTCAATGTACATACTAGAAAATCCATTCATTTCTTCCATTACGTGATACTGCCCTTGGGATTACCACCTATGAAAACTGCTTTTTTTTGGCTAGCAGGGATAAAAACCCCATGCAATTAACCCTGTGCATACAATGTAGGGCATGAGTCTGTAAATTGCCTTAGGAATATTGCTCCCGGGAGGAGGAGGGGCTACGGAAGATGTGACATTTATTTCACATCTCGTCTCTCACAGCTTTAGCCCCTGGGCAGAGGAAGAATCAAGAAGGTTTTTCCACGTACCACCATTTTGTGCTTCCTTGCAGCTGCAGTGTGAAGCAGTCCGCTCTCCTGAGAGCAGCGTGAGCTGCTGCTGTGTCCTCTGGGAGAAAAAGTGTTATACTTCAAAAAACATGGTCCACATCAGGGAAGGTAGAGACACCACAACTTCTGCTCTGACTTAGTTCATGATGTTACTAGTTGGCGTTACAAAACAGCTTTTTTGGCAGAAACTATGTAAGAAAGCAGGTGGGAGGATGTACAGGGCCAAATTTGATCATTAGAAAACTCTGCCCTGAAAAAAAAAAAAAAAAAAAAAAAAAAAAAAAAAAAAAAAAAAAAAAAAGGAAAGAAAAAAGGAAGAAGAAAATGAACAGGAAATAGAAAAATTCCTCTTCTTGAGGTAGTTTAATTTACTCCTTCTAAAAAAAAAAGAGGGGGGAGAAAAAAAGAAAAAGAAAGAGCCTAGAGCAAATAACCTACCATAGACTTGAAGTGACAGCAAATAACTTCCATACGGATATAATATCACAGAATTTCTGGGGCAACAATTAATGGTCCTTTCTGCAATACTTCAAAACATTTTCTTAATTAAAATAATTTCTTTGTGCAAGTTATTCTGCTTTTCCCTTTCAGATCACTTGGCTTCTCTGCGACCTTTAGTGAGAGCCATAAATCCAATTTCTTTTTAACTGCAACAAAGAGGAGCTGCAAAAAAGGAAACCTTCCTTCCGTGAGGAGATGGGAGGGTTGCTCCTGGAGAAGCGTTAACACAAAGTGATCAAAATGCTTAAAAAAGCAAAATACAGCAAAGATTGCCATTGATTCCAATGGGGTTCAGCCCAGGATCCTAATGCTATTGAACTCTGCTCACCTGGAGCTTGGTGCTCCTACCTGAAGCCCAGCGAAGGCTTCATTCACATGCGCTGCAGGTGTGAGCTCCCCAAAATTTTATTCCACTGCTCTCTCCTGTCTAACACGTTCCTGTCTCCTTGGAGCACACAAACTTACCTTCAGGAACCATAGCAATTCGGCTTGTAATCAGATATTTGCCAACATCAGCTATGAAGCCTTCTAAGACCTAAACTTCCGCTGACGTGAGGAGAGCTGTGTGCTAGGAAACACGTGGTTAGGGGAACCAGAAGGACATATGCTATCCCATGCCATCTGGATTATGCCTTAGCCTAACAAAGAATGTCATTATATTTCAAGTGGGAATGCACGTGAAGTGAAACTGCTCTCAGCTGGTCAGGACAGTGTCCTAAAAGGAGTTACGGGGTTTAAGCATCATAGGACACAGTGTTCAAGTCATGGTCACCACTGTGCAGTCCTCCCACTTGGATAGGGAGGAATCCACAGTTTAGGACTCAAAAAATTCCAGTTGCAGAAGGAAGAGCAACACCAGCATACCTCAGGTGAGCCAAACATTGCAGCACTGGGACAGGTTACAGAGGGAGCTGCAGATGGCTGTGGCCTCAAGTCTGAAGGGCCAAAATCTTCCTCCTTTAGATCTTCTGCCCCTTTCCAAGATGTACAGAAAGACAAGGGCTATACTCTCCACTGTAAAAAAATTTCAATAAATATAAAATTGTCTTAGCTTGTTCTTACATTGACTTTCATTGATTATGCTGTGGAGTCATTTTAGTGGTAAAGAGAGTGAGCAGGAGCTGCCAGAGCACTGCAGGCACCAGCAAACTTCCCATGGCTGCGTCAGAGACCTTATGAGAACATCTGGAAGAGCCTGTCAACTGCTCTGGATTGTGCTTGGGCAAAAATAATACTAGAAAAGCAACTAGACCCCAGAGAGGTGCTAAAGATGGGAAAGAACATGACTTAATTTTCAGCGTAAGTTAATAGTATGTAAGATATGAACAAGTACCAAGTCAAGGTGATACTGGATTGAAATACAATGCTAAGCCATGTCAGCTGTTCTTCTGATATATGGTTAACAGGCAAGGACACTTTTCATTTAAATTATATTTTAATCCCTTTGGATTTGATGGCATTGTGTCCCAAAGATGTATTTCTCTCTAAGATGAAAAAATACTACTTTTTCCAGCTGTGGTAAAAGGATTGCTGGTACTATCTCACAGACTCTAGTGTCTTTGAAAGTATTGAAAAAATAAAGATATGTTAAAAAAAAAGAGTAGAAAGATACTACATAAGTTGTCCACACGGTTAGGGTAATTAAAGCAAGCATTTTTAATCATGCCTGATGTTAAAGTCAGACCTGTGTATTCAGGGCTTTGGGAGAGAGGAATAAGGAGTTAAGCATGATATATATATATATATATAAATGCAATCCCTTATGTGGATATACTCCAGGTTTAGATATTTCTGAAAGAAGAAAGAATAGAGTTGAGATTAAAGAGTGTCTGCAGAAGCGTCACACTGAAACTTCCTTACAGATTTTGGATCTCAAATACAAACGTGTCAAATGAAATGCTTGGCTGAGGTGTTGGTTGGACAGGATCTGAAGAATCACACACTGTGATGTATGAACAAAGGAACAGATTACAGACTCACAATGCTAATTGCCAAGGCCTCCGGTTACCATTCTCCATGTGTTGATGTATACCGCAGATTTATAATGGCCAAGGGCCTGATTCTCATTGACATCACCCAACAGTATACAGTGAAATGACAGCAGAAAAAAGGGACGTGAATGCAAGAGATAATCTGGCCAAATACCTATATCTTTTGAAGATTTGGCTGGCACCCAGAAATAATCTGGAGATTGAATCTTCCTGGTTATTATCCAGTAACCCAGATGTGCTCAAACGAGGGCACAAGCCTCCAGATGGGGGAAGGACAGTCCCCAAAGGAGTGGTGAGCCTGGCAGGGATTCATTGGTTAAGATGGTGTTCAGCTGGTGAGCCAGAGAGGTGGAGCTCAGGACCAGGCGTTGGTGGGATCAGAAACAGCATGGTGCTATAGTCCTTGGACTGGTCTTCATCTCCCTTACAAGAAATTAGAGGTGATATGAAAAAGCAGTCTAACATCCACATTTCTCCTTAGGACAGTTGGTCTTCAGAAAGCAGTGAAATCAAGCTGTACCAAATAAGAAATTTATCAAAAAAGACTACTATAAAAGCCAGTCTATAAGGTACAGTCAAGCTTTACCCACATTTGTGAAGTGCTTTCAAACCAAATTGCTGCATACTATCCTATGCAACAGCCTTTACAATACTTGCTTGTTCAAAAGCTGCTTTTCCCCCCCATCTCTCCAAATAGATACAAAAATTCAATGTTCCAGTCTCAAACAGTAGTTGCACATGCATAGCACTGCCCACTTCTCTAAGGAAAGCAGAATATTTTCTTCAAGGTAAAATTTCTATGAACTAAAACCAAATGAACTCATAGCTCTAACTAAGAAGGCTCATATTACCCCCTCTGCATGACCAGACAAATATGGAAGATTTATATGCTCTATCTGGCTTGTATTTTAGATCAGAAGACAGGCCCACATACACAAAAACTCATCTATTTTTCCAGCTATACCTAATGCTGTGATGAAAGATACAAGTTTTTTGTACAAATCTTGATTTGAATCCTTAGGTCACCACATCAAATCAAGAAGCTTATTAGTGTTCTTGTATAATCTCTGTTTTTCCAGAAATGAATGCTCTAAGCCTCTCAAAGATGTGTGACTTATGCTAGGCTACCTCAAGCACTTCAGTTCAGCTTTTTCCTGTTATGAAATGTTTGCGAATCAGTTTCTGCTGCCTTCATCACATTCATAGAGGCTACAAGATGACACAATTCTTTTTTCATGTGTAGTATCACAGAACAGAGACAGAAAGTGACCTTTAAAAAGGTGATCCATGTCTGGATGTCCTGGATTGTCTGGATCAGAGTTCCAGCCCCTGGTGGTACACTGTACACAAGACCAATAGCATTGAACATCAGCCTATGTATGTATGCCAAAACTCACTGCAAATTAATTTCTCAGTTAGCAACAAGTAAGAAAAGCAGTGTTTATAACTATTTTTCAGGGGAAATAGTCTGGCTGTTAAAGCATTTGTTTGCTCTCCCTACATCCATTCTTGTGAGCCACTTACTTCTGTCACCATTTGCCATGGTGACAGACTCTACGGTGTGAAGCACTTCACCTTACGGACTGTTTCCAATTGGTCTGTTTGCTTAGTTCCCAGTTTTGTGCCCAAACAGTTTTACTAATGACAAATTACTCTTAGTAGTTCTTGTAGGGGAGAAAGTATATAAGGTCTTTAGACTAAATCAACCTTAGTCCAATAAAAAGAAGTGTCAGGACCTTGATGTAATGTTAGTGATCATAAACCCCTTTAATCTCATGTTGAAGGAAAGGATATGGTGACCCTATATTTTCTTTGAATTAAAGGAAAAAATTAATATCTGTATTCACTGGTGACTGTAAGAGATCTGTGTGAATTCCCAGCACTAGCTGTAATGATTCCTAATGGCAGAAGAACTAAGCCATAGAATTTGAGCAGCAAAGCACAGACCTTATCCCTTAAAGCAGTGTGTTTCTGAGTTACTTTTCATCGACTACACTGAATAACCACTGTCTTGAAGGAAATGCCTTATTTTTAGGAAGCTAGCCTGACACTCAGTGGACCTAGCATAATGGAAGACCTGGGACAAACTACTCTTATAGTCCAGCAAGAGTAGATGAGTATCATCTTGGGTGGGACTTTATTAGAGCATGACAAGTAATGTCCAATGTTTTCCCATACCCTACAGTAGTACAGCTACAATTTCTTCAAGTGGCTGCAGAACAGTCCATACTAAAGGCCATGTAACACCAACTTCAAAGGAGAAAAAACACACTGTGGTCTTGCTGCATTTGTACTAGCAAAAATCTATAAAGAAAAAACAGATGGCAATTGTATTGACAGTTCAACAGTTTCTTCCACATTGCTAATTAAAGAAATATGAATAAGATCAAATGCATAGATAATATTTTCAAAACCTAATTCTTAATTTACATAAAGAAATTTCTCCTAAAGATGGAAATACATGAAATATATGAAGCGTGGAATATATGGAACAGGACTTCTTTTTGAAAATCCTGAGGGTCTGAACGAAAGCCCTTTTTTAGTCAATGGCAATCTCCACACTGACTGCTGTGTTTGACAGATTTTGGGGGTTGTTCTAGCATGGACTTTTGGTCTGAATAACTGTACCTTTTTATAGATTATTAATTAATATATCATTGGGGTGGTAGACAAATTAGTGTATATTCTTAGTTTATATATTATAAGTCAAGGGACCATTTGCAAAATTCAAACATTCATAAATAACAGAGAAATCCAAATCTTGGGTTTTGGCCATGGCCCAGCTCTTATTTACAGTGGGCTATCACATACAAAGAGCTGGACTCTGCTCTCATGTTCAGAGCTCTAAAAGAGCATGACTTATTTCTTTTTCTTTAGGATAACACCCATATTTCAAACAAGAGTTAAATGAATACATATGGCAAGTTTAGCAACCATTGAAGAAGACCCAGAACAGAGCTTCCATGTTTTGAGCAACTGTCTATGTCTAAATTATCTTTATAAGACACCAAAAAGCTTACAAGGTGGCAGAACCTATGTTTTGGTTTTCAGAACTCCCACTTCCATGTAATTTCACAGACAGTTTTCTTGTACTAACTACTACACTTCCAGCCACTCTTGTGCCTGTGTAGTGTGGTTGTATATTAACTCTGCATGCAGAAAATTTGACAAGGGTTATATCCTGATCTTAAATTAAGATTGTCAGAAAGTCCTATCCTCTTTAGCTACTGGAATGCCCCCCTAGCCTTTGCATTATCTAGAAAGCTGGACATACCCTTGTATGCTGGAAGAAAGCAAAGAGATGAATAAAAAATTGCCTAAAATAGCTTTACTCTATCTTCTTTTTTTTTTTTTTTTTTGAAGTGGCTTAGTAATGAAGAAAAGCAGACCAAAAACTGCATCACAATTAACATGGGATCATAGAGGATGGAAATTTTCTAGGAGTCATCTGCCGCAAGGGAGAAACAACTATATTTATGGTAGTTATATTGTCATCTCACCACTTATTAAAAGCTCTAATGGTGAAGACTCCACATTCTTCCTAGACAAGGCTCCACTGTTAGACTTTTCTTACCATTAGAAAATGTCTCCTAAGATGCAACCAGAATCTTGACTACTCAATTTTAAGCCCTTTATATCTTGTTGCATCCTGCACAGTCATGAAGAATAGATTAGTCCTTTTCTCTTGGAAACAAACTTCTAAGACTTGTCCTTCCTTGTCCCTCCTACCCTCAAGTTTCTCTTTTAGCTTGATAACCTTGGTTCTGTTCATCCTTCCTCATGGGATTACGCTATCTGGTTCTTTTATCACTGTTGGTGTTTTCTTCCAGCTGGCCTGCATAATTCTGGAAATATGGTGCCACAACTGGGGACAAAAATATCTCATCATCGCAAAGTGAAATGGAAAGATCAGTTCATCGTTTTACTTCTAACTCCATATTTCAGCCACTTTTTCTTGTGCCAGCATGAAATGCTCAGCTAGTGATGTATGTACAGAATGAAGAACCTTCTCCAAATCATTACTTCGCATTGTTTCCTGTCCTCTACTTGTAGGGGTGAATGGTGCTGCCAAAGAGAAATACCTTCTTACTGTTCCTTTGTGTTTTTCCCTGTCATTTCCCTGATTATTTCTGCAGCTTGTCAACATAATTTTGAATTTCAACCCTGACCTCCAGTGTACCTGTAGACTTCATATCATCTGCAAATTAATAAGCACACTCAAAATTCAATCACAGAGATAGGAATGAAAAATATTGAACAGAATCGGATCTAGAGGAAAAACATGCTGAATATTCAATATCATCTTCTTTTATTAACAGTGAACCGTCACTAACAGCTCTGTAAGACAAGAGAGAATGGCCTTAAGTTGCGCCAGGGAAGGTTTAGCCTGGATATTAGGAAGCATTTCTTTACAGAAAGGGTTGTTAGGTGTTGGAATGGGCTGCCCAGGGCAGTGATGGAGTCCCCATCCCTGGAGGGGTTTAAGAGTCAGGTCGACATAGCGCTGAGGGATCTGGTGTAGTTGGGAACTGTCAGTGTAGGTTAATGGTTGGACTGGATGATCTTCAAGGTCTTTTCCAACCTAGATGAATCTGTGATTCCGTAAGGGCATTTTTCAAACAATTCTGTGTCTCATACAAGTGCCATAAAAATCATATCCTCTAAGTTACTACCGAGAGTAGCATTTGAAAGTATCAAATCCCTCTTACTGCTTTTATGACACTTACTGCTTTTCCCCTCTTCACAAAGTGTGTTTCATATCACATGTTTTGACATGAAACTTTATTGACAAAGACATGCTGGCTGTCATCGCAGAGCATTTGTACATTGACCTCTGATATTTATCCGCTTTTCAGCTTTCTCAAGGGTTCTCAGCTTGTTTGACTATTTATGAAATTCTTTCTCCAAGACATGAAGTCAGGCTGATAGGTTCCCTCTTGCTTTCTTTTTTTAAGTTCCTTCTTAAAAAAGTAGATGCCTTTTCCCAGCCTTCTGGTTCCTTACCCAGCTATCACAAATTCTTAAAGATCACCAACAATGATGCAGAGACTGCTTCAGACTATTTTTTGAGTATACTGTGTAACAAGAGCAAAATTCAGTTTGGAGGCTTGTGCTAAGGCTGGCCATGACACCACGTGCTCATTACAAAATGAACAAGAGCACTCTGAACACTAAATCTGTGCAACTTGTGCTGTTTTCTCACTCCTCTCTATTCTGAATGTTCTTCTCTCCATCTGTGACCTAGTGAGAAACAGCTCAGGTACCTGTGTTTCAAAAATGTTGTAGCAAACGAGGTCTTCTCTCATGGCATAGCTCAGAAGCCAGAGCGTTCCTCCTCCAGGCCACTTCTTTACCTAAAAGGAGGTGAGCCAGTGCTTCCCAGTCTGCCACAGACCCCCAACCTCTGCGCTCAAACTCTTCTGGGGCAGGTCCGGCAATTGTGAATCTTCCATGGGAATCTCTCAACTGTATATAAAAATAATTGCTTTACCCAGCCAGAAAGAAAACAAAGAATAATTTAATCTATGCTAGTGATTTAGGACATTCCTCTCTTAAAAATGGGGAAATCCCTGCTCTAAGGCCTGCTCTGTATTATTCAAAGGTTGCTTCATGTGAAATATACAAATACCCTCGAAATGTGGAAAGGCTCTAGGAATTGTTGTTTCATACCCAGTAAAGCTGTGCATAGAATCACAGGAGTCTGGGAGACCCCGTCTCCAGCTCAGCCTTGCTGGGAGTTGATGAATGGCAGTGTATTCAGTCTGGCTGAGATGGAGTTAATTTTCCCCGCAGCAGCCCTCACAGTGCTGTGCTTTGCACTGGTAGCTAGAACAGTGTTGATAACACACCAGTGTTTGGTACCACTGTGCAGTTCTGGCACAGCATCAAGGCTGTCTCTCCATCCCCCCTCACCAGTAGGCTGGGGGTGGGCAAGACCTTGGGAGGGGACATAGTCAGGATAGCTGACCCAAACTGACCAAAGGGATACTCCATAGCATATGACCTCTGCTCAGCAGTAAGAGCTAGGAGAAAGGAGGTGGGGAGGGAGTGCATTCATTGTTTATGTTTGTCTTCTGGAGCAACTGCTATGTGTACTGAAGCCCTACTTCCCAGAAAGTGGCCAGACATCGCCTGCTGATGGGAAGTAGAGAATAAAACTTTTTGGTTTTGTTTGCTTTCATGAACAACCTTTGCTTTTGCTTTATTAAACTGGCCTTATCTCAGCACAAGCCATTCATTATATTGTCTCTTCCTTGTCCAACTGAGGAGGGGGAGTGATAAGCAGGTTTGGTGGGCACCTGGCATTCAGCTAAGGTCAACCCATCATAGGCAGTCAGTGTGTTCTTCCTGAAGATTGTTTCATGTTTTGTTAAAAGCGAGGCCTTCCCATCTGTCTATATGAAGTTTTGAATGAAAAGCCATGAGCTGGGGTGTATAGCTAGAGAGAGGCACAGGTTTTTCAGAGTGCTCTAAATCCAGCAAAGAATTGCATCCTTGTCCTTGTCCTTGTCCTTGTCCTTGTCCTTGTCCTTGTTCTTGTTCTTGTCCTTGTCCTTGTCCTAAGTCTTCCTATAGCCAGTAGGTCTTTCTACTAGCTGCACCAGGTTTTGTGGGTCACACTCTGAAGCCCCCATGCACACCCCCATACCATCTGGACATAGTTTCAGATTTTGCTGTTGCAACTAGATGGCTCAAAATTGGTGTAATCGGGCTCAGAGCAGAAGCATGTTCATAACACAGCAACAAAAAATGCTTTCAGTCAGCTTTTCACATTCTCCTTCCCTTTTTGACTTCTCTGATTCGCCTGTTTGTGTCTTGAAATAAGCTCTTATTTATGTTTAATCTAAGTCCCAGTTCTGCTGCATCTTCCATTTCATTTTTCTCTACAACAGAAAGTAGAATTAATGTTTAGAGTGTTTACTCATTGTTTATTAGCAGACCTCCCAACCCTGTCTTTGACTCTCACCCCTGATACAGAAGTTTTTCCTAGCAGACTCATCCCACCCCTGTGCTCCTGTTCTTGGGTTTGCTCTTTTCTTGATCCTTATGACTGTCACATCATCCCTGTGCTGTCTGGGGACAGGTGCCAGGGCTGGCTCAGGTGCAGCTCTCTTGCAGGACTTGCCCATCCTCCTCCTCCCGCCTGATTCATTCAGATGTCACAATCCGATGTTTATGAAACCTTCGTTTTGCAATTGCCATGGCAGCGAGTCAAACGTCACTGACGCTGCATCATCGAGTGAATCAGGCAGGAGAATAATATAAAAAGGCAGAGCTACTATTTATACATTGACATTACAATAATCAGCAAAGATGAGAACACATGTGGAAGGCGGTTGCTAGACGTTGTATCCATTGCCTTGGGGTATTGTCTGGCAGCAGCTGGAGTGCTCCCCTCCTGCTCACCAGACTCCCCATGTAGCATTTGTTTAGGGAGTTTGCATGTTCCCTGGAGGGATGCCTCGAACGCTCGGAGAACAACGAAAAAGCAGCTGACTCAAACAACCATGAAAGCTGCTGAGAGTGGCTGAGCGCAGGGAGTGCCTTGGCCAGAGGCAGGTTATAGGAGCATGAGGGAAGTGCCCTGCTGAACTTGTGGCTGGTTTTTTCATAGTATCTGGCTCTGAGTGGTTTTGTCTCAACTTGGAGTGCTTGCTGACTGTGATGGAGGGAGTTTTCTCTCTGTGTCATCATCCTTAAGAGTTAAAAAGTCTGTGGAGGAAGAGAGAAGCAAACTATTCTTTCAGAATTTGCTCTTCTCACTTAAACTGGTGTCATACTGGAGCAACTCCACCTGACTCCATTAAATTGTTACTGATACAGAACATGTCAGAATCAGACCAGCTGCCAACCAAAAGTGCTGTTTCAAACCTTTTCAGAATTTTCCCATTCCTCCGTAGATTCCACCCCTCACCTGTGATACATGACATGTTTAACTCACCGTATTTTTATGACATGGTGCTCTGATGGCCTGGACATGACAGCCCAGAGGTCTATCCCAGTTCCAGGTCTCTGTGCTTGTCACAACAGTATCGTCAAAAGAAAGGAGAAAGTAAAGATTAAAACAGTTCCAACATATTTAACCAGTCTCATGGGCATCTCTTGGAAACATCTCTAAGCTCAGAGCTCTCCCCTCCAAAGCAACTTCAATTTGACAGGGCAGATATGTCAGGATTCTCAAAGAATGGCTGCTGTTAATTAAAAATAGCACTTAAAATAGACAAAAGTTAACATTTTTTTTTAATTCAATAGTAGGGGATTAAGGTTATCTTTTTAATGATTCTTTGTGATGCAGACACTAAAAGAACCTGATGAAAAATGAGATTTGACTTGGTGATATCCCAAATCAGAAAAGATTATGCGATATCATTATTCTTTGATTTGAAAAAAACCCAACATGTAAACACAAAAAGACCAAAAGAGTTTCTATCTTGAAAAGAAGTAATATTTCAACTCTAATATGTGCCAGTGAGCATAGGAGTGGTCCGTTCTGAATTCATATCTTGTATTTATTAAAACAAAATCTGCTTGGATAAATAATACAATGTTCAAGTGTTTAGGCAAACAACTTCTGTCCTGAATTCCAGGCTGAAGAGCTCATTTATATGCAATGCAAGCTGGGATTGACTTGAATGGAGTTTTCATTGTTTACAATATAGCTATAACCCCTGTCCCCCAAAATTACATTAAACTATTTTGGGAAAAATTAAGTCAGTTGAGATAAAAAGTCCTTCTGCAACAATGATAATAGAAACAAAACTGCTGTCTTTAACGTCATTGATTTCCCCCTCAGCCTCTCCCAGTCCCAACTATAATAAACATATCTTTTATGTTGTTCATCCCATAGTGACACAGTAGGATGGATGTCAAATGGAGGGAAATCTGCCAGCAAGCGATTAAGTGTTTCTAGAATACCAAGTTGGAAGGGACCTCAAGGATCATCTGGTCCAACCTTCCTTGGCAAAAGCACGGACTAGACAAGAAGCCCAGCACCCTGTCCAGATGAATCTTAAAAGTGTCCAGTGTTGGGGAATCCACCACTTCCCTGGGGAGATTATTCCAGTGGCTGGTTGTTCTCATCATGAAAAATTTTCCTCTTGTGTCCAGTCAGAATCTCCCCAGGAGTAACTTCTACCCGTTATCCCTCATCTTTCCCATGTGGCTCCTTGTAAACTGGAGTCTCCACCTTCTTTGTAGCCACCCTTTAAATACTGGAAGGTGGTGATAAGGTCTCCCCTAAGCCTTCTCTTCTCAAGGCTGAACAAACCCAACTCTCCCAGCCTTTCCTCACATGGCAAGCTTCCCAGTCCCTTGACCATCTTTGCAGCCCTCCTCTGGACCCTCTCCAGAATGTCCACATCTTTTTATATAATGAGGACCAAAACTGAGCACAGTATTCCAGATGTGGCCTGACAGCACTGCTTAGAGTGGGATGATGATGTCTTTATCTCTGCTGGTGATGCCCTCGTTGATGCAAGCCGGTATCCTGTTGGCTTTCCTTGCTGCAGCAGCGCCCTGTTCACCCATGTTGAGCTGTTTGTCCACCAGGACCCCCAGGTCCCTTTCCACAGAGCTGCTCTCCATCCAGGTAGATACCAGCCTGTGCTGCAGTCCTGGATTGTGTTTTCCCAGGTGCAAGAAGGACACTTGTCCTTCTTGAACTTCAGAAGGTTCTTGTCAGCCCACTCTTCCAGCCTATCCAGGTCTTCCTTTCAGGGTGGTTCTCCCTCCCAAAGTGCTCCCTCCCCCACTCAGTTTGGATTCCTCAACATGCTTCATCAGGGTACACCTGATCCCATCATCCAGATCACTTATGAAGACATTAAACGGCATTGGGCCCAATACCGATCCCTGGGGGATCCTACATGGGACAGGTTGCCAATTTGAAAAAGGGAATTACCACCACTCTGTGGGTGCCGCCTGTCAGCCGGTTCTGCACCCACCACACAGAGCCCTTGTCTAGAACATAACAGAAGGGTGGAGATCCCTGAGGCAGAGGAGGAGCAAGGTGTATTACTAAGCATAAAAGATAACTGGGCAATGAAAATTTGAAGCTTCCCCACCAAGGATCACAATGACCGACAATGGAGTGCTAACTGGACGCAAGACCATTAGGATGTCTTGAGATCAACAGTGGTAGCTATAACCTCCCCTTCCCTTCCCTTCCCTTCCCTTCCCTTCCCTTCCCTTCCCTTCCCTTCCCTTCCCTTCCCTTCCCTTCCCTTCCCTTCCCTTCCCTTCCCTTCCCTTCCCTTCCCTTCCCTTCCCTTCCCTTCCCTTCCCTTCCCTTCCCTTCCCTTCCCTTCCCTTCCCTTCCCTTCCCTTCCCTTCCCTTCCCTTCCCTTCCCTTCCCTTCCCTTCCCTTCCCTTCCCTTCCCTTCCCTTCCCTTCCCTTCCCTTCCCTTCCCTTCCCTTCCCTTCCCTTCCCTTCCCTTCCCTTCCCTTCCCTTCCCTTCCCTTCCCTTCCCTTCCCTTCCCTTCCCTTCCCTTCCCTTCCCTTCCCTTCCCTTCCCTTCCCTTCCCTTCCCTTCCCTTCCCTTCCCTTCCCTTCCCTTCCCTTCCCTTCCCTTCCCTTCCCTTCCCTTCCCTTCCCTTCCCTTCCCTTCCCTTCCCTTCCCTTCCCTTCCCTTCCCTTCCCTTCCCTTCCCTTCCCTTCCCTTCCCTTCCCTTCCCTTCCCTTCCCTTCCCTTCCCTTCCCTTCCCTTCCCTTCCCTTCCCTTCCCTTCCCTTCCCTTCCCTTCCCTTCCCTTCCCTTCCCTTCCCTTCCCTTCCCTTCCCTTCCCTTCCCTTCCCTTCCCTTCCCTTCCCTTCCCTTCCCTTCCCTTCCCTTCCCTTCCCTTCCCTTCCCTTCCCTTCCCTTCCCTTCCCTTCCCTTCCCTTCCCTTCCCTTCCCTTCCCTTCCCTTCCCTTCCCTTCCCTTCCCTTCCCTTCCCTTCCCTTCCCTTCCCTTCCCTTCCCTTCCCTTCCCTTCCCTTCCCTTCCCTTCCCTTCCCTTCCCTTCCCTTCCCTTCCCTTCCCTTCCCTTCCCTTCCCTTCCCTTCCCTTCCCTTCCCTTCCCTTCCCTTCCCTTCCCTTCCCTTCCCTTCCCTTCCCTTCCCTTCCCTTCCCTTCCCTTCCCTTCCCTTCCCTTCCCTTCCCTTCCCTTCCCTTCCCTTCCCTTCCCTTCCCTTC
>NW_020799095.1:140255335-140332014 GCF_003259725.1 Athene cunicularia | reverse complement strand
TCCTTTCCTCTCCTTTCCTCTCCTCTCCTCTCCTCTCCTCTCCTCTCCTCTCCTTTCCTCTCCTCTCCTCTCCTCTCCACTTTACTTTTCCCCTTTCTTTCACCCATCTCTAACTATCACATGCAACTTTACAGGCAACACAATAAAGTTTCACTGTTTGATTGATGCAATCCCTTCCGTGCTGATCACTTTAATTTTGCACTTTAAAGATCCTAGTAAACAAACCATTACTAGTCCACTGAGTGGACCATGACACTTGTCATATTTAACATTTGTACAAGGAAGCAGTCCTCTATTTATTCCAGGAACCTGATGGATGACGAGTGAGATGCTGTATTGTTCTTCCAACAAATGTCTGGGTAGTTGAAGTCACCCGTAAGAACCAGATTCTGCTGACCTGAAATCTGCTTAAGTGGCCCAAATATTGCTTCATTGGCCTTATCATCTTGGTTTGGAGGTTGGTAGCATATGCCTACTGTAAGATCCCCCTTAGAGATGACCCCTCTGATCTTGACCCATAGTCACTCAATAGGGCTTCCACAACTGCCATAGCTGACTTCTATCCATTCAAGGTTCTCCTTAACATAGAGCGTGACTCGTCTACCTCTTATTCCCTGACTGTCTTTATGAAGCAGCCTGTAGCCATCCATCACGATCCTCCAGTCATGTGAATTGTCCCACCATGTTTCAGTTATTCCTGCAATATCATAACTTTCTGACTGGACATGGAGCTCCAGTTTGTCCTGTTTGTTCCCCAGGCTGTGTGCATTGGTACACATACACTTGAGGTGATTTATCTTCTGGTTCACATCTTGGGAGGCATCTAAGGAATGTTTCTCGTGGGCCTGGCTTATTCCCCAATTTGTTGCAATAGTGTGAGCATCACCACTTTGGATGCCAACGCCTAAGACCTTCAGTTTAAAGCCCACCTCACCAAGTTGGCCAGTCTACCATCTGGAACATCTCACTGTTCTGGATGAGATATTAATGTGCCATAGATAGTTACAAATAATTAGCTATACCTCCTGCTGTGAACAGAGCAAAACCAAAACCATGCTAGATGATAACTTTGTAGGTACAGCACTTAAAAAGGCACTAGGCATGGGCCAAACCAACCCTGGCACCACTGCAGAGGGTTGACAATGTGGGGGAATTCCCTGCCTGCCCTCTCCACACACCCCAGACTATCCCAACAACTCTTCACTGTGAGGGTGGAGCCTGCAGTTGATCCTAAAGAGGAACAAGTGTATCTGCCCATGCACAATATCTGCAATTTCAGCTACATGGTGGAGCTTCAAAGGTTCCTGCCAATGTGTGCTCAGCCAGAGGGCTATAACTGCATAAAAGCAGACATAATGCTACTTTTGATCCTATTAGCTGTCTGTGTAAGGTAGTGTAATGCTTCTCTGAGCAGATTTAGGATATATATACACAGTAATTTACTCTGCCTTTGCACCCAAATGGATGTGTGGGTTCCAAAGTGGAAGCCATGGGGCACAGCAGAGAGTCAGGTCAGTTAGCCCTACTGGCATATTAGCTGGTGAGCACTTCTGCTCTGGTGCTGTTAGTAAAGCTGCTACAGCATGGCATAGCACGTAAACTCAGCTGCACTGTTGGACCTGTATAGGACTGCTTAGTTTCTCAGTTTTTCAGCCTTTTTTTCCATATCACAGGACATGCTTGCAAGAAGCAAACCAGGTAGAGTTCTACTTGAAACCACTGAGACATGGTTGAACACCTTGCTATAGTGAGATCTTTTACCATCAATGAGGTCTCTAACCCAAAAGTGTATAAATCAATCCTCCGACTCAAAAAGGGATGTAGTGGAATTTACATCCCCTCTCCTAACACCGTGGCCTGTGAGCACGTTTCCATACATACATGAGAGCTTTCCTGTTTGCTGTGCAGCATAAGGAATGTGTCTGATAGAGACATCCTTCCTAGGAACACTTCAGTGAAGGACATCCTACTTGACCGATGAGATGACAGAGGTCTGTAAACACTGGCAGAAGGAGAGATCTTGATCAAGGACCTTGAAAGGTCAATTCCAGAGCAGGAAGCGAAGGAACCCTCGAGTGCTTGGCAGATAAGGGACTTCAGAGCACTCCAAAGAAGTGAAAAATGCACTCCAGAGAAAGTAAGTGGGTATGGATATTTTGATATGAACAGTGCTTATTTAATGCTTATCTTTTCTTAACAAGGAAATTCCTACTGATATCAAACAACTTATGACAACAAATTTTATCAGTGAAATTAAAATCTCTATTTAAAACATTTGCATGGGGTTTTCAACTTTGTACAATAAAACATCAAATGTTTCATCAGGCAGTGAGTCCCCCTCAGAAGCTGACAGTAAAATGTAAAAGTTTTTCTCAACTTCTGTGACTTGGTCACATCTGCAGAGTGTCTTCTGAAGCATCTCTCTTTCTACAAATCAGCTTGCTCCTCAAATAGAACCACAATCTTTCTTTTATATCTCTTAAGGAAATAACAAGGAGGATTTAACTCGGATTTTTAAGGCTATTGTACCTGGGTGTTGTCACCAGTGTTGATCTTTTCAACTTTTCAGGCTTTTTTCTCCAGCAAATCCTGTTCTGCTTACATGTGACTGTTCAGTGACATCAGATGAATCCTCACCACTTGCTCTGATGCTGACTTCCCACTTTTCAGAAGCCAGACAGAGGGTATCCTCTGGTAATTAATTTTTTTCATTATGTGTTTGCACACCAGTAGATCTGAAGCTACCAATTTCAAGACTCATTTGATCTTCTCTAGCTGTTCTACACCTGGTTCTAGGGTGAATCCTCTAAGCATCTAGGTCTTCACCAATTTCACACCTAATCTTTTATATTTTGCTTATATGCCTTACATATAATTTTCAGTGACATCTTCCTTTTACTTACCTGAAATAATTTTTTTCAGATATTGAGAAGAGCTGCAACTCTAGACCATTATAACTAATTGCACCGATTTTTTTTTTTTTGCTCATGTAATTAAATACTGTAATGTTTTCAATGAGAAATCAATCAAGTCCTCAGCACCAAGTCGGTGAATAAGTTATTGCACTACAAAACTGGTGAATACCTTGCACTACTCAATTTCTTCCTAGAATTCAGGATCTTTAGAGACTTATATGAAAATCGCCCCCATCATCTCTTTTCTAAGATGAAGATTTTGTTTTAGCTGCTTATTTCAGTTCCCCCATGCTGGAAAACAGTCTGTCAGTCTGTCCATCTTTGCTACCTTTCTCAATACCTCTTCAACCTCTATGTCTTTCCTGGGGACAGAATAATTAGAACCATGCACTAAATCCAAAATTCCAATCTCTTATAGACTTCCAGAATGGCAAACAATTTCAGTTCTTTTGCCATCCATTCTTATATGTTTTTTGAAATCTATTTGCCTTCGCAATTGCTTATACTTTCACAAAATGATCAACAGTACTTTCCAACTTCTTTGCCAAGTAATATTTGATGATCCCATCTTTCAAAATCAGTTTTCTACACATGGGTTACTTTGCTTTGACATACTTGCAGATAGTTACTATTGTAAGATCATTCTGCAGCTTTAGGTTTGACTGTCCTAACCCACTTCCTAAAGCTTTTGTGTAATCATAAACCTGAAAATTAATGAAAAGAGCTGTCACACTGCTTGAGACAATCAAGACTTGGCATTCAGAGAGAATGAGCACTACTGAGATGTAGGAGTAGCCTAAAAACCTGTCCTTCAACTCAAATTGCTGCCTAATAGCTATTATTTAATTCTATTATGCTATACCTGATGCTTCATCATTTGCTTATTTCATATAATTTTTTCCCTTTCTCTTACAGTTAATTATTTTTGACTGCTTTTTGTTACATTAATTGATGAGCAGGTGTTATTATGAATGTAATTTTATAATTATTTCATTGAAACTGTTCTGCAGGTGTAATAGTGTAAACAAAAAATAGTAAGGAATTCTACACTCAAGAAGGTAAAATAAAAGTGATAAATTCTTCTTTTATGTAACAGATCATAACTTTACCCATATAGCCTAATGTTCCAGTCAGATGATGCTTATGCACATGGAGCATTATACTATCCTGAGAATATATTAATATAAACACAGTTCCGTAGATAGCCAATTGCAAATTACACACAGGTAATTATGTAAAAATACTGTCCCATTAATTTGGTGATCAGCTAGGGCCAGAATTTCTCCTACTGCGAAGCTCTGAAAAGCAACTGCTATAACAGCACAGGCCATCCCTGCTTGTCATAAAGCTTTAAAGCTTCTCTTGAAGTTTGTACATCTACACATTTTTCACATTCTAAGGAACAGATTACATGAGCTAACTATGGGGCATGTTCTACCCATGACCAGTAAAGTCCATCTTTGTCTCCCCGGCATTGCAACTCCAATTCCGTTCATTGATAGAGAAAGACAGAACTGCAGATTGAGACGCAGGTGGAGAAGCTGGTATAATCCATTATGTTTAGTTTCTGCAAGACTGAGACACATTTCCCAGTCTACCTGCCTTTTCTATACCTGTTCACCAAGCCACTGCTTCTTCCAGAGGGACATTGCTGAAGGATCTAGAACAAGCTGAACTTTTTGTTCCATGCAGATCTGCATACACATTGTACCCATACAGGATCAGGAGAGAATATCCAGCACACAGATTTACTTCACAAACGTGGACTGGCATGCACTTTCCTTGAACCCCACTTGGAGAAAGGAAGAATTTCAAAGTTCCATTAGCAACTCAGAGGAGGTGATGTAATTTGTTTTGGTGATATTTCTCAGTTACCACCTATTTAAGGCTGGCAGGTTTAAATGATTTGTGGTGAACAAATGGACTTTAATCAAACTTCCTTTTTAAAAATAACAGAATCAGGTACAGCAAGTCGACAGGGAAAATATATAAGTTTAATTGGGGAAAATACTCCATGTATAATGCTGGCCGGACTACTTATTCACTTCATAGCAAGAAACTGTCATTTGGGCACAATTGTTCAGCACAATGAAAATCTGCCAGAAAAAGCTTTTTTTTTTTTTTTTTTTTTTTTCCAGTTGCTTTTGTCTTCTTTCTTTTTTTTTTTTTTTTCAAATTATTTTTGGAAAGGTTCATTCAGGAAAAAAAAAAAAAAAAAAAGAAAATATAAACACATGTGCCCAAATCATTCACTATTTACAAAAGGGGTTTTAAAAAAAGTTCAGAACCTACAAAGAACACAAACTGGTGGAGTTGTTATTCTTCATATCTGGGACAATGGTGAGGAAGACAAGCTAGTGAGGGTGTTCAGCCTTATGAAAAATTAACTGTTGAAGTTAATCCAGTTGCTGAATCAGTTGCTAAAAGACAGGGCAGTGGTCTGTGGCTCTCTGTCCTTTCTCTAAGGAGCCACATTGGTGGGTTCAGTTCAGAGAAAGGCTCCTCTTACTCCTCCTCTCCTGCCTCCATCTTGCTTTCAGTTGTCCCTTGCCATCCTTTGTGCCTGCAGTCCCTCAGCCTTTCCCAGCCCCATCACAGCCTTGTCCCCACACTGTCCCTAGCCATGCCTCCTGCTCCCTGGCACCTCCTTGAGACAGTTTCATGGTCTTTTGGCAGGAGACATCTGACAACAGGAGAGGAACATTTTTTAACTGAAGAACTGATGAGCTCCTTGGGACTTTTCAAGTCTCTGAAGAGGCAAATTCACAAGAATACCTGTGTCCTATTAAAACTCAGTTGTGCAGAATTTAGATCCTGAGCTTTGTACTCCCCTTGCTTGGCAGCTCCCCAATTTAGGAATTGCCTAAAATTTCAGATTCTTTTCTCAGTAAAATTCCCTAAACACCAAACTCTATTGCCAGTCACACCCAGAATTGCTTAATTCTTGACAGGGCTGAGAAACCAGGCACTGAATTCATGGCTGAATTTTGTCAGAATTTATAACCTAAGCTTTTCCCCTGTGTCTAGCAGCACAGTACTGGGTTTTCTGAGTGTACGCTGCCAGACAGTGCTTACCAGAAAGCAAAGGGATAAGAAGGTGCTACACCCCTTCTTCTGTTTGACCCCAGCAGTCAGGTCACTCAGCTAAGACATGTGAAGATTTATCAGCAGGATTAAAGGAACTGCAGTTTCTCCTGCTCTACAAAGAAATCCCTATAGTGTCAGCACCACCCAGTACAGCATACTAGCACACTTGCTTCTGTAATACATGACGCTGTTAAGAGCTGAATACCCAGCACATTCACGTATCAAGGGTGCAATGCAAATCCTTAATCCTATATAACTCATGAACTTTTTCAAGCAACTGCAGAGCATCAGATCATAGGAAATATCCCACTGGCTGACCTCAGCTTCTCCTGTCGAGGAACTGACACAAGTCCCTGCTCTAAGGGCGATCATGCCCAAGAGCCATGAGTTATGAATTGCTTCACACACTCCTTTATTTGACCTAATAGATATATCATGGTTTGCCATAAAATTAGATCTGTGCAGCTTTAAATTAGGACTCTGACTTCAGCTGGGTAGGAAGTGCCTGGGAGGTAGGTTTTCCAAAGTCTATGCCCTTTCATGGAGCTAGGCCTCCATTCCACTGCATTTCTGGAAATGATGTTTCAGTCTTAAATAATACATAAGTGCAGTTCAGAACTTGGAAATGGTGCTTTATCTCCTTAGCAGATTTTGGAAACCTGACTAGGCAGTCGTTTGCATTTTCACTTTGCATTTGCATTATTTGCGTTTTCCCTCAGAGTCTTTCAGGATCTGGCTATAGGCCATTTCTGAACATGTTATCCATGCACCTTTTCACTCCGTAGACCAATCCCCAAGCATGGTGTGCCAGGACAAAGGTGCTCTTGTTCACTTAAGTGACTTCAGTGCATGAAGATTGCCATACCAGGCTGACTTCAGCAAGGAATCTTTGCTTTCTGCCTCCATTATCTTACTGTGTATTACCTTACAGGCATCTTTGCCATCAGTACAGTTTCCTGTCTATTTCAGATGGAGGTGAGGTTGAGAGATTAGACTTCAAAGGGAGTAAATCTTCCACTCCATTATGCAGATTTACATGAAGACAAGTGTATTAAATGCCAAATTAACACAGAGTTTTATGCACAAAGGAATGAAAATGAATGGAGGTATTGTAGCCTTCACTTCCAGACTGCTGTTCAAGATAGCATGGGGACCTTCATAAGAGAAATATTTGATGTGATGATATTGATGTTCTTAATTACCTTTGACTTATTGGAATTCTTCTTCTTGTTTCATGTAACTTTATCTCCCTCTGCCTTACATTTTATCTTCTTTTGTCTTTATTTCTCAATATTTCCCATCAGCAGCCAGAAGGCAGATTTGTCTGCAGTATGAATTAATTTCTACTGTTAGTTCTGTTTAGCTCTGTACTGCTGCATATTTGATCTGTTTGTTCCTTTTTAAAATATGTTTTTAGTTTGGTCTTATTATCTAGTACTTTATGATATATAATTATAGGTATCATAGTTAAAATCACAGAATCATAGAAGCATTGGTTGGAAGACACCTCTGAAGTCTGTGGTCCAACCTTCCACCCACAACAGGAGTGTCACCAAGTAGATGAGGTCAGCTGCAGCTTTGCCTAACACAGCACTGAAAACTCCCTAGGGCAGACTTCATAACCTCCTCGGATAACATGTTCTACTTCAGTACTACTTCTGTACTACCCTCCAGTAAAGAGGACAGTAGCTTCCCTTTACCTGTTGACCAAAATCCTCATAATATATCTCAGTATGGTTTGCTCTGTTTGCAATGAGAGTGCAGAGATGGCTCATGTTCAACCTGGCACCTACTATCACAGTCTGTCATTGAGCCAGTCACTTCCCAAGCCACAGCAAAGCAGGGGGTTATTCCTCAAGATGCACAATTTTTCTTTACTGATCCTCATGGCGGCTTTGCTGGTGCAGCCAACTTTATTGAGGTTGCTGGACTGAGGGGTCATGACAGTCACTCCCCTTGGTTGAGTGTCATCGCAGATTTGCTGAGGGTACACTTGCTGATAATAATGAACAACCATGTGCCTCAGCATCAACCCCTGGCATGCTCTCCCATTACTGATACAACAAGATACTTTGTGAGACTTCACCATGGTAACCCAAGACAAGTTCCAAAGCCTAGAGAGGAAAATGGAAATATTTTCAGTGATTCTGTCAATGGCCCAGTGGTTGGAGTCTCTAGATATGATTAAGCTTTGACTTGTAGCTCCAAGCTGCTTGAATGCAGGCAGAAACAGCTTCAAGCAATTATCCTCATGACTGAGCTTCAGACAACAGTGTATAACACATTTGGCCAGAAATTTTACTTTGCTGGGCTAAGGGCCAGGTATTTAGTGACTAGAGGCACACTGTGCCAAAACACATCTTTACCTATTATGGAAGGTGATAGAATGAATATTACACTAGAGCTTTGCTATTCTCAAGTGAAGTGTGGAATACTCTAAGATTATATTTTGTCCATTACCAGCTCAAGTACTATGTTACAATCACCATTGTCTGTAAGAGTTTTGCTACTCAGTTAAAAGAGAGAGTAAGATCACATAATAAATGAATAAAGTAACAGCTAATGCATCATATTCCAAAGTGTCCTTTTTTCATTTATTTTTAAGAACAAGTCAGTTTTAATTCTTGATATGTATGGATAATTCTGAATGAGTGTATTTTGCTTGAAGTGATAAAATTTTACAATTAGGGAACATCATTTAGGCATACCTTTTTACATTTTCCTGGAAAGTGGGTTTTTTGTGTTGTGAAAAACCTTATTCAGTGTGGACAACCATGAGCTATGCTAGGGACTATGAACTAGCTCTTCCACTTCAATGTTCTGTACACTTAGTCTCATATGATTTGAAAAACTAAGTTTAAAATAATCAGGCTCTTCTTTTCTGCACACGAATACATACATATCTGTTAGTCATTTGCCATTAAAAAGAGACTGCAGTGGAGTGCAGCATCTCTGCTGCTTGCGTTGTGAACCCCGTTTTCTGTGGCAATTGCTTCACATAAGTAATAACAATCTTTTCTATTCCACCATGGGGAAAGAGAAGAGAGAGGGACATCTAGTAGTGGATTATCAACATGAGTCCTATCAAGGCCACCTTGAACAACTCTGCAAGAGAGCCAGTTCTGAGGACAGGGATTTGTTGGAATGGGTCCATCTGGTGGCTGAAATTCAGCTCTATAAAAGTTTAGCAAAAAGATTGGCAAAAAAAGAGTTAAATTCAAGAAGGAACTCTGACTGACAAAGGAGAGCATCCAGACTACATGCCAGAAGACCAACCTGGATGAAGAAAAAAGGGAAGCTAACCCGCCAAGCCTAGGACACTCTCCAAGGAAAGACTCACAGGAAGAATGAGGTCAGAATTGGACCAGGTGGTGGGGAGTCTAGGAAAGGGGTCTGGTAACTTCTCTAGCAATTTTTTTTAAAAAATATTGATAAAAGTGAATGTGTTTAGGAAACTCTTCTGATAGTTCTGTCTGCCTTATATATTCAGCACACAACCACTGAAAGTGTTGCTCATGAACAGGGAGATACCCAGATTAGCACTGCCTTTAGGGTTATGGAGTCCAAAAAGAGCATAAGCTTCCACATTCCAAAAACACCTTGGAAACCTGGACTAAGCAAAACTGACCTGGCTTTTCCCAGGCCCACTTGGCTCATGAGTACATGGGATTCAGCAATGATACACAGAGCACTGGTATTCATTCAGAGCCAAGCTGCGACTTCTGCACATCATGTTCCCTGGATGGATACACAATCTACACCAGTCAGTTAACAAACTGAAAGCATCATTCAGCTCATTGTCACACAGCAGCAAAATTGGGTGAGGCTTCATGGACCTGTGCCAGTCTACAGCCACCATGTTCTGGCAACACTGAGATCACCAGGGTGAAATATTTCATTCTGTTGCTTCAAATCAGCTTAAATTCTTGCTTATTTTCTTATTAGATGATTAATTACTGTGAACACTTGGCCTGAAGCCAGAAACTTTTAAAAAATATAACTAAACTGGAGTATTTCAGAGTGCTGCATCAGCATCACAGGAAACCACAATCACATTAAGCAATATTCCCCTCTCTGTACTGTCTTTTCTTAGAATGTAATCTCAGTTTTAAGATCTTACCATTTAACAAGGTTCCTCATAAATGGTTTCCTCGGTACTTTTGTGTTTTTTGGTAGCGTGGTTCAATGGGCCATGTTCTAGACCATTAGATATGTCAATACCATCACACCAGACTTTTTGCTTTACAGTAAGTTTATTCATGCAGGAATGGACATTTCTCAGGACCTGGTCCATGGTTACAGAATAAGTCTTGGAAGATACACTGAGCTGCAGGTATTAATGGCTCCTATTCTGTGGAGCCATTCAGGGAATAAAGAAGTTGAAACTGGCTATGAGTCTCCAAAATTAGTTTTATCATAGAGTGAGGTTGTTCAGAATATTTTTGTTGAGGTTTCTTTTTCAGTTTTTATTTTGCACATTCATTTCCTTTGGAACATCATCAGTGAGACTGCAAAATACTGCTTATATGTTAAACAAGGAAAAACAGCTCTCCTCTCTGGATATTTTTTTCCCATTTTTAAACCATCAGCAACATTAAACTATGTCTACAGCATCCAGGTGTTTCCTACAGCCCACATACCTGAGGTAGACCTCTGCTCCCACAGGCTGTCACTTTTATATCTGCAATGGAGAGGAAAGTATTTTTTCTGTTCTGGACATAACAATACCATTTTGCGCAATGCTAAAATCAACTGCAATATAAACAACAAACTGGCTGCCAGTTGGCTCTGCTTGCTGAAACAACAAAAGAAAATCCCTTCCAATATAATCCTCACCTCAGGAAGGGTAAGAAAAAAGGCACAACTGACAGCAAACAATGTGAAGTATCCCTGCAGTGCACTTCCCAGCTAGCCAGGGAGCAACACTGTATTGGTTGTTACCCTTTCAGATTTAAATACAGACTAAATTATAACACTACAAGCACGGAAAATAAATGCTTTTCCATAATCCTCCTCTTGCCTCTCAAAGGATCACAGGAGCAATTGCCTTTTTCATTCAGAAATAACTTGCAAATGGCAATTCCAAGCACATAGCAAAAGCATTTTGGTTGAAAGGTCGTTTTGGAAGGTACAGGGGGTGTTTATAAGAATGATGAGAGTCTGAAAATGAGGACATTGGTGCTAAATATTTTTCGTGGATTTTCCTTCTCACTGGCTCTGGACTGACTGTAACTGCTGAAGCACACTTGGTGCACCGTCCGTCACCTTGCACACTGAGGCCAGCCTGTGATGTAAGGCAGAGCTTGGTTTGCTGGGACAAACAGGAGATACCCTTCAAACCTGACCCAAACTGCTGCGCAGGCACTGAGCCACTGTTGCTGTGCCAGAGCATGATGAGGCCAGGGCATCTGACACCCCCATCTTCAGCACTTACTGTGGTGGGGTGAAGATAAAACCTGGCCTGTGAAATATGACACACAGATATACTTGGATCCTGAGGGGTAATTTGCAAGAAAATTTGTTGGTAACTTTAACTGTCGCAAGTCAGTGAAAAATTTGGGAAGAGGAACCTTTTTTCCACCTTTATAACCTTTTGCATCATATTTGTCCTAAAAAAAAAAATAAAAAAAAAAAATCTTTTTTTCCTTAACAAAGAAAACTATTTTATTTAAACAGAGGACTGTGAAATATAATTTTGACAGATAACTGGATCTTCTTTTCTACAAAGAAGACACATGGCTAGCAATATTTTTAAAATGAAAACTCATTTGAAAGATTGCATGGAAAGGGGAAGGAAAGGCATATTTTCTTTGAATTAAATAACTTTTTTTTTTTTTTCTTTTCAGGCACTTCATTTCTCTTTGTGTTTAGCAGGGAAAAACTATTAATCTCTTTGCAAAATCCTAACCAGATCATTTAGAGCTAGCCAGAGATAGGCAGGACCTCTTTCCTTTTGCCTTACAGTTGCTATTATACTGGCCAAAATCTATGGTATATCTTTATTTTCAAAATACAACCAAGAAAATGACAAAATTTAAAATAAACTAAACTTTTCATGGCAGTATTTAGACTACATCTGTCCCCTCATGATTCCTGGGCCACAGAAACACACTTATCTCTTCCAGTCCCCATGCTCACACCCTAAAGACCTGCAGAACTCGGTCAGTGAGGCTTGAGGTAGTGGTAGCTGTAATAGCTCCAAGTGCTCCAGGAGAGCCCAAGGTCACTCTGACCATCAGAGATCATCACACAGTACACCCCAGCTTTTGAATTAAAAGCAAAATCTTAGTGATTTTTTTTCCTTTTGTTAAGGAATTTGTATCTACAGAAAAAAAAAATAATCCTGCATTTAGGAAACTACAGGAGGTTTTTCAACATGTTTCCTACTGCGAACTGTAATTTGATTAAAATAATGAAACATTAAAAAAAATAACACATATCTATGGAATAAATGACAGAATCATGGACTGCATGACTTTTCTGCTTTTATGGTATAACCTTGTCTGGTTGTGGCCACTTGGATGCAATGACACAAAGGTGTCTTACTGGAAAACCATGCATATGATTTCAGTGTTTCTTACAACCTTGCTGAAGCAGCCAAGGCAGTACCAGTGAACCACAGCTGTGCTGCCTCTTCCTGAAGGGTCCTAGCACTTTTACTTACAGATATTTAAATGGATTTTGAATTTCTACATGAGATACTAAAATTTGACATGCTGTGACTTGTGAACACCAGAAAAAATGCAAAACCATTACATTTCAATGGCATTTCTGAATCTGATATAATTGGAAGAAAGAAGTATCAGAAAATCTGCTCCTAGGAAGCTTATGTTCTCTAACCCTGTGAGCTCTGGAGGAACATCAGAAGTTGTGAGCACTTTTAAGAACTCTTTTCTTGCATATTTTGGTTACATCTCACTTACCTGTTATGCCTGAAGACACTGCCTCTCTCCACAGTACTGAGCTCTTATCCCTCCCACAGCATCCATATGCTAACAACTATCTTCTATCCTGGTGTCATGCACTGAGGTAGAGATGTCATGTCATATACTGTCATGCGTGGTCATACACAGAGCAGTCTGCTGCCAGTTCCTGAGTCAGCCACATGGATAGAAAATGGGTGAGACAAGTAGACAAAATGATGCTTACTGCTGCTCCAGAGTCATCATCTTCTGTGCACATGATGGTTAATTGCCATGACATTGTGTTCTACAAGCACAAGAGAAAATATTGCTGAAACTTTCTAGCATGATACATACTAATATGAACAGCTATGAGGAGACAGGGTCACAAGGGTCTTCTATTTTTCAATAGCATCTGAGAGTCTTTCATGTAAAATCAGCAGTAATTTCAAAGTTCCAGGTGGACATCACATCGAAAAATGTTTGGACTAGCTAAGGTATTAAAAAACTTCCATCTGCACAGACTTGATGCTCACTGTCTTTCACTGGTGGAATAAGCTTAGGAGTTTCAATATGTGTGGTGTGATTTATCCTCTGCAAGAGTTGTGGGGGCATTCACTAGTCAACAACAATTTATTGTACTCCCATATGGAAGAAGAGGATTTGGAAAGAGATAAGAGAAGGATGATCTCAGAATGGGGCCTAATAGAAGATAAGGATCATGGTTCCCCATCCTCCTCCTAGGAGATTTTATTCAGACCTGCATTTTGGATATAACTCACAGAATATGCATAAAATTAGGGCCAGTCCTATTGAAGGAGAGGAAGAGGGAATTGGAGTTATATCCCTGGAGTAAAATTCAATCACTCTGGACTTGTATAGCTTCATTGTACGTGGCAGTCCCAGCCATCATTGATCCCAGCAGGAAGGGGAGGATGAGTATTTCAGAGCAAAAGGGGAAAGAAATCAAATCCAGATAGAACAAGATCACACATTTCAATTTGCATCTGTATCATCTTTGAAGTTGTGGTTACAATTATTGAACGGAGATGACTGGAAATGTCTTTCATACCAAAATGACTTGGTTGCACTGAATTTCTTTTTTAGCATGTCAAATCAATTAGCTGGTGTTTGGACAATGCTTTGAAAAGAGGAAGCAAGATATTATATACACACACAGAAATGCACATGTGTATCCCCACAATCTTATGTGCAATTAGTATTTGTTAGAAATGGAAATCGATGTTTTAACTAGCAGAAGAAACATACAAAGCAGATATTTAAGGATTAATAAACTTATCAGAACAAAGAAAGCAAATCACTTGAGAAAAAACAACAAAAGAAATGAGAGCAATATACTGGAAAATGAATGATTTTTAAAGTTTTCACTTAAATCAGGTTTAAAACTATACAGGTACTAAAACTAAATTTTCAGCTCACTACAGTCTTAGAGACATTGGAAAGTAAAGCTTGTGTATCTTATTATTTCATCCTTCCATTATATCAAGTTTCAAGCCTGGTACTACCAAGTCAAGTGCTGCATTTCACTTTACTTACCATGTCACAGTCAAAAATAAGTGGCAGTGTGAATAACGAATAAACCGTATGTCAAGCACAAGTCAAATAATGAAATAAGAAATATGTAACAGTTCTTGATGACACTTTTTTTTTTTTTTTTTCCTCTGGCCTCTCCAGTTTCATCACCATTCACTGTTAGCTATGTAAGTGGCAGAATTTATCTAAGTGAAAAGTATGGTGAAATTTTAAGATACTAAGATACTGTAGCGCCAAATTGCTTCAACATACCCTGTGATTCAAGAAGACTAGGCAGATCTTTGAAATCTGTTACATTCAAGGTGTTCTTAGTTGGCACACTTCAGTATCTTCTATTGTAGGTTTAACTAAACCTCTGGCTCTGGCATTATTCCTTAAGTTTTTCCACAATGCTCCATCCACTTGGCTCTATAAAAATACTCCTGTCAGTGCAAACATGTATACAGCAGTGAATCATTAATCTCTGAAAAAGCACTCTAGGCTGATGAACATCTATTTATAATGCAGATCTCAATCAGAAAAAAAAAAAAAAAAATATCTTGGAGTAATATTTATGCATTTTGCTAATTTGATGTCATAATGACAAATTCTTCTGAAGATATGCAGAAAATGAAGGTGTGCCTACAATTAGCACTTTGGTTTGGCTCAGGAAGACAGTTCTGAAGTGAACATCCCAACAGTCCTCAACAATACTTCTTGTAGTGTTTCACATCGCAGAGCAGTCTCAGAGAGCACATGCTGTATCTCGCTTAGATTAAATGAAACCAGAAGGTGTGCTCCATCTGTTAATGATCTTCCAGCCCATGGGACCAGGCTAGAGCTATCTGGAAACAACACCCAGCACAATGTACACACCTCATACCAGTGGATCTTCAGCACCATTTCTCTGTTGATCAGATTCTGCTAAGCGCCACTGCTTAATGTAGAAAGCCCCAGGGTATTACTTTAGTTCCTCTCCCTTTCCCATCCCTCTGCGTGACACCATTTTTACTAATTCATATTTTATTAATTTATCTTTTTAAAGAGCCTAGGATCCCCAGTGGGATCCCAGGGCATAACTGTGTTAGCTGCCAACACACAAAACAAGAGCTTCTCCCTAGAGAGCTTCTAACGAGCTAAATAGGAGACACAGGATTAGATGGAGATAGATAGACCAGTGACTGTGAAGTGAGTGTGCGACAACATGAGTCAAAATGGGCTGACCAGAGACAGAGGTCACCTTCTCAGTACTGAAATATAGATAGCTGGAGGACATTAGACCAAGAAAAACTCTGAGAACAAAGACAAAATTGCATTTGATGTGACAGAGAAGTAGCAGAAGAGTGGATAGAAAGAGAGGTCAGAGCTATAGTTTAGGAAAATGCTTTTTGCAGCAAGTCTAGATGGATATAAATGTCCCAAAGATTATAAATAAAACCCAAAACAAACAAACAAACAAACAAAAACAACAACAACAAAAACCCAAACAAAACCCAAACAATACTGTACCCAAAATGCTATCCAAGTTCTGCATGACCTGAACTAAGGGTAAGGCTCAAACCTTCAGCATATGATAACAATCCCTTCCTCTATCCAGAATTACTTCAGAGATGCAAACATCCCCTTTAATACTTCCATTATCACATATATTCCATGTCAACAGCAGAAGCATAATCTTAAATAAAAATAGAAATGTGCCTTTTCACTTAAAATACATGGACAGTGGTGCTTTCAGCTGGAGAAGTCTGGTGACATAAAGAGACCTGTGAATATTCAAACAAAAAAGACTATGTAGCAGACAAGTGAAAGACGATATTGATAGTGCTGTTATCAACACAGTGAAGTGATTTAGAAGGCATGAATTTAATGTACCAGCTGTTCCATTTACTTTTCCTGCTTTCAACACAGCACACATAAGTGAGGACACTGGGGAGCTGTCTTCTCCTGCCCAGAACAGGAACATGCCCTGATCTATGAGCAGGGAAAACAAGAACTCTGATGTCACTGAGCTAACTTCATTTTTTTAGTGACCGAGTCTCTCTTAAACTCGCAGTTCTTCATCCTGACCTAGGGAGATCTTCAGCAAAATGAGCACTGGCTTCAAGTGCTCAATATACTTCCAGACTCACACGAAAGAGCCTTAGTGCAAACAAGAATCAGGACTGTAAGCACGAAGCACTTTACTTGGTAGAGTATTTGTTATTTTCAGGGCACAACACTGAAGAACACTATCATCCGTGCACATTCAGCACAGGAAACATCTTCAAATGGCCAGAGAGCTGCCGAAAGGAAGTAACGTCATTCCCCATTTAGAATCCAGACAACATATAGGTCCATTTTTTTACATCTTCAGGAGTAGACTATCATCCCTATCAAATCAGGTTTATTGTTTTGTTTTTTGTTTTACACCTCGTGACAAGAACTATTGAATTTAATTTATGAGGTAAGGATGAAATTCAAGTTTGCCCTTTGCCCTGCAGTTACAGCTGCGGTGCAGCTGGTATCAGGGCTGTGCCTGGGTGCACACCCTGCACATTTAGGCATTAGTTCCCTGGGTGGTACCAAAGCTCCCAGGTGGCACAAGGGACTGAACTGAGACAAAGTGATTGTTGGAGCTCTCAGCCAGCCTCATAGCAAAGCCTTTGCCTAATTTCTGCAGGAGGTGTCCAGGTAGGAGTTTTGGGCAGTCCCAGAGATTTCTTCAGACAGTTCCTGCTGTGCCTAGAGCATTTGACAGGCACTACTTGTGTGCTTCAATGTGTTATCATCAAAGATGGAGAATCTGACCAGGCCAGTCACATGTTCCTGCTCTGACTCTGCTGTAGAATTCACCAAGAGGTCAATGGAAACAATTTCTGTAGGTGCAAAAAGTGTCATGTAGGGCAGTCGTTTGTACACAGCCAAAATAGAATTTGTAACTACTATAATCTATAGTGCTGTCTCATGCCTGTAATGGCATGGTCATGTAGGACCACAGCCCAGCAGGATCACATGAGCTGAGCAGAAGAGTTGTTCAGGGAATCTCACTCTGTCCAGCTGAAGATGCCATTGCAAGGACCCTCACAGCAGTGACTCCTGTCACCTTCTAGGCAGTAACTGGCCATCCCGTTCAACTGATTTGATTTCTCAGGTGAGTGTTACCCTCTGCAAAAATCCCAGTATATTAGTTTAGCAAATGCTTCATCCATGAGTGTCTGTGTAACAACTTATAGTCATTCTGGCTATGCCCACTCTCATCCTGGCAGCTTCAGTGGTTCACATGAAGGACTGCTTTCCCTGGTCACCTACTTTGCACAGTCAGGCTCTACATCTCTGCAACATGGCAAAAAGTATCAGATGTCATTCTCTTGCTACGTCCTCAGGAATTTCTACTCTTTACTTCTACTATATTTAATGTACACAAAGTGTGCCACCCAATCAACTCACTGCCCTTAATCTCACATAGCCTGCAACTGAACTTTTAGCTCTAGTTCTGTATCTGGTCTGAGATTTGGACAAAGATAATTATTGGTTTTATTCATATTTGATTAAAGTGTTTATCTACTTTCTGTATTCATCCTGAATGAAAAGGTACAGTACTATTAAGCAAGTTTCACCCAGTTCCATCACAACAATTCAATGAGAAACCCAATACGGAATCTCTTGGCTAAAGTTCAATTACCATTATGCTGGTTTACATCACTGTATTATTCTATTAGACAAAGGATAATGCATCAGGTTTAAGAATTAATGAATAATTCTGAATATCTTTGGCAGCTTTAGCCAGAACATACCAAAGGTGTTTGTTGTAAATATTAGGATCACTATGGATTGTTCAGGTTAGATACCGATGCAATTCATTGACTCCATTGTATAGGACATGGCTGCCCAAAGCAGTATTTTAGCTAAACTAATGCAGCAAGAGCCAGTTTGCCTGTGGAATTTACTTGTAAAGCAACAGGGTAAGAGAAATTATTTTGTGAATTTGTCTTTGCATGGAAGAATTAGGTTCACTGCACTCATCTCTGCAGCAATATTAAAGGCTTTCTGTCCAAAAAGCTGTGTTTCTCCAAAGTTCTCACTAGCCCTCAGAGTCTGCAGAACATAAAGCTTTCCCAGAAATGTCTTTCTGCCATCTCACTTATTAATTACAGCAGTAGTTTCACAGTTAATATCTGTATCTCTATTGCCATGGCAGCTCTCATTGGTAGCTCAATGATTCTGGTTATGTATTACACTGTCCAGCATAAGAACTCATGAACCTTTTAAATGCTACTGTCATAAAAAAAAAAACAAAAAAAAAACAAACAAACAAAAAAAACCCCAAAACCACCAGCACAAATTTCTCTAATGCTAAAGTTTAAAGCACAAGTATATGAAGACACAGTACACAAACGTGACATAAGTAGCACAGAAATGACATATCAATGGCTGAATTCCGTCTGAAATAAGGTACACATAACCTTTATTTACTGTCTGACATCAAACTGACTGGTTTGATTTTTCTCTTAGAAGAAACTGTCTAATTTAAAATCCATTTCTCACTGGTTTATTTACCATTTTAGAGGGCAATTGCACAAAAATACAACTGTCAATAAGATGCTACATAACTTTTTTTTTTTTTTTTTTTAATATATCTCTGGATAGCATATGTATCTTGTCTTCCTGAGCACTGTGCATCAATTATAGGAGGTGAAAATCCATATACCTGCAGAAGATCCATTCCTATATCAGTTAGTGTAGAGTCACAAATATTCCAAAAAGGAAAGTAAAACGAACTGGGATCCAGTAGAAATGAGGCAACTAAACAAGACCTAGAGCTCTGTCCCATGAAAAGGACAGGAATGATATCAACACAACGGCCACCACCACCCACGTACTAAGGGAGTGTACATACTTTTATAACAATACCACTAATCACTGGAACAGACAGTTGACCAACAACACTGTAATTAATAACAGATGATCACACAAAACAACTATCGCAAACAAACAAAAACTCCAGGGTGCTTGATACATGTAGCTTAAAAACAAGCTTTAGAATAACTAATGATGTGTCACAAATTGTTCACCATTGAATTTTTTAACCCTTAAAAGATACCAAGCACTAAGTCAAACTAAAATCTAAGAAAATAGTCACCTGATATTTTTAATTGCATCTCCTTAAGAATAAATTTTCCTACATTGATCAGCTAGTCAAAATCTTGATTAGAAAATTCTGCAGTATGATAAAACCAGGATCTTTCAGTGTTTAATTAAAAAGTAAATATCTGCCCAAATAGCAGGTTACAAAGGAATTTACGCTGGATTTAAATTAGCAGAAGATTCAAAACATGAACTCTGTTCAAGTTCTCATATTTTCCCCAGGGGTGCTATCTCCACTGGACCATACTCTGTTCTGTTGTCCTTATGTTACTGTCATCTCTGGTTTGGACCAGAAATTTCATCCTGAAATAAAGCACCTTTTCCCCAAAAATCACTTCTTCATATTGATCTATTCCCACACACAGAGGAGAAAAAAGGAAAAGAGTATTGACTTTATTGATTTCACATTGCAAAGCAATTTCCTCAGAAAAATCTGACTAGTTCCTAGAATTAGTTCACAGCAGGTGATAAAATAGCATCATCACCATTAACTCAGGGTCTTCCTCTGGGCTTAGCAAGCAGCCTGGAAGAAAGCACACCCTTTTCGAGCTAAGCTATAAATCATCAAGGCAGGCAGCTTAGTAATTGTTCACAGCTGATCACAGAAACTAGCTATTGCTCTGAAGAAATAGCAATTTTGTATTACTAGAGAAACGAGGAAAAGGGAAACTTTTTTCCACACATAAGGCATACGATGTGACTCTGACTTTACAACAGTTTCATATTAGTGTAACTGTTTATGTCAGCTAATTGACAGTGACATCAAACTGATATACTCAAACAAGGAATGACCTGATGGAAAAGATGCCAGTAAGTATGGGGAAAATTCTACATCTGCTAATAATAAATCAGTAAGGTAAACGGTGATGTACAGCAGGTATGGGAGCTGATGTCAGCTCTGTAAGCTCTACCTTCACTCTGTTACTGGTATTCCACCAGAAATCATGACTCTACTTGAGTCAGATTTTATTATCGATATAGAGGTAGAAGAAGAGAAAGGAGCTCCTCTTTTGCTTTGTGCATCAGGACATAATGTCTTCTTGTCACTGGTGGTGACTTCCAGGCCAGAGTATTGTCAGCATCATTCTGGCCATCATAGCAGAGGATGACAGCACAGTAATGAGTCTGAAGCACAGACAACCCTGCTTATGGTGCAATTCAAAGCATCACTCATGCCCTGGTGGCCAGATGTCCCTGTATGGTCCTCATCTTCCTACTTCTCCAGCCCAGGGGCATGTGCGTCCTCTTTAAAGGTGCTTTCCACACCTTCATGCTCCATCACCATTTATTGCAAGTGAAGGCTCAGAAGCGTTGGCCTGGAAAGTGCTCTCAGTCAGACATGTCTCAGTGTGTATCCTTGAAGTGCATTTCTCAGCTATCACACTTCCTTCTCTGCATGAAAAATGCAAAATGAATAGCTCTCAGAAGCCAAACTATAAACTTTCAGGAGCTCATCAGCCACTCCACCAACTCTTACTTTCTTTCCAAATTCAGTTCAATGTCTTGTGCCAAAAGTCCCTTTTGTTTGCAACGCAGTGCCATTTAAGTTAGAGGGGGAGCCCAGAGCGATATCAATACTATTAATATATTTTGCTGAAGAAAAGGGTATGAGATGAACTCACTGAAGATTCAAACATTCCCAGCCTCTAGTATGAGGTTTTATTAGTACAAGGAAAATTCAAATTGGGAAGGCTCAGAAGTTCTAGATAAGATGTTAAATAAAGGATGTGAAATCCAATCCCTCTTGCCTAGTGTGTCTTTGAATGGTGGGTCCTTTCCCCATCCTTGCTCTGCACTCCATCATTTTTCACTGCTCCCTTAGCTTAAATAAGAGTCACACAATCCTCTCTGTGTCCCTAGGAAAATTTCATCCTCACAATCCATTTGGCCCAAAAGATTGCCCCTTCTCCTGAAGGGTTTCCACTGCTCCAGACAGGTTAAGGCATATAGGAAATAGAAAACCCTACTGTTACAGGTGTCACCATCTTCATCAGAGCATCCAGAACATAGTACCTGCACAGCAGGCTGCAAAACAGCACATGAAATAGCTACAGCAAACCTGACAATCATTCTTTCTAATAGCACCTTCACATAATTTTAAAAGACTGTAACCAGCTACTTCAGTGGTAGCTGAAGGGCCACTTTCCCGGGTTCAGTACAGAAATTGAGATAATTTACATTTTACAGAATCACAGAATCATCTAGGTTGGAAAAGACCTTGAAGATCACCCAGTCCAACCATTTACCTAACACTGACAGTTCCCAACTACACCTGATCCCTCAGTCCTATGTCAACCCGACTCTTAAACACCTCCAGGGATGGGGACTCCACCACCTCCCTGGGCAGCCCATTCCAACGCCTGACAACCCACTGTGTAATGAAATGCTTCCTAATATCCAGTCTAAAACAATGATGAAGCTCAGTTATGTTGACCATTTGCAGGGATTTAGAATTCACTAGTTACCAGTGGACACCACTTAGATGTGCATGTTCAGGCTTGTCAGATACAAACTAATTTGATTAAAGCTTGCATTTAAGGAAAGAGAAGTATGTAAGTCACATATGCAGGTAATTACTACTCTCAGCTGACCTGTAGTAACTTGTTTAGACCATGGTAATTTGATCACATGTCTAGGTCTTTACACAGCATAAGAAGTATGCAAATGCTTGTAATCCTTGCTGGTATAAACGTGAGGAAAAACCACAGAGATCACTTATACATACATTCAGGAGACATACTGAAATTTTACTCACTCTCTCATTGTTCCCCAAGCAGGAGCCTTGCAATGACTACATCAGGATGAAATTAGGAATTTGGAAATCATGCAGTGAGTTTCTCGTGGAAAAAATGAGATGACGAGAGAGATGGATAAGATCCAGTGCTATTAGACAGTAAAATAGGATCTGCAAACATATAGCTCTGTAAAATAAACATTGAGAGTGTCTGCAAATATATGTAGCCAAATTAAACCTATTGGCTAAGCACTGGAGGAACTTCAATACAGATAAATTATTCTTTTAGAAGACAGGATTCAGTCAACAGATATATTTACAACTAGTTAAAAATCCAGTTACACAAGATAAAAAAAAAAAAAAAGAAGAAAACCCGCTACTATTCACTCAGGCAGGCTCTGCAGAGCTGAAAAGATGCCCATTTTGGAGGCTATCTCAATGCTGTCAGTGTAAGCAGTATGCCATGTCCTAGAATGGATCCCATTCCTCCTCAGCTCCTACCGCTTTCCAGATGTTTCCCTGATTGATCCTCCTGGCATGCTCCAAGGCAGCATTCACTCTCTACACTTCATCTTGTGTGCAGCTACTGTGAGCACCACCCCAAGTACCCCTTCACACTTTGCCTCCTGCCCAGCTCACCCTGATGACCCAGCTAGTGGGGCAGTGGGCTCTAAGTTCAGTGCATCTATAGGAAACTTTATAGGAAGGTGGTTTAGGTGGAGGCAGCACTGGATTAGAATAATAGAGCTCCTGATAAATAAGCTGGCAGATAATTCAGAATTGTTTGGGGTATTTATGTGTGACATACAATTGAGCTATGTCACTCAGGTGCCACAGCACACCTCAGGTTGCAGACCCATCCTTCTTATCTCTAAGGACTTTTCTGCCCGAATGAGGCTGAATGGAGGTGGTAATGTCCAGAGACGTTGATATGGAGGTAGGAAAATGTGGCCACCTTTCAAGTTGACTCCTTTCTTCAGCTGTGAAGAAAAAGTGCAAAAATCTACTTGTGGCAGGTTGGAAAATACTCACAGCCAAGTTATCAAATAGACGGGACATATTTTAACAACACGGACAGCTAATACCTGGTACAAACAGCCAACACTACTGGTGAACCCTCCCCATGTAGGAGTTTTTAAATCTAGGTTTTTGTAAGGGGCTGGCAAGAATTCAAAGGAGAATTCAGTCAGAGTGGGCCTGGACCCTGTTATCCTTGCTGGTCCTTGTGGGCCCTCCTGGCCATCAAATCCAAGAAGCTGTTTAAATATTAATAGCAGAAGCTCCAAGACTGTGGTTTGAGTGTGGTGTCAGAAGAGCAGAAGTGCAGTTTAGAAAAGGCTAATGTGAAGTTTCCAAGGCAATCCCAGTAGAAAAGCAGGTCGGTTCAAGCTGGCTGCTGACAGGTGGGGTGGCTTGCAGAAATATTCCTTTGACCCTCAGAACTCCACCCAAAAGTTCAGCTCTTTAATCCAGTCCTTCCAGCTGCGCACATCACTCTGGCATTTGAGATAAAGTTTTTACTTTTTTAGGGACATCACAAAGCCTCCTCCCCTCCTTTCCTAGTGTCCTCTCTCATTTTTTTTTTATTTAAAGTTCAACATAGAGATTTTGTTTTCTCTAGGACAATCTACCACTAAATCTGGCTGCGCCGTTTGACTAAACTTCAAAATGAAACACACTAGGCTGGAAATGACTTCCAGGCTCTCCAAGAATCAGGTGGCTCCAGCGCATTCAGGGGACTCTGGCTAGGACTGAGTCAGCAGAAGCACCCGCACTTCTTCCTGGGGGGAGTGCAGCTGCAAAGCAGAACACAAAAACAAAAACACCAACAATAAGAGCTTCCATGTCAGCCAGCTGAGTAATAGGAACATTTCCACAGCTCACAGGACACTCTGCCCTCATTTAGGGTGTCCAAAAAATGTGATATTCAGCAGGTCTCCATAACTACCATGTAATACATTTGCTGCTTGGTGTTTTAAAGACAAATGAGTAGGGTTTTGCTGTTAGAATTAAAAAGATGTCCTTAGAAGTGTGGGAAAATTGTTTCTTTTCTTCTGATTTTGCAGAGAACCTGAAGGCCAACTTCTGAAAGGTACAAGCAGCTCCTTTTTTGGTTAACTCAGAAACCTCAATATCACTTTAACGAACTTTTCAGTCCCTGGTGGGAATTATATCATGAAGATCAACTCAGGTGAACAACATTAGGTCTTGATGCCTCAAGCAGAGGAAGCCTAGGTGAAATTTCTCTTTTCTTACCCTGAGTACTGCCATTTTTCTTACCCCTGAGTACTTCAGCTTGCCAGCAGAAATATTACTGCCAAGAGAGAGTTGCCACAGAACAGTCCCTGCTCCCAAAGACTTTAAATCAAAGCTAGAACTCCCTCCAAACTAAATCCATACTGGAGTGTGAATGGCCTGATTTTGGGGGCAAAGGTTCAACCTCGCTTCTTTTGTCCCCATTTCTTGCTGGGGCATCTTACTGCCTCTTTTCTTCTCTTGAGGAATTTTGGTGGAAATGTGTATACTCAGCTGTCTGTTTCTTTCCAGAAGCAGAGTAAGTCCTCTAAAGCATCCCTGTCCTGCCTCCTTCTTCATCTTCACAAAGCTGGCCCAGCAGTCAATCCCCAAGTACACAGATTCACCTGGGATCACTGCATGGAACAGTACTTCATTCTCCAATGGCAGTAGTCTCTAAATGATCATATAAATCCAATTATTTTTCCTTTAACGCATCTGAAAGCCCCAGGACCTATTCACCAGACTAAAATTTCATATCATATTTCATTATTTTTGCCATGAGAAAAACTTACTATTATGGATGTCGTAATTCCCATAATCCCCAGTGAAGATCATCAATCAGTCTGTGAAACTCATGAAAAAAATACATATTAAGAAAATAATTGGGCTAAACAGGTTGTTGGCTTGCTTTGTCCAGAGAAAAAAGAGATTTTTCTGGCTGTCTCCTCACAAGAGAAGTTTCATTCACCTGAGCTGATAACACAAAGTACAGGGTAGAGCCACTGCAATGATGAGAATTAAAAATTTAACTATCCTGTGTATTGCTAAAAAAAAAGCATTTTCTTAAAGCATAAATTCTTTTACAGTGTCATTAGCAGAACTAAAATTTATTGACTGTCATAGGACTATCTGCTATTCTGCATGTTCCGTGCAGTAGAACTCAAAATATTTCAAAATGCATATCTCTAGATTAAATTAATTTGTGATGGATTTCAATGAGAATATTGAATTATTTACTGTTCCAACAATAGTCTTTAAGTTGTTAGCAGAATAACAGCATGTATTCAGGCTACCATGAGCTGTGCCTATCCCTAAAATCCATTGATATCGCTGGATGTTCTTCGGTCACAGTGACAGAACTGTGCAATAAACTGCTTGATTGTAGAAATGAAGTTACGTTAGCCTACTGCTGAAGTTTGAAGAGCGTGAGGAAAAAAAACAAGGCTGCAGCACAAATGTTTGTTCAGCTCCCATGGTTCTTAAAAACATTGGCCTAAAAATGAGGCGTTTGCACTGGAAACCACAGCCAAACCCCACAACAGAATGCAGCATACGTAGCGGTCAGACCGTGTAGTGCTTTCTTGCGAGGTCATAACTGCAGGCTGAGGGAGCCAGCATCCGTAATGCAAGATAGGTCCCTTGAAACACAAATGTCTTCGGCATATTTTAGGAAGAGAGAGACATCTCCTGGATGAACTGTAAATTTGCTATTCACTCTTCTGTAAGTGTGCTTAGTAAAACATGAAGAGGGTTACAATTATCTGCAATATAGTTGTATGCTAGGTAAGAGGAGTTCTCCTAGTTCCATATTATATTAGTTCAAATTAATTTAAACATATTGTGTCATTGATATTAAGGGGAAAATAACAGTGTGTCTACAAAGAAAAAGAAAACAAGTTTAAGGAGCATGGCCCTAGTGCCCAGTAATAAGACAGGGAATTAAACTGTGTTTTTTTTCTAGACCTTTCTTTTGTAAAACTCTTTTCACCACTTAAACATCATAATCCTTTTATGGCTCTGTAACTTCAGATTACCAACCACATCATATCACTACTGCTTAGAGGTAAGTTGGTTTCCTCTTTTATTCAGAACAAAATTTGATATGCCATATTATAAAGAAAGGCATCGCTTCTCATCTTTCCAGTACCTTACCATTTTCAGGAAATGCAGAAAATGAATAGGAAGTCTATCACTAGGTTTTCTATTAGTAGCAAATCTAAAGGTGGTAAGTCAATTGTTATCTAGGCAGTTCTCTAAACAGCATTAAATTTTCTGAGTGTGAAGTCCCTGGCTATTGCTTTTTCAGGAGAACAGCCAGTGTAGTTCATCTTTATGGTCTATTTTTGTTCCTCGTAAGGAATTTCCTAGATAAATTCTCAGTGAGACACAGAAGTTAAATCACACATTTGATACAGAGATAGGGTTGTTATACCTTATCCAGTTTTCACTGGATATTTTGTTTCCTGGTGTTAAGATAAAAACTAAAATAAACTTTCTAAGATTATCAGCGATTCCTGTTAGAGGAATATATTGGAAACAGAACCAGTAGACTTCCCATTGCACAAAGAACAAATGGCTTCTTCTGTGACTGACTGTCCCAAGGATCATATATGGATCCCTGAAAGGAAACCCTAGGTCCATGCCCTATATGAATTGCCTTGCCTCATGGTCAACATTACTGCAGAATATGGAGGGAATATTAACATTGCGTCCAGGGGCAACCAAGAAGCAACAGTGAGAGTTATACAGGTGTGTGTGGCAATTACTGCAGCATTTCCAGATTTACACTGGAAAAATGAACAGCCAAAGATGGATGGACAGCGAATGGAGAGTCATTGCTGATCAGTTGCAAATATCAAGGACTTGCATCCAGATCCCTCCCACCAGGATTTGGATACAGAACTGAGTTGCTGCACTTAAGGATGCTCACAATTCAAGCTATCATTTTAGGCAAGGGAGGCAGAAAAGAGATTCAGCCTAGGATCGTACTAACTTGTCTCACCAGGGTGCACCAGCGTGTTCAGTCATCCCTTATTGATACCTTCTTGTCTTCAATAAAAATGTAGTCTGGGAATCCTCTCTCTGCATTAAGATACTTCAGATATAAATCAAAATGTGATAAATCTGAGCTTTTGCTATCAGCCCAAGAAAAAAAAAAAAAGCACACAAAATACAGTGGCATAAACAGCTGCACACAAAAAGCTATTGCATCTTTCTTTGAGGTTTAGGTTGATTTAAATGTTTATTTATGTTGCCAGATAATACCACTCTTTTGCCTCAAAAAGCAATCCCTAAAGTCCATGATTAAGTAAAATCATGGTAAGACTAATGTAGTGCTTTTCATACCACTCATCAGACCTGGGTGAATCTGGATTCTAGCTGTTTAGTGTATGAAACTGTTTGCAGTGAGTTCACAATATTATAGTGGGAATAATTTCTTGAGTAACAGCTTAGTTTTCCAAGTGCTTTCAAATGTATGTGCACTCTCAGATTGCTTTGAAATTTGTACCTCATCAAAGTTCCAGTTAGGCTTCACAGCCTTGATTTGTTATTTTTTCAATGAGTTTCCAAGATACATTGCCCTCTCAATGCACTGGATACAAGTTTCCTAATTATGGATCAAATCTTTCCCGTTTAATCACTCACTAAGCTTTCATCTTGGCACTTACTGACACTCAACAAAAGAAATATTTAAAATGTCATAAAAGTATTGGTTGTAGAAGATGACTTTCCAGTGCCTCTTGATATAAATTGACATCACAGAGTCAAGACAGTTTGTGAGCAGACTAGTTTCAAGGTGGTGTGTGGCAGCCTAAAAATTATATCCATCTACTCACAGGTTAATTCCTACTCTGCCTGTATCAGCATCTTTGTAAATTCTGCTCCGGAATACACCCAAGCTGATATACCCAGTCAAGGGTCCCAGGCCAGACCCTGCTGCCTGGTTGCGACCCAGACACCAGAAAAACCTGTTTCTTCCAGCACTATATGCAAAACCAGACTTCAGCATAGCCAGGACATGCTGGGGAACACAGATAAAACATAATCCTTTTAAAATGCAGGTCCCACTGATTCTGTTACCTTTCTGCCATCAGTGAACAGGTAATGGGGATTTAATCTCATTTTACAGAATCCCAGACTGGTTGAACTTGGAAGGGACTTCTGGAGTTCGTCTAGTCCAACCTCTTGCTCAAGCAGGGCCACCTAAAGCAGGTTGCCCAGGACCATGTTCAGATGGCTTTTGAGTATCTCCAGGGATGGAGACTCCACAAGTTCCATTTATTGGTTTTGAAATGAGATGTTATTTTAGCAAAGATTGTTTCCATTTTTATGACCTCAGCAACATCTAATCAGCAGAGCTCAAAGGGCAGTTAATTGCAAGAGGGAGAGAAAGAGTGTAAAGAAATGTGTAACCAATAGTCAGGTACTTTTAAAGCCAGCTTTGTCTCCGGGGTGTTATCTAGCTACACCATGAGTCTGAATGGGAGCCAAGTTCCTGAAAAAAACAAACACACCCTCAGGTGTTCAGGTACAGAGGGGCAGTTATACATAGAAGAATGCATATATGGGAACCTACAGCTGTGGCCCTAAAGCCTTTCTAGAGATAAGACAGATGGGAGCACCTTGGGAGGGAGGGAACCAATCTCAGGAGGGACTATCCTTCAGGTGCAGTGGCTGGAATGAGCAAGCACCAAGAAATGTCTTTCAGTATGCCTTAGCTCTTCCACCATGAGTCTCCCTCAGGGTCTTGAAAGAAGAGGACTTGGAAAGGGAAGAGAAATTCTGAGGCAGAGGTAGGGAGCACGAGCAAGATATCTCAGCATCTAGTCCTAGCCCTTTCCCTCTTCGTTGCTGATGCCATCAGAAAGACCAGCTTCTCTTGCAGCTTTTATCATGTAGGATATGAAGCAAGAAGTCCTATGAATCATAGTAAACTCTTCTGACCCTCCTCCCCATCCATTTTTTTGCAGCTTTTCAGTATATGCCCTTTCAATGCAATTAACAACATTTTCATACCAAGCGCAAGGTACATCTATCCTCAATGCACAGAGTATCCAGTAGGTTTACATATACTTTACTGTAGGAAAAACCAAAAAACCTGATTCCAAGAGTGGGCAGAGCTGAGGTCATACACCAGGAAAATTGTACTGTAACTTTACCTTTTGCTTTTTTCATGAGCTTGACATCATGCCCTGGCAGAGCACAAGGCAGCAGGAGGAAGTACAAAGCCAGTATAACTCCTGGCTAGGGGATATAGCAGTTGTTACTGAGTCCAGGAGACATCTAGATCATCAGATTTGGATTCTGACAAATTTTCCAGGCCTGACACTTCTTCTACCATGCACAGGTTGATTTCTGGCTTGCCAAATACATTCGGTCTTCATGGATATTCCTTTGTTACTAGAGCACGTGCCATGGTTTAGTCAGACAGTAAGGGACAGTTCTTTGTGGGCACAAGAAATATATTTATCCCACAGGACAGAGAGGGCACTACCTAGAGCTTCTTGCCTTCCACTTTAGCACTCTTCCAACACTTCCCAAAGATAAGATTCATCTTTCTTCAGAGCTCCTTTTCCTCCTATTGCAGAGCTCCCTATTTCCAATAGCTCTTGCACATTTCTTCCTGACCCATTCCTGTTGTTGTTATTTACCAATCAACAAAGAAAAATAAAGATCCCAGATACCACTCATTTCCTAGGACTTCGGTCCTTTGAGATCTGTTCAATTGCAGCAGTCTTGATAGCAGTTTTCTTAACAGCAGTGATTGTCAGTTTGGGGATTTTTGCTAGAGGAATAGAAGTGTGGTAGTAGTGATGCATGTGGTTTGCTTTCTTGCATAACCATTTATCATTTGCACGTTATGACGTTTTTGAATAATGTTTTATTCTACTTGCCTTGTAAGAAGTTGCAGCAGTTTCCAGATTTTATGTCTCTATACGCCATTAAATGTGGCATTAAGTGTCCCACTTCCGGGTCTGATAACGATGCATTATGGTAGCAAAGCTTCATAGTGACTTAATGCATTGGCCATATCGGCTTGTTTTTCTTAACAGGCCTGTAAATGGAACAATCTAGTTTTTCAAGACTTTCTGAGTGACAGGATATTTTTAAACATTATGTAGTCTATGGGATAGTATGTATGTAAGTTTGATAAAACCGTTATACTGGACTGCAACATTTTTTAGAACTCCTGGTTCTGAACAGTCAAACCCTTTTCTCTTCTTGTCTCTAGGAACATGTCATAAAAATTCATGTTTTGAAAGACTAGTTGTCAGTTATTTCAGAGCCAAGCCTGGAAAAATTCTTAATACCAGAGGTCCTGTTTCTTCCAGTGACCAAGAAGGATATTTGATATTTTACAGAATGGAGAGCAGCAAGCAGATCTCTTTCCTCAAAGTGCTGTCAGATCTCATCCCAGTGTGAACAGTAATAGTCTCATAGAACTTTTTTCAATAAGATATCTTAATCTCAGTGTGTGACTGTAACCACATTTTTTCATTCAGGTACGTACAATGAGCTGACTAGTTTGCTATACAGTACAGCACAACTCAGCACCTTGGGTGGGTACTGCACTGAGTTAGGCATTATCAATCGCTGGGTGTTTTAGTCCATTTCCCATGCAAGCCTCTTTGTCCAAGTGTCTTCTTGGAGAGTATGTAGACTGCTAATTATCTTTAAATTCAGAGATTTGATTTCCCCCTAGCTTTCTACCTACCCCTAGAGTCATTAGGTTTGGCCAGACAAGGACAAGTGTAGCCATACTGGGCCAGGCTTGCTGCTACCCAGTGAGAGGCGGGCTGTATAGGGTGGTGGCTGTTATTGCAGGTAGAGGCAGGTCATATTTCCAGAGGCACTGTGCCATCATTTCTGTTACCCACCCAGCAGGAACAGCAACAGCTATTAGACACACTCCCCCTGGCAGGAGTGACTGAGGCCCAGCCCCTGTTCTTGTAAAATTCAGAGGTCTGAAGCCAGCTTCAATTCTCCCCATAGACAAACCCTGACTCACTACATATAATTGAAACCATTTTAAGGAATATAGTATTGCAAAGAGAAGTAGCATGAAATATTTTACCAGTCACACTGAATAAAGTTTTCTGAAGTGGTTCCTCCGGCAATTTTGCAAGGGTGTTTGCTCTACTTGGGGTGATTCTTGAGGCCTGGTTGCACCCAAGGAAACAGGACTGGACATCTGGCTCATTAATTTCATTTTGTGAAAAAATGGCATATTGTGTATCATAGAAAGAGAATATCCCATTCAAATCTAGTTTTGAGTCCATCACTTCACTGAGAAAACACGGTGGGAAAATATTTCTTGAGGCCTTAGCACTTTCCACCTAAGACCAACAAAATCCCACCGGAGCTGATGTCACTCTGAATTGATAAAGGGCATGTTCAATCATGCAGCTGCAGTCTCATCGCTGGATAAATCTCTGGACCAGTTGTATTAATTCTGCTCCATCACATTGGAATCCGCTTTCAGAGCTGCACTTTGCTCCTAATGGCTCTTCTTTACTTAGTGTTAGATAAAAAGGACCAGGAACTACAGAAACCATGAAGGAACACTGCCCAAATCCTGTTCTGGCCAAGCACGATCTGAGAATTTGACAGGTTTTCTAGTAGATGATAACTACTCCTATACATTGCGAACTCAGAGAAACTGAAATAACAGTTTTCTACTTAGAAAATGCTCTCAGAGCAGTGTCCACATCTGTGTGTCAACAGTGTCATGCTCCTGAAGCAAGGTGTCGAGGCTCTCCGTAGTGCCTCTCTAGTGTCAGTGTCAACGGGCTGTTTGAAAGCTGTAGAAACACCCTCATGCAACAGGCCAGATGTGGTCTTATACTTTCCCAGCTACTGTGTCACAGGCAATCTTGAACTTCAGGCACAATGTATCAAGAGCTTATTTCTGAAGTTGAAAAATCTTAGATATTTCTTTTAACAGAACAGCACCTTGGAGCATGTGATGAAATAAAAGAGAACAAATACAGTAGGAAAAAAAAAAGATAAGCGATCATAACCTTGAATTTGATACACAGAAACAATGCCAGACAATACTAAATACATCTCCAGAAGTAGGAAATAGAAGATATTTCTTTATGCATTTGATGTGTTTCCATATATACTTATCTCTATGTTATAGATAAAGGGATCTGTGATGCCCAAGTCATCGAAGAACCAAGAGTACAGTAGTTACAAAAGCCTGCACTGAGAATCATATTGCAGAGTCACATTTGTTTCTATACTGTGCTCGCCAGCGCTCCAGGCTTTTAACCGGCTTTCTAGTTCAGTTAAATGTTATATCCACACTCAGCCAAAGCAAATAAATCAAGCTGGGCCTAAGCTGCCTGTACAGAATCATCTGGACGTCTCCTGAAGGCATTCCCTTGTGGACTTTTCCTGCCTTGCCCTTGTGCCAGGATGTAAAGTATTACTGGACAGATCACCTGCATTTCATGCTGCTGCACCTGAGTACATACGTCCTGCAGACCACACCTGACTACACAAGCCAATTTATGCCTTTTCAGCTGCAGCAAATTAAGCTAAAGACTGGACAAGCTGTCTGTTGATAATCATATCTTAACTGTATGACAAAATCCAATTACATCTTCACTATTGACAGCCACCAGGGACAGAGATGGAGCTCTTTAGTAGGACTGGGTTTCAAAAATATTGGTACTTGATAATAACAATCTTACTACTTACTTTCCTATGTCTGCTTTTGTTGATAAAAAAGTCAGTTAATATATTTGAAACCCTAGTAGGCTCTTATTCAAGGATATTCATTATAAAGAAGCACATACTAAATCTCAGATATAATGTAGCTCTAGCCCAGGTCTTTTGAAAAATCAAATATTTTTGAGATGAGAAATGCCACTTTCTACCAGAGCATGAAATTACAGGTTTTACTCCTTGATAAAATGTGACTATCCAGGTGTGTCAATATTTCCCCTCTGCCCAAGGCAGGACCTATCAGTTCTCTGTATAACAGCTGCCCGAGTCACTTGACTAGACAATAATATGTGTCATATCTGATTTAGTTGACATTAACAGTTACGTTCTTGCTTCACTGTTTTGAACAGGCAACAGGATACTTTTGAATAGAACTTATGACTTGTAGTAATACATCTTTGCAGTTATTTGGGAGATTTTAATACACAGTGTCAATAAAATTCTGTTGTGTACTGAACAGAAGAATAGATTTATCATTTTCTCAAAGTTTCAACCATATGAAATAAATCTTTCATGGGAGTTTCTAAAGTATCTGCCATCACAGTGCCTCCATAATTCAGGAATTATAGCATAGGAATGAACTAAACTACGAACATCTCACAAACTGCTGATTAATGCCTGATTAAAGCAGTACCAGCACCATCAGACATGACAGACATTTAATATTATCACCTGAGCAGTCATAACCAAATTTAGTAGAAACATTGCAAAATCTCCATCCTGCCATCTAGACTTTCTCAACAAAAAAGAAGACCTGAGCATGTAATAATTCAATAGGATGAGTTTATATCTCATTATGAGTCAAATCTCAATGTATTTTAGCAATTGTCTTAGAAGAAGACATTGGTATTAATGTCCACTGTCCCTTATGGAAAGAATGATGTCCACAGGATATTAGGATCTCTGATCACTACAGAAACCTCTAGAACAAGTTTATTTACCAAATAATAAAGAAGGCAGAGTTAGACCGCTTTCCATTTCTTTTGCAGGTGAACACAAATCTGTGAGCCCAGGAATGAGGACATTAAGGTAACCCGTTTTCCCTAAATACTATAGAAGTTTTATATAGTAGCTGCTCTTTTTTTTTTTTTTTTTTTTTTTTTTTTTTTTTTTTTTTTAAATGCTAAATGCACAAAACAGTCTGAGGAGCAGGGACTGGAGCTACAGTGTCTCTTTGGTCACATGAACCTCATGCTGTTGGCAGCATATCAGTCTAGCTTCAGTAAGACCGTGAATATCTAAAATGCTCATTTGAATTCAGATGGTATCTGCATATTTAAACTTTTTAAGGCTGAGCAAAGAATAGAAGAAAAGTATTCCTCCTCTGGGGTGTATACTCTAACTACTAGGTCAGTGTATCAGTGTCAGGCATAACCCAGCATTTTAAAACAGTAAGTCATTCATCTATATTCAAAACCAAGATTTACACCTCAAAGGGCAGGAAATGCACTGGACCTACCAATGACAGTCTCATACAGACATCTAATTCATAATCCAGGGGACAGACACACAGCCTCTCTCCTGTCTGTTGGTCAGTTTATATATCTGCCCACCAACTGGGCTGTCTGCCAAGACTCCTTCAGACAATTAACTTTCCCAGTTGCAGCAGCAGCATAGGTGCCTAGCTGACACTGGACAACTCTGCTCTGAAAGCAGGGCAGATACAGTTCAGGGAAATGTTTGTTATACCAACAAACATTGGCAGAAAAAAGACGAAAGCATGTTTGACCATTCCTGCACCAATCTTAGTGGTAAGCTTCCTTCAACCAAAAGTCACGCCTAGGCCCCTAGAATATACCTCTCAAATTTACCAAGAAATATGTGGCCTCTCCTCACACTTCTGCTCAACTTCCAAACTTGAATGAAGATGTGGTTTCATTATGTTGGACTCTTTTCCTTTTGCTTTCCAGCTTTTGTCTTCTTTTCTACTTTGAGTTCAGCCAAAATCCATCATATACTACAGCTTTATCAGCTGGGGAAAAGTCATGTGGTGTAAATGCGCTGATGGCTCTGATGACTCTATCACATTACAAATCAATTTGCTTCACTCATGGAATTGAACTATTTTAGTACCAAGCCCAAAACCACTACTGTCAAATGCATCCTTGAGAGGCACATAAATTTCCTATACACTTTTAAAACATACTTAGTCACAAAGTGATTTTAAAAAATGGTAAACACATTCTACATGTTGCATGGCACTTCGGTAAGATGCCAATCCTTTGTCACAGACTCAGTCTTCACAAGCCAGCACTGGTGGGGTTGTGAGTATTTCATTGCAGTCAGTTCATTGTTTCCTATTTTCCTTCAGTCTCTACCTGTCTCCCACTGTTATCTGTAGATTGCCTACAAAGGCAAGGTACTGTGTGGTTAGGGATTGTCTATTTTGTTGTTTTGTGGGGGTATTATTATTATTATTATTATTATTATTATTATTTCTGTACAATGCCTAATCCATTGATCCCAGAATCAGATCTTTCTAATTTTCCCATTTTTTAGCTGAGCTCCAGTGTCAAAAACAAATGCATATAGTACTTTTTCAGTTTCTTTGAGCTGGAGCATGATCTGAACAAGAATTCTCATATTGTGCCTGAGGGTGTTTTGTGCCTGGCATTTCCAGCTGGTTTCCTATCCAAATACCAGAGACACCTAGGGCTACTGGGGCTGCAGGATCAGGAATGTTCAACATACATTTAGCCTGGTGTGGCTACAGTGCTAAGTATGACAGCTAAACAAGTTATTTAAGATAACTGCCAAAGGTCTACACCAATACCTGGCTCCTCATCAAAGCAATTATCTGTGCTAAAACTGTGCCTTTGTTTTCCTGCCACGTTGCTGTAAAGGGACATAAATCTTTTGAAATACCAATAATGAAAGTTTTATAAGTCTCTCCTTGTACCCCGGTGATAAATGGGGGATGGGGGATTTTTAACAACAGACTTCCAGTGGATTGATGTATCTAAATCCCTTACACCCTTTGGAAATTCTCTTTCAAGCACGACAATGCAACAAACTGAGGTTTACTTCTCCCTGTTCCTATTTTCCTCTATCAAATTTAAGCTGTGTAATATGCACTAAGTCCACCTGAGAAGCCCTTAGCAATGTCATCATACGTTGGCATGATTCCTCAGAAAAAACAGAAATGTACATTGTACTATAATTCTTTAGAATTTTCAGCTCCTTTATAATACTGTAAGGAGTATAGTACTTATAATACTATGTAAGTACTATGTTGTACTATTCTCCTTTATAATTTTTCTGAATATTCTTCAGAGAATATACACATCAGTATGTTTAATCATTTTTCACTACTTTTTTCCTACACCATTTAACACAGTTAAAAGCACCATTGTTTTTCGTAGCATGTCCAGTAGAATATATACAAACTTACTACCAGTCTTTCCCCACCACACAGGTGGTGAAACTTGACCCTGTCAGATTCTTGTTCTTTTTCCAGCTGATGTCTATAAAAGTTCTCCACAGACAGGATTAGCAGAATTGACTCAAGTTTCCCCAGAAAAATCTGTCCTTTGTGCTTTCACATACACTTGCAACTTGGGTCTAGGTCTGGCAGATGAAAGGGTGGTACATACTCTGGCCCTTTATGTGAGCCTGGTATAGTCAAACTGAAAACCACATGGGAAATAAACGTATATTCTTACAAAGAAATTGTGAAGCTCTGGGCAAAGCTTTTTTTTTTTTTCCTCCTGTTGTGTCAGTTTGTTTGGTGTTACCAAATGAAGCAAGCGTCTTCTTCAAAAAGAAGCTTGTATAACTTTCCAAATGAAGAAAAAAAATGGCAAAGTGTAGGATGAACTTTAAACATCTTCAACAATCCAAACAGGCCAGGCATGAACTGAAAAGAAAACTATGGAATGATTTATACTACCACATTGTTGCTTCAGAGGACAAAGGAAGCATGTCCCAGCAGCTGGCCTTGTGAGGGAAGGAGGTCACAGATCTCTGCTTATACTCTGGTGGGCTCCAGGAAGGGACTTTTCTAACAGTCCACGTCAAACAGGAGATCCCAGGCAGGTCACAGAGCCTGTGATGAAAGCTTAGCAGCATGCCTGCACTTTCAGGAGTCACAATAAAGCCACAGTCTTTTACAAAAGCTCTGCCACAGCTGGGCAGTGAAGTTAGCTGGACTCCAAATTTGTTATCCCAATGAGAGCAGCCATTCTCAACGCAGCGGTGGGTAGTGTGTGGGAGGTCGCTCATGGCCCCCCAGGTGGCCCTCAGAGCTGTTTCTGGAGTAGGGACGAAGCATCTGCTCATCTTCAAGCTGTGGTGCTTCCCACTGGTGGAAGGTCAAGTGAGGGGGTATTTGGGGGGTTTCGGAAAACCCTTTGCTAGCTACATTTGTCAGGTGTTTCTAGGCTGTATATTCCCTTAAAGCCATGTTTTTTAAAAATGTCACAACTTTATAAGAAGTAATAAAGTTATAGGAGAACCAAACTAATCTGCAATGGTATGTCAAGGTATAGCACAGCACTGGGATACAGGCATCTAACACAGGCTGAATACTTAGAAAGACAAGTATACCTTTATACCAATATAGTCAATAGTATATGTTAATATAAATAAACAGCTGCAGCCATTAGTTCTAAACAAGTTGGTATTCCACTGACTTAATAGGTGTCCAAGTGCAAAAGCTACAGCAGCTAAAAGGACAAAATGAGAGTGATATTAAAAAATAGCCTGGAAGAATATTAATGTGATGTGGATTTTCTCCTTCCCTTTATGAACATAGGTGTGTTAGAACAGGAAAAGAAGTGACAATGGAGCCTTCATATAGGGTACTACACCTAATATATGTGAGATGGGTGTTTTTTTATAGCAACATCGCAAGGCAAAAATTTAATTTGGTGGGAAATTACAGGAAATTCCTAAAACTCTTCATTGTTTATGGGTAATTATGTTTTGGTTCTAACTTCGTGATTTGGAGGAGAATTTACTTTTAGGGGGAATCTCTGCAGTTAATGTTCCCACTCTGATTAAAAAAATTACACAGAAAAGTAAATAAAGAAGTGGAGTCTTGTTTAACTACACACTGAAGTATCACAGGGAGAATGTTCCCTGTGTTTGGCCTGCTGGATAATTCCATTCAACAAGTTATCAGCACAACTCGCTGTTACTTTTCTCAGCATTGGTTTCAGATGCATAAGCAAACTAATTGCCATGTAGAACAACAGCATATGGTGCAGAAACTGATACTATTTAACCCAGTTCAGAAAGTTCCATCTAGTTTTTACATCTATTTTTTAAAATAGAAATCTCACTGTCATGAAAACCCTTCAGGTTCCCATGAAAATGTGTTTAGAGAACTAGAAGGAACTTTTGAAGCCACTTTTTCCACAAGGGAAAAAAAAAAAATCTCAAGCTGGAAGTTTAAAAACTATCCTGTACCCACTATAAGGAAAACAGGAAATTAAATATTGGCCACAAGATCCTTTTCCAAGTTTTATTGATGTAAGGATTTTAACAATGTGTTTAACTGTGTAACGAATTCAGCAATAGTTACCACGAAGCTTCTGCTTTTCTGTAAGTATTTACTGTCCCCACTTTAGAAGTCTCTGCATCACAAGGGGTGTAAAAGTTATTTTTAAATTTAAATTATGCTTATTAAAAACTTCAGAATTGCCAGGAGAGCCACTGCGATGAAAACCCTGTTATATATTTTTCCAAGAAGATTTACAACCTACATTAGACACAGCACTCAGCCATAAAACCAAGTGAAATGTGCAGACCTGACACACTTCCTCTGTGCAACAGAAATTAAAATATATCCCATGAATGTTGTCATAGTAACATGTGGGAAACATTAAAAGAAGTCAACATGATGAACAGGTATAATTTATAATTCTCTAAAATCTTACCCCACACATTGCTCATAAATCATTCAGCTTGAGTCTGTAGTACAGAGATGTTCAACTTTCCATGCTCTAGTCATACTGTTGACTGTAGTCATACTGTCAACTAACAAAATAAGTGCTGGAAAAAAATACTCGATGTCAACTGGGTCTTACAATCTGCTCCCTAATAGAGATATCCAAACTTAAAACCAAAAAGGACAATATCAGCTTTACAGTTTCTAAATGGATGTTCTGTATATTGACATGAGTAGAATTTATTTGTACGTTCAAAATTAAGCACACACACAAAAGGTTTGCAGGACTGAAACTTAAATCAGTGTTTTAAATATGTCTGGGGCAATACATTTCCATGTAGGTTTTTGGACTCCTACGTACTCCCTGTAGCCCATGCTGCACACTAATGGAAATCACTGCAAGTGCTTAACTACTGTTACCTACCATTTGGGATGACAACTTCCAGTGAAGCCTTTCTACAAAAGTTCATGATCTTAAGCATTTCTGGGTTGGCTGTCCTTTCTGAAGTGCCATAAAGCTGGATATTCACATGTATATCCACAAGGGAGCTCCTTCAAGAGGGGAACTCAAAACCTACAGCACTTGAAACCTTAGTGAGAAAATCTTTCTTAAAGGGTTTAGTTGAAGGATTGGTTTCTTTAGAAAGCCTTGGTCTAATTAGCTGTTTAAGACTTTCCTTTTTCATAAAAGCCCTGTGGTTCACCCACATGGAAAATGGAAATATGAAATTAGTCAAAGCACCTGCAGCCCAGCCTTATAGGGAGTTTCATATGGCCCTCTAATTTCAACAACCACATTGTACATTGACAGGATCCAGTTGGCATCTATAATGCCCCCCTCTGGATATTAAAGTCCACTGACTATTTCTATGCCTAGAATAATTCAGTTCAATTTAATTTGAATTTATTTTATAGTCTATATTGACAGTAAAATAACTCTGTACATTTGATTTACATAAAAAATGCTTCCTAGACTATCAAGTGAATAAAAAGTTTAAAAATATCCAGCCATTATTTCACAGGCTGTAACAGTTCCTAAGAAGTAATCAAGCATTTGACACATACACAGAATTATTTGCGCAGCTTTGTGGAGGATACTTTGCATATTATTTGATTTGTAATGATAGTCGTGACATTTTTTTCAGTTTTTAAATAGCTGTAGAACTAGAAAAAAAAAAAAAAACCAAAATAAAGAACAAAGAACACCACCAGAGATACAGGAAAGTAATATAAAAGGTCTTCCTTAAACTCATGTCTGGCTGTTCAAATCTCCTGAACATAGGAGTCCAAATTTAACTCCCTCCATTTGAGTTAATTTCATTTTTATAGCAACAGAAGGGATGGAGTACTGAGGAAGATGTCTGGGCTAGCCTCCACTGGAGCTAGTGGCACAGCTATGGATACCCACAACGTGGAAATGTTGCGGAGCTGCTGCCCAGGCACCAGACGGAGAACAAGGGAAGGTGGGGACCGCCCAGGCAGGTACGAGGGCAGGACAGGCCCGTAGTGGAGTCATACCTGGTTTAGCCCAGGGCACGGGGGGAGGTACACCAACCTGTGGAGTGAGTTTATGGGGGATTTTGAAAGGAAAGGAGACACATCAGAATTTTCTTTCAAATGGAAGAGGAGACGGTGGTCCTACATTTGTCCAAGAGCAACACAGGTGATGCTGCTGCTTGCTTGTGGTGCCAGTAGCAATCGACTCATATCATATCCTGAATGCACAGACACCCCAAAAATCATCCCAGGATTACCTGGGAGTTTATTTGCTCTGTGTGGGAACTTTAACATTGACCTCAGCAGGGCCAGGACGTATCTTGTGCAGAAATCCACACTGATCAGATCAGAACTTATTTCATCTAATGTCCTTTCTACCATAGTGGCTATCAGCAGATGTTAAGAAATGTTTAAGAATATAAGAGGTTAGGAGTATAAGAAGGTTAAAGATACTGCCTGCATTGCAGTGATCAATTTTCTGAGCAAAACCTTAATCTTCTTTAAGAAGTTTTAGCTTAAGACTGTAATATTTTAATGTGACTTAGAGTATCTTTGGATTACCTGAAAGGCAATTTTCCCACACAATACAAAGATTACAACCAGAAGTCAAGGAATATTATAGAAAAAATCCTGAGCAAGGTATCTTGGGCTTTTAAACATGAGTTTAATATGATTTTGATCTTTAAAAAAAACCCATGTCCTGAGACCTATACTTGTATTCACTGTATGCTTCAGTGTAACTACAAGTCTTCTTAATGAGTTTCATTAGCGTCCTTTAATATAAGAGTTTAATTTCATGGACAGTCTTTCATAAAGGATTTGTTTTGCTTTGAAAGCACACTGTTCTGCTAGTTTGTTTGCTGATTTGTTTATGCAAATGCCTCCAAAGAACAGGGCATTTCACAATGTTTTATACAGAAGTGCAAGTCTTCCATGTGCTTCTTTTCCTATGTTCTGTAAAAGAATAATCTTTTTCTGACAATCCATATTGAAATGAAATTATTTCCTACATTTTTTCCTGTATTTCCTATAATTTTGTTGAAAGCATTTGACCACAGCACTCTTCTACTTATTAAAATGAAAATCCTAGAAGGCCATATAACATACCTATACGTGATCCAAACCATTGAGCCATACTGATTTATATAATCTAAACTACTTTGCTTTATTTTGAATGTGTATGTCCATTTCCAGGAGGTTTACATTACTCCTTTGTTTTTCCTTCAGAAAGCAACAGAATTCTGAAATCCTAATTTTCGTTCAGTTGGATATATTAGAAAGAATAGTGAAATGTAAGACATCTAATCACTAGAATCTTACCCCTTGTTGCAAAACAGCCACAGAGTTTGGAGGATGTCCAGCCTTAAAATTAATGAGTGTGATACACAAAGAAATAACTTTAGCCACAATCTGGCTAAACCTTAGTCTGCATTTTTATTGGTTTTGGCATCTGGGATCATATTTCTAATGGATTCACTTCCCTTGAGATAGATAGTGAAAGAAAGGTGTGTAGCCCTAAACTTGAACCTTCTGTGGTTTCTTTGCTTTCTTTTCTGAGATTTAAATAGCATTAATTACATTGTAACCAGAAAAATCAATTGTCTTACAGACTGACAGCATTTGGTTTTGTTCCCAAGATGTGAGTCCTCGTGCTAAGAAGAAATTACATTCAACTAGGACTTGTTCCAACACTGACAACAGCCTTGGGATCAATATTGTAACAGCTTTTGGCTCTCACTTCCCATGAACATGGCTTGAGTAAGCTCAGAGAACCTGTTGAATAGAAGACAAGCAGTACATAAAGGAGATATTGAAATGAATCAGATGCAAATGAAGAAATCTGAGTAGCATATGATAACTAATCTAGTGAGGTCTTAACATTCTCTGCCTGAAGGACAGCAATACTGAGGTGGTGATAACTGTAGGTAACCACCATGCTTTGTTCTCCCTGTCATTTTATATTGCAACATGACTATGAAATCACTGGGGACACCTCTGTGACCAATGTCTTACCCATGAGAAATGGACTGCAACCTCTGAACTAACACAGGGAGGTAAGTGAACCTCTGTGCATTATTCTCCACCAAATCTGGCACTAGATGGATGAAGTTTTTTCTTTCTCTACAGCTAACTGAGATGTGCCAAGCACAAGACTAGGTGTTAATAGGACAATTTCTCCAAGCATCTGCCACTAAGGGGTTGCAGCAAATGGCAGAAAGTGGGACCTGAAAGACCTACAGCATTGAAGTCTATATAAAAACTAGCAAACCAAAGCTCTCCTTGTACTTAGTGGTAAGAAAGGGGCACTTTTAGGGATCATTCATTGGTTCAGATACCAATGAGATGAATGGCACTCAAAAAAACAAAAAAATTACTATTTGCTACTACTGCTTACTACAAATTGCTATTTAATACTGTCCATAAGGAAAATCAGACAGTGATCCCAGGCCTGTGCTTACATTCATTTACTCACATATGTCTCTGTTGGGTTGAGGAATCTCATCCAGACTTCCCAGCAGGTGTTGTGGGCAAATTTTAGAAAGCACATCTGGAAGACAGGCTTTTCTGAATCTGTTTTTCACCAGCAGGAAAATCATGGAAGTGAAAGGCAGGAGTTTAGAGTGACTAGGGAGGGTTAGGGTGTCTTCTTGTGACAAAGAATAAATACAGAATAAAAGCCTTCAGGAAAGTTAAACAGAATAAATTCAGGGAGCTGGCAGTTAACATCCTGTAGAAACGTGTGTAAAGGAAAGGAATTAGGCAAACTGGCAATTCCATTTAAAAATAAAATTAGAAGCATTTTAATAAAGTATCCTGAGGCAAAGGAAAAAGCATAGGAAATAAAAGAGTTGAACTGAATCAGAGGTCTTTAATAATTTAAATTATAAAGAGGAAACTGATAGCAAAACATAGCTAAGGACAAGAATTAAAACAAAGCAGAAGCATACAAAGATACGAAAATAACAGATGCAATTAGCAAGTAATGTAAGAAGTATCAAGAAAACATTTAAGGTATCTATTAGATAGTCAGAGGAAGGTCATGGAAATGGTCTTCCCATCCTCAGTAAAACGGGATAGAGAGGAACAGAAGTTGTCAAGGAACACTTATATGTACAGCTTGGCTAGAACAGCTGGCCACCACTAGACAGTAAACCCATGGTCAACCACAGCAGCTGATCTGGTGCCAGAGTAAGGAAAGAGAAAATCAGAGATTATTCAGATAACCAAGGATTGCTTAGATAAATTATGTCCAGCTGAATTCTAAGTGATTAGGGAGGAGTACACTTCTGCTTCATCTGTGCTCTGAGCTGGCCCATCATGTGGCACCTGCATTTTCAGAGGCTCTGTTGGCTGATTAGCTTGGTGGGAGCCCATAACTACAGAAAAACTAAGCTTGAAAAAAAAAACACCAGCCCTCTTGCTTCTTCTTATTAAAAGCCCAAGAGGGAAAGTGTAAATGCATCGCTTCTGGTGAGTTTTAACTTGGTTCAGAAATTCAAAGACAAGTAATGCTTAGAAACCCCAGAGAAAGACAGCATAAATAGATGATAATTACCTTATTCTGTTCAACATTGTGAAATTGCCACTGAACTTCAGTACCTGTTTAGAAACCTTGTTTCAGAAAGCTCTGCTGTTCTGAAAGGCCTCCCCTCAACCACCCAGAAACTGTCTTGGCCCAATATAAGCATGAGTCTGGCACAGGTCACAGTCAGAGTGCTGCAAAAGCTAAAAAGGGGGATATTTATCTAATACAGATATTTACTGGATTGGCGATCAACGGTAGTTTTCAGGTAGCTTCAACCTATGGCAAATATAGCAAAAAGGTTTTCTTAAAAACTTTTTTCTTTACTTAATAGGTGCACTTCATATAAAAGACTCTTATTTTAACAATATTTGGGGTAGTTGTTTGTGTGACTCAGAAACATCTGAGAGAGCTCTTTTCCTAACAGAGCAAATGAAAACACCAAATTTTTTTTTTGCCAAATAAAATTGCTCAGTCTATCAAATCCTCCTTTCCACATCAGTAGGTACAAAGGGCAAATACTAAGCTGAAGAAATAATTTAGGAAAAATGATGAACTAAATTTTGAGCTTTTTTAGTTTGCTAAAGCTAAAGACAAAAAAAAAAAGTCAATTATCAAATAAGATTAATTCATTTAAAATGTAAAGGCAAGTCCTAAACCAAGAAAGTGGTTCAGATTGCCCTTGTCATATTAAATTGGCCTCTCTGGGCTGATACATCATGGTACAATCTTTAATTATATGACTGCCTACTATCTTAACTTCAGGTTTGCTGCTTCATGCAATGCCCTGTGTGGATTATATTAACAGTTCAAGATGCTGTAGACATAGCGGGAAAGATCCAGCCAACAAGGCAAATGAAATTGTAATCCACACAGAATCTGTCACTAGAATCAGAAATAATCTGTAACGAAAACACAAGACTGATATCCTTAAAGTTTCAATGACTATATCATTTAAAATTTCAGAACTGGGATATCTGCAAAATCTCGAGGCATGTGCTTTGTGAAAAACATGAAACAAACATTTCACTTTGAAGTGGGAGCTTGAAGAACATGTAGCCACAGAACATTTTCCAAGTACAAAAGTTCCATTAAGGTTAAAAGAATAAAAAATCACTCCTAGAATTTTTATGGGAAGAAAAAATATGACATTCAGAATTTTTCCAAATACTATAAAAAATAAAGAAAAATAATACAGAATATTAAACCAAAATGGAATTAGTATCATTCTTTAATATCTGAGATGTTAGGGCATATTGTAATTTTATACAATGGGGAAAAAGACAAATCTGATCATATATGATATTTTTCCCCTCTCCTGACAGAGATAAAGGTTCATACCAGTGCTTGTAAGGTACCCCAAATTACTCAAAAATAATGAAATCATCTTCATTTTTACAACTTGGAAAGGAAATTAAAGTAAAAATTCAAAACTTCAAACCATGAACCCAGGAATTCAGCACAGCATTTTACCATCTTCCCTGGTCTTCAAGGAAGACTGCATTTCCTTCATGTGAAGTTTTCCTGAGAGTGACAATTTAACACATATGTTGAAATGAAAACCTTCTCTACCCATCCTACTGCACCTTTTTAGGAGGAGAGAAAATTAAATTAAGTCATGGTGTATCATCTCTCTGTACTTAGTCACCTATGCTAGGATCACTTTTGCTACTCCATGTCTTTTCTGCCATTCACATAATTTATTTTTCACCAGTATGCTGCCAATCTTCAACCCTTGTCAGAGTAAGGAGAAATGAGGGTTGTTCTGCACCCATGAGAGAAATGGGAAAGGGTGTGAGATCTGGGAGTATTGCACAGAATAAGATGGAGACCCAAGGGAAAATCCATGTTACTTGAACTAATTAAATGCAGTAGTTTTCTGTATTGAGCTACGCTATTTCTGCAAGAACCGTGCTGCAGACAAAACCCCTTTTATTTTTCCATCCTCATCTCACAGGATTGCTGGGGAGGTATGCCACAACAGTCTCTATGAAACTTTTGAAACTGTTTGCAAAAGACAGAGGTTTAAATTACATTACCAGACATCAAGGATAATTTACAAAAGTATTTGGAAAGCTACAGCTTAGATCTTGAGGTGAGAAAGTGTGATGACCTGCACCGTGGAGTCAGGATGTAGTGGTACTTTAGATCTGCTTTCCTTTCTCCTTCACCCAGCTTCAGCACAGCTCATTTAACCATGACCTTTACATCTAGAAATGGTCACTGTGGCACTGTAAACATTGCTGGTGTCCCAGGGACCATCATCTCTGTTTGGGGCAGACTGATGGGTTAACGAATGGGCCAAGGAAACTTCTGGCAGTATTTGTTGGTAATTGCAACTCCAACTTACTGCCAGAGGACTTTCTGAAAAATGAGAAATTAAAATGTTTTAAAGACACACTTGTCTTTCGTAAAGGGTATTTTTAAAGTGCTCCATCTCTCTGTTTTCTCTGGTCTCAGTAATATGTGAGTAACAGATATCCAAAATATTTTAAAATATCTTTAATCTCTAGAAAGCTAATAAACTATTTACTCCATCATACACATTCTAGAAAAACTGTCTTTGAGACATTTGCATTAACCATCAATTTGTATATTGGTTTTTTTTAGGAATGCTTGGTCTGTGTGGATGTTCTCCTTAAACATGGGACATTTGGTTACCTGTCCCCAGTTCCTAATTCAAAAATACCCACACTTCAGCTGTATTTATTTAATACATTTTTTTAAAAAATCAAATTCTTTTTTCAGAATGCATTTGCTGAGTCCAGTCTAGCTTTGTATCACATTTCCTAGATAAAGCAGATCAGAAAAGTTCTGATTAAATTATTTGGAAAAAATGGAGTTGAACCGAAATACTTCAACTGAAATACCTCGTTTCTTGAGCTCTTGGTAGACCACAAGCATCTCCCCCACAGAAACTTGTCTGGCTTCAGAGAGTAATGCCGAGGAGTCAATGCTTCTGCAAGAAGCTGAAGAGATCCAGGCACCTAGATCTTCCCAGCCCTGCCCTCCAGAGCCAAGACCTGGGCCTGTTTTACCTTGCCGACCTTGGGGCTCTCAGGGCCATGGCTCTACAGCATCAGGTTGGAATCCCTTGTATGCATGACTCCCTCGAGTGGTGCCTTTTGGATAAGAGAGGTGACAGTGCTGTGACATCAAATGCCTGAGAGCCTTGAGGTCCTGGCTTCAGCCGCAGCCTCCAGACTCCCATGTTCTGATCACAGAACCAGGATGCTGAAGCTGGAAGAAGCTGCACAAACTCTCCTGGTCCATTCCCATAAAGAAATCAACTTCTTGATCTTTAAAACTTCTTAGCCTACCACATCAACCTTCAAATCATGAGATAACAGCCCATGAGCCTGGAAGTGTTGTAGCCAGCCCAGGGAACGTGGTGGACAGTCAACCTGGAGACCTGGAGCTTGTGCATTCAACCAACACTCCTCTCTTGGCACTGGTGAAAGAAACAGCAATGCCATTTTAATTCACACCATGAAGCTTCTGTGAGCAATTCTTTTTTTCAAAGTTCCAGTTCACTGGATACTTTTAAGCAACAATTATTATTATTATCTGCCAACTTGAAATTCTGTATTTTGGCCAACTCTGAGTAAACCTGAATTGATGTAAAACCTGAGCACTAAGGACATGTAAGTGACAAAATTTATTTAGACTGGCAATGTTTGAGTCATTCTGAAGGCAATGGACAGTGTGTATGGTGAGAATCATGTCTATTAATTTTCTTAAAGTAATGGATGGCTGTTAGCAATAAATTGGGGTCTCCAAAGTTCACTGAAATTATTTGGAGACCTTTCTTTCCACCGCTCTTTCACTTTTAACATCTATTGGCAACAGTAAGTGTCTAAATGGATGCAGAAACCAAATCATGTGCCAGAGTTCATATATAGCACAAACAGCAGGCAATTTAGATTACCAGTTTGGTTATTACTAACAGTGCAGAATTGCTGTGGATGAGGCAAAGTAAAAATACTCTCACAGACTTCTCCATCTCATACATTTATTTTGGAGGTGGATTCTGGTGTGTTTTATAGCTGAAGGTTATGGATAATTATATACTGTCAGTGTTCACTTTCATTATTTAGGCACAAATCCTTCTAGCACTTATGCATAAGCATAGCTTTACTCATTTTGCAAGTTCAATGGGATGACCCATTGTACATGAAAGCAAGCACATGAATAAATCTTCATAGCATCAGCGCCTTAATTTGTACAAGAAGAATTGGATGTTAGAGTAATCTGTTGCTGGTTTAGTGAATGTTAAATTCTTCACAAAATACCAGATGTGGGGAAGAATGCCCAAAGAACAAAGTAGACATGACATCACTTAATTGTCATTGTAGAAATAACAGCATGCATGTAGCATAATCCAACATGTGGGAGATGTGAACAGTTTGATTTATTTTTTTTGTGAAACCAAAGTAAAATTAATGTAAACTGTAACTAAATAGCCAACTCATCAGTCCGTACAAGAACATTCTTAAACAATGGTACAGATCTGAATACCTTCTCTTAAAAGTGAGTTTCAATTTTTCCAGATAAAACCAGTTAATTTCACACCAGCATGCTGATGTTGCCCAGAACATGTCATGTGAGTGTTAGCTGATCCAGCAACCTGATTGCCCCGGGGCAGCACTGCCTCAGCCTCCAGACTGGGAGTAAAGGAAAATGCTCCTTCTTAGAAGAAGTCATGGGCCCACGATGCACCCCCTCTACTACCAATCTCAAGCTGCTCTTTATATTTCACCATCACCATGTAATCACTGGCCACATCCACTTCTTCTGAAGAGCAAGCTGAGCCCTGGATGCCTGAGTTAGCCAACCAGCAACTATACATGTCTGAACAATTAGTATTGGAAAATGCTTCATCTATTGCTAAATCGTAATTGGAACTAAAAGAATTTTCTTTGACATGAGCCTTACTTTAGGATTTCAGAGTAGCCTGAACAGGTTTCATGCTATTTGTGCTGAACCAATGGCAAAGTTGCTACGAATTCGTGAATTCAGGACTTGGCCTGAGTAACCTGTGCTGTAAATTACAAAGGAATGATGCAGCTATCACCCTGTATTTCTCTTCAAATGCATTTTTTCCCCCTATTTTAATTAATGAGTTGGCCAACCTCTCTGGTGTGCTTTACTTTCAAATGCTATAGCTATAGAGATTGAATTGTTATTCTTATGCCTAAAAAATCCTGAGGAGCATAGCATGGATCCCTCAGCAGGTACCAATTTCATGTCCACACTGAGCATCTGCAGGTAGACTGGCTCCAGGCCTGGGCTGTCTTGGAAAAGATGCAGCTAATTTGTGTGCTCCTGGATCCAAGGTGATTGCACATAGAAAAAAAACTGTTTGTGTGTTTCTATATCCATGGCATGGTAAATCCATAACCCAGGTAAACTTCCAGGCATCACTGCTGACATGATTATTTTCAAAATCTATTCCCTTGTCACTTGACTATACACCCAAAAAGGTAAATAGTGACTGATTTTTCCCAGTACTATTCAGCTCAACTTCATTTTTTTGAAATTTTGCGTAATTTGACAATATTTGATAGTATTTAGAAAGTGAGAAATAAAAAAAAAATATGTATTGGAATGATAAGGAGAACATCTACTGAAGTCTTACAGATATCCGTAGTTGTTTGTAGCTCTTTTAAGTTTTAAATAAATGCAGCAGTTAAAGATTTAAATGATTAATACAATTAAGGCACCAGGGTTTTAATAGCAGTCAGAATGAATTCCCGTGACCAATGCAAGAGGGGTTTAAAGCCTTTTTTTAAAAGATGGCTATATTGATACCTGAAATTTTAATCTCATTATCATATCAAATTTTTTATCCTTTTCAGTTTCGCAAATATTTATTAATTTACTGCAATAAACTGGAAGAGGATTGTATGTATGTGTATGCATTAAAATGAGAGCAAAGAAAAGATGACTGGCGTCAGAGTTACAATTCCAGCCTGTAGCCTGCTGGGCAGATCTGCTGAGTGAATTTCCACTCTTTGTTTCCATATTCGTCCCATCATGACAGTAGAAGCTTCTCATACTGCTGGCTGGGTTGTTCCACCTGGGTGAAGAGAGATACTATTCTGAGTATCATAGTATCATATTCTGAGTATCATAGTATGGATTTTTTTCTGTAGAAGACAGAAAAAGAGGCATATGTGGTGGGAAAGCAGACAAAGGTTAGTATTTCTTCCCAGAGTGGTACTTAAGAAGTGTTGCTGTAAGACTATCCACAAGTTAATTACTGTAATAGCAATTAATTCTATCTGTAATGAGTCTGCAAACACATGCTTCATCCATTTCTTAATTGTCCCATAAGATTGCCTGGGTGGATCACAAGTATCCCAGGGGCTGCCCCCAACCCGCCCCCTCCTTGGGCTGCTGCCTTACTTTGGGAGCTGCCTGGCTGTCCAAGTCCCGACGGCCACCTTCTTTGTAAAAAACCCAGCTGAATCCCAGGTGTGAGAGACTTCAATGTGAAAGCCATTTTTTGGTTCAGTTTTCTCATTTCTTTAACTTATTTAACTCCAAGCAAGTGGTCAGCTGTAGGCGAGGGGTTGAAGTGAAATACAAGTGCACCTGCCTGCATCTGAGACTGCCTGACCCCCACAAAAAATTATTCACTAAATGGCTTTCGCTGAGTCCCTGTGTGGTCTGTCCTCATCAAGGGCTGCGTAAAATAGAAGTCTCCCATTCTGAACATCATCTCCATTTCCTTTTGGCTTGATTTTTAATTTCTTGCAGATATGATACTTTCCTTCGGGGAGAAGGCCTGTGCACATGGAACTGCTGTGAACTCATTACACCTGGAAGGGATCTGCTACCTCTGTTTAATTGAGCAGCTTGACAAAGTTACTCCTTTAGGGCTACTCTGAAGTTAATGGGAGATGTATTAGTTACTTGAGCAGTAGCAGGATCAGGCTCTTTGACTTCATCAGGCCTGTCATCCATCTTCACATAAACAGGCTGACAGGACAAGGATTGAAATTTCACAGTCTGATATATTTAGAGATAGTTTAGATTGGATTAGACTATGGAAAAACACTGTGCTAACCAAGATAATCATCCTTCAGATATTGATCTAACCCCTGTCTATTCTAATTTGTTCTTCCAAATCACATTCCCTGCAGCCACCTGCAACTATCTTACAGTAATACTGCAAAGACAGCTGCTGGGATCCCTGACTTTTCCCCAATGGAATTCAATGGTGAAACCCCAACTGACTTTCAACAGTGCAGGACTGTGCCCTACAAGGCTCTCTTTTTCAGCACCACGTTTCCCACTAAGGTGAATGCATGTTTGGAGCCGCAGTGCTGAAAACCATACTGTATATCCCACAATAACACAATGTTTAATCATGAGGCATAGGAAGGGGAATACATCCACAGAAATCATGCCTACAATGCTATATAATGCTACATAGTCTAGCTCTGAACAAATTAGTGGGAGTCCCCAGGGAATGTGCCAGATTTCCAAAACCACTGTACCAAGGCTAACACGCATGGCCCCGACAGGGCTAACGTGTCCCAAGGAGACCGTTGCACCACAATGGCTGTACTGCTTCCAGCATGGCATTAGCTAGTTCCAAGACAGCTAAAGTATCTCTGCATGGTGCTCCCTTGTCATACTTTGATTTAGACACATTTTTAGACCTTTGTTGAACTGGGTCTAAATATATACTTGTGGAACAGCTCCATAGCCTGGATCTCCATTACAACCACAGATTTGGAATGCAACTCTAAACACTTGGGATGACTGAAAAGGGCACACAAAGGGAATGACTCCCTGCAGCCCGGAAAACTGGGGACTTTGCCAGCAAGGTGTAAGGTGGAATAAGACCAACAGGACTCTTAATGCTGTGTCACCTCCTGTTAGATATAAGGCAGGCCCAGTGAAGCATTATTGCCAAAAAAAAAGAGAAAAAATTCATGTAATCTCTGTAAGTGCCACTCCTGCACTGGTTTATACTTCACATAGCATTTTAGTCAAAGCACACTATGGAAATCAAATGGAATTTAATTTTCAGAGCATCCTTTGTCCTGGAGGGAGAGAAGTGAATTAAGGTAAATTGAGTTTCTTCTTCTAATACCTTACACACTGCACATAATAAATGTAAAGCTCTACCAAATCTATACAGATTTGGGATTTTGCAGTATTATAAGACTGCTATCATGGCAGAAGAATAGGCTGCCTGATCCTCCTCCTTAAGATTTGCTGCTAATTCGAATAAAACTAGTCTCCTGAGTCATGCATTTTTCCTAGAATCCAAGCTCTTATGTTTCACAGATCACATAAGAAACTAAAGATTTGGGGTTTAATTTAGTTTGTGTTAATCCCATGAGCAAGACAATTCAGAGTTGCAGCCAGGTGTGCAGCAGGTTTTGGTGTAATTTTGCTAGGTGTTTGCTGAGGTCCTGTACTAGCTCCAGAACTTGTGATCTGTATTTCTTTGTTGCTGGAGGTGATGGAGGGTTTGCTCTGTCTTTTGGCCTCCTATTCTAGTTTGTGAGGTTCAAGGTCCATGTCAGCAGCACACACAGTACAGTTCAATGCTTTGGGTTCAATAGGCTTTAACAGCTCATCGATGGCTTTTGTTCCAAAACCAGCAACATTTCCCTCAAAACCCCCAGCATACTCTGACCCAGCATTACTTACTCTGAACTATAAAATCTTGTGCTCGCTGTTTCTGCTTTCATGGATTCCACAACAAGGGTGAGACGTCCTGCCAAAACACAGGTTTTGCTCCTAAAAAAAAAAAAAAAAAAAAAAAAGGTAAATAACCTCCTCTCTTGAAAAAATTCCTCTGCAACTCATCGATGGCTTGCCAATTTCTGCCAACTTTTTCAAGAGACAATTCTTTATCTTATACATACTCCCAAAACAGTGACAGGGAGGGATTATCAGGGAATCCTTTAAATAGAGAGAGCAACAATCTGTCCATGTTAGGATCAGTAGATTTAGAACTCATTTATAACATTTTTGTTAAACCAATAGAAGATTTAGCTACAGCACTGGCTCACACTCATTTATGAGTTTGACTATTACTTCAAGAAAAATTAATGCCAATTAGTTCTTTTGACAACATGAAAAAATTAAAATGGAACTCCAGAATATAGTCTTAGCAAGACAAAAGTTCCTATTGTACCAATTATTCTGAAACTGGATCTTAAGTATGTGCTATACTCCACAAGTATACTCACAGTATCTCACTTCTGATATTTTTGATTTTTAGAACTTGCAATGATAGAAATATTTCCGAGAATTTCCTTGATTGGTTTATATATTAAGTTCAGTATTTGAGATTTATATTAAGTTCAGTATTTGAGATTGGTTCATATATTAAGTTCAGTATTTGAGAGTAGTAGAAAGTTTTAACTGTACATATAAAAGGAAGAGTGTGGTTGGACTGTAATTTAGATTATTTGCTGCAACTGATGGGATGCCTGAGTACATTGAAGCTGTCACAGCAGAGGCAGATATGGACTGAGATCAGAACAGCAGGTGAAAATATGCAAACACCTATCAATAGTAATAAAAATGATATAATAATGACAATGACCTTTCTCCTAACTTGACCCTCAGAGGGTTTGGTTGTTGTTTTTCTTTGTTCTCGCACCATACAGCTATCAGAGTACTGAGTAGCAAACAGGCATCATTCTCCCTCAAAGAAGAGTGTTTGATGCCAGAAATTGGTATTGGTCTACAGGAAAAGGTCCAGAGAGACAAAGTTAGATGCTTAAATACGCTTGTGACAGTGTGACAAGTTTTGTACTGGGGAGCTATGCAACCTTTGGGTCAAAGATTTCTGAATTGCTGTCATGCCTTGCCCCTCACCGGTCCGTTAGCCACCTCAGTGTGGTTCAGTACAATAGGTCCGACGTCCAGCTCCTGTTGTTGCCTGCCCAGGGTGAAACTAGGCATGGCTCCTCCCACTGACTTTTCAGGCATACTTAGGAGTGAAAACCTGATGTCTCCTGTCCACAGACCTGACATAAAGCCAGTGCCTTTCCTAACCCTGCCTGTCTGTGGGCTGCAACTCCAGCATTCTTCACAGCTTGCAGCTCCTCTGAATGCACAGATAACACCCCAGGCCGAGATGAGGACTCCAGTTCCTTGAAGCAGCGGCAAAGACACGAAAGGTGTTTGAACTCTCCAGGAAGCCATGACAGGGTCTTTCCAGGCCAGGAGACAAGAGGTGGAGAGGCAAGGGATGAGGAGATGAGGCCACAGAACCACCCTGCTCCTCAGTAGGAGTGAAGTTGGACTGGGGCATGGGGAACTGTGGTCGCCAACTGGAGCAGAGAAGGACATGTGACAGGTCCCTGAGCCATGGCCTGACTGTGGCGTAGACTCAACTCATCCACATATGGATGAAGTGCCACCGCCACTGGGCCTGGCTGAACAGAGCAAAGAGGTTGGTTTTAGGAGTTAACATCCATGACTAGGGTAGAGAAAAACTACTCTGCAAGATCAGGGGCAGAGGTGGAGAGGTCAGCAGCCATACCCAGGGCTGAGGCTTATAAATACAACCCTTCCTCGTCTCCAGGCTTGCAGATAGGAGTCAGATCTGAGCACTGATGGCAGATGCCCGGACTGTCACACAGAACATATCAGGATACAATGCTTCCACAGATGACGCACACAGTCACACAGTCACTGCAGGTTTCCACACGTCTGTACGTTTCACAACAAGCAGAACTGCTGCTTTCTCCCCACAAGAGGGCCCTACAGCTTCACTCTCCAGACGAAGGAGTCTGATGTTTAAGGCAGAGCCTTCTAAAACCCGTGAATAACCGTAGTCCCCGTTTCCCATAAGAGGCCACAGTGGGGTATATATTGTCACATACTCAGCAAGGAAACATTCCTTCCTGCTATGAAAGTGTAAGCTATTCTTGTGACTCCTTGTGAGCCAGAGGAGCAGGATTTGAGACATAAAAGGAAAATAAGCCTCTAATAAAGAGAAAGAAATAGTTTTCAGGTCTCCCGGGCTAGAGTCAAGAGGTGTGAATACACCGGACCCATTTTCTAAGTACTGCAATGTGGGAGGAACCTGTCTCAGCTTGTTATGTAGAGTTGTAAACAAAAGTAACCGCAACCTGGAGATAAAACTTATGGTATAAGGCATTTTGCACTAATGCTATCCACCGGCGAGATAACAAACAGAAATGTTAGACATGTGAGACAGATGATCGCTGCCAGGCTCACAGACATGTTTCCTCGGCTGGTAGTGCTGACGTGTGGTCAGTAAATGAAAAATGACTGGAAGAAGCACAGTGTAACCCTGGCTGATCCCTCCCTCACCATCTCCCGGAGCTCCCTGGAGGAGTCCTTCACTGGGGACACTGCAAGGACTCCTGCCCAAGTTTGGAGAGAAGAGCACCTGAAGGATACCAGTCCTCTAGGAAAAGCTAATCCCAGCATCTTGCAATATACAGACACAAAATTTGACTCCTGCTGCAGATCCTAGAAAGGCCAGATAGGACCAATGTCTTAAGCAGTGCAATGCTGGTAAAAGCTTTCCATTTCTCCAAATGTTTTTTCAAACTAAGAGCTGGGACCATGCTTTCCCACAGTGAGCTGTAAGTGGAGGCACATTTTCTCCCTGTCATTTCTTCTCACTGGCATATGCTGGTTCTTGCTTTAACTAAAAGGAAGCAGGATCAAGCTTCAAAAATAAAGTTCTAGACCATCCAAATTAACTTTTTTTTTTTTTTTTTCCCCTAAGTGCTATTTATATGACTTTTAATACCAACCAAGAGATCTCCTACAATAATTTTTTTTTCAGGGCTGGAGGGAAACCTAATGTCAAAACCATGTTTCATACTTTCTATGTCAAATTCTTCAACTACATTATTCTTTTTTCTCCCTTAGTTCAATAAACCATTGCAAATATTTTAAAGGATGGTTACCACAGTTGGTGTCATGTACAACCACACGACATAAAACACCAAACACAGCTACACCACTAACTCCCTATGCCCTCCTGAGCCTCAGTAATGTCCTTTCAGCAAACCAATGCGATGGCACAACCTCAATAACTGTATAAAATTCCTCTTGTTGTCTTAACAGTTCTGAGACAGATATAAAGGAAGACTTGCAGGAACTTTAGGACTACAGATCAGAACAGATCCTTACAGTGTTTGCTGAACAGATGAACAATAAGCTCTTCAAGAGTAAAACAAGCGAGTGGAACAGCCAGCTCCGCTCAATACACATCAATCCCAGGAAAAAGAAATGTTTGTACAAAGCTGCACAACCAGTGTGGTCACCTAGAGGTTTTTCATCATGTGTTTCATATATTGACTAATTCCAAACATATTTTACTTGGGTTCACTTCCAGGTGCAAGGACAAACATCTAGTTAACTCAGAACAGCTAAGGGCTTATTTAGGCATGGATGAAAATGGTCACAATTAATAGTTTGTTCAAAGCTAGCAGAAGTAATACTGTTGGCAGACTATTGGTGCAGTGCATTTGCCAACCCTTTTCTGCTGCATTACTGCACATGTATTAATTTTGATTCTAAAAAATGTACATTTTTGCTTTGTTTATCAATGACTGCAATGTTATTGTGGAGATCCAATCTGGAAAAAAGCAGGCTAACAACAGCTCACAGTGATGGTTTTTTAATACATCATTTGCTTCAGGCAGAAGTTCCTGTTTCTATATAGCTCCTTTTACATCACCTACACTCAAAAGTGTTTGTTAAAGGAAAATGAAAAAAAAAAAAAAAACACAAAAAACCAAAAACAACAAAAACACCTAGAATTACATTTCCCTCTTCGCATTGTGGTCCAAATTTGGGAAGTCATGTCTCAACTACCTCTAGTTAACAAAGAATTTAAGACAGCATTTGACCCTAAACGCTTGGTAATATCTCAATGAAATAAAAGTAAAATATATGCATATGCACTGAAGTGGATCGTCTATATTGCTACAATGGGATTTGGCCATTTAAAGAATAATCAGCTAATTTAGATTAGAGATTCCCCCAACCATGAGGGGAGAGACATAAATCAGTCCCCTTGGCCACTCATCCAAACCATTTGAGAGCCCTGCGTCAGGCAGGATGAGGCTCCCCAGATGTGGCAGCCTCCCCCTGGGGTGGCAAAGGAATAGGCAAGCTGAGGCACTTACCTCTCCCAGCTATTGTCTCCAGTGTGGGAGTATTTCTGAGCTTTACCTGGGGCCCTCTCAAGAGACACAGGTGCTGCTGGGGGCAATTGGTCTGGTCTATTTGAAACTTCCTTTGGAAAGGATGGATCTTTTAAAGAATCCATCCTTCTAAAGTATGGGAAAGGACTTTATGATGTACAGTCCAGTGCATTTATGAGTGCTATCCATTTTCTCTCAAGTAAACTTCTGCTTTGCAGAATCTGCCTGGCAGCAGCAAAGACCTTCAGAGTCAGAGGTCCCTTCATTCTAATACCATGTTCAGTGTCTTTCCTCAATATCTGCACAAAATCCTTTCTGCTTTGCATTAGAAAAGTCATGCTTGAGGCAGTATATAGCTAGTGAGGCATCAAAACAAGTGTGTCTTCGTAACAAACAAGGGGAGACGGATGATATGAAAGCTACAGAACTGTGATGGACATCTCTACCAAGTCCATCTAATCATTAGAGCAGAAAGTCACTCACAGTTGGACATGTCTCCACCTAATGGCTGTATGTGGTCATATTCTGCTCAAGACACTGTTAAAAAACAGAGGAGCCACATTAAAAAAATACCAGAAACTTGTTCAGTGAAAATGTCAAAGGGATAGCTATGCCAAGTTGTGCCACTCTCAGTATCCTCTGGTACTTGGGTGTGGGGTCACTCCCACATAGGCAGACTGCCTTCCACAGCCACTTCCAGCTCTCCTTTATTAGCTTTTTATAGAAACAACATGGTACGAATTATATGGCACTTACCAGTACTGAACAGAAAATGTAACAGGTCACTTTTGGGGGCCACAATTTTAATTTGGAATTTTCTTCCACTATTTTATCAATTTTATCTTCAGCTCCTACTACTTTGAGGTTCAGAAGCCTCCTGGGATAAATGTGTTACAAAGAGACGTTTCCCTAGTCCATGCTGATGGATTCAGAAAGCTATTAGAAGTAGAATTAATTGGTTTTTAGAATAAGTTTGCAAGCACTTCTGCCTATTTTACTACCCCTAGATACTTTCTGTCTGCTCTAAGATTCACTGTTGGTTATTTAGGTCAGGTTTATAAGATAGTCTCATTCCGTGCTTCTCTCAAGCATCCTGTGAATCCTGTGTAGGATTCAATTTGCTAAAGATTTATGAGTCCTTCCCATTCCAGAGTCATATACATCATATGGAAACTATTGTGCAATGAAGAGCTTAGAGGTAGTCCTTCTCCAGCTGCCTCCAGAATAGTACTACAAACTAATAGCTTCTGAAAAGAACTGCTGTAACAGTACCACAGTTCTTGTTGATTTTTAAAATTTTAATTTAGGCTCATTGTGTCTGAATGTTTTCTAGCCAAGCCCTTGAACATTACCAGAAGCAGGAGAGAGAAAAGAGGGTAGAAACTGCTACTTGGTTTCAGCTGCTGGCTCCCAGTTAGAACTAATGGACTGAAATGTCCAAAAATTGAACCCTTGAGGTGGTAGTCAGAATATTTGCATGTGTGTATTCTAGCCCACTGTCTCTTCAAATGAAGAGGCACAGTATAAACACTGCTTTTCAATTATCTCTTGTAACCAAGTTGCTACCCTGCCTGCAATGAATATACAAACCAAAGAGAATAATAGTTGAACTGCATTAGAATGAGGCTTGTTCAGCATATGGATATAAATATATACTAGGGAGAGTGCTCAAACAGATCCATCTAGTGCACTGGCCAGCAGTGACCAGAAGCAGAAAGCACATTAGAAAACAGGACAAATATAAAGTGATTATTGCCTGCTCTGCATTACAGCTTCTAGCATTCAGAAGAGTAGTATCCAAACCATTATTTTTAGTAACTGAAGACTAGTGTTTAGTAACAGTGTTTAATCCTTCTTAAATCTGTCTTTCCCCTTCTTCAGCTTATACATGTGTCTGACCTATAAAATGCATGCTGCAGAGTACCTCATAATTTGACCATGCATTGGGTTAAAGTGTACTCCTCCTGGTGTTTTTAAACTGCAGATTGCTTTCTAGTTCTTATCCTGTAGGAAACAATGAACAGTGAAACTTCTTTTTCCATTCATCTTCTTTGAATCACCCAAGTTATAAAAATCTGTTAAATTCCTCCCTTGTCCTTAATCATTTCTTCCAGTCTGAATAGTAGTGATCTATTTAGTTTTTTGGAATTGGAGGATGAGCTAACTGAAAGCTTATGGGTCAGGATTAGAAGGCAGACCAACATGGGTGACATTTCGGTGTGTGTCTGATCAGCAAGAAGTAGATGAGGCTTTCTTCAGACAACTGGAAGACACCTTACATTGCAGGTCTGGGTCCTTATGGGGGACTTGAACCAGACCCATATCTGCTAGAAGGGCAACACAGCAATTGAGGACACAAGCAATCCAGGAGGTCTCCAGATTGCACTGATGATAATGGGGAGAGGCACTTCCTGAGCCTGACAGATACAGAAAAGAAAGAAATGGTATGGGAGGTGAAGGTTGGGAGCCAGACTTGGCTGCACTGACCATGAGATAGGGGACATCAGGGTCTCAAGAGAAGGGAACAAGTCAAATAACAGGATCGTGATCTAAACTTCAGGAGAGCAGACTTTGTCCTGTTCAGGGACCTGCTAGGAAGAATTCCCAGGGTATCCTGGGGAGTAGAGAGGTTCAGGAGAGCTGGTTGATTTTCAAGCATCACCTTCTCCAAGAGGTGATCCTCTCCAGAATGATCCCTGTGGATGTGCAGGAAGCCAAGCAAAGGGAGATAGGAGTCATGTATGGACAAACACGGAGCTTCTGACAAAGTTCAAACTGAAAAGTAAGTCTGCAAGAAGTGTAAGCAGGACTAGATAACTCACAAGGAGTATTGAGATGCTCTCTGTGTGCAGTGATGGGATTAGGAAAGCTGAAGTCTGCCTGGATTTGAATCTGATGAGAGATATGAAGGGCAGCAAGAGATGTACACTGGTAGCAAAAGGAAGACTGGGGGAAAATGGGCCCACTGCTGAATAGAGCAAGGGGCCCAGGGACAAAGGGCACAGAAAAGGCCTTCTTTGCCTCAGTCTTCATAGGCAAGCCCAGCCTTCGGGAACTGCAGACTCCTGAGACCAGTGGAAAAGTCTGCAGCAAGGAGGACTTACCCTTGGTGGATAAATATCTAGTTAGGGAACATTTAAAGGTCTTCATTTTGGAGTTATTAAAAACTCAACTGGACATGGTCATAAGCAACCTGCCCTGGTTGCTCCTGCTTTGAGCAGAGGATTGTATTAGATCTTCAGAGGTGCTTTCCAACCTTAACGGTTCTGTGACAGTTCATGTTTCTAATCATCCTTCTCCATCTTTATGTCATATGTTTCCAGTTCAGCTATGATTTTTTTCCATTTTTAAAATGTAGTACCAATTGCATGTACTAGCCAGTTACACATTGGCACAGTGGACTTCTTTGCTTTCTATTCCGTACTCTTTTTTGCTCTCTGTTGCATTGTTAATAATTTCTAAACTGAATCATTTCTCAATTTAGTTTGCTTTTTTGATCACTGTTGAACTTAAGGCAGCATTTTTGCACATCATGGTTCCAAGGCAGGTAAGGCAGAGCTCATCCTATGTGTATTGTTTTATATTTACTAACATTAAATTTCATCTGCAATTTTACTGCTAAAACACTCTGTATCTTGAAATGAGGATTTCATGACTACAAAGACTTTTTTTACTATCCTAAAGCATTTCCAAGCTGAGTGGTATGCCTGACATGCTTGAGGGAAGAGATGCCATTCAAAGGGACCCAGACAAACTTGAGAAGTGGGCTCATGTGAACCTTGTGAGGTTCAACAAAGCCAAATACAAGATCCTGCAAATGGGTTGCGGCAACCCCCGGTATCAATACAGGATGGGGATGAGTGGATTGAGAGCAGCCCTGTTGAGAAGGACTTGGGGGTACAGCTGTATATGAGCTGGCAATGTGCACCCACAGCCCAGAAACCCAACTGTGTCCTGGGCTGCATCCAAAAAAGCATGGCCAGCAGGTCAAGGGAGGTGATTCTGCCCCTCTACTCCTCTCTCATGAGACCCCACCTGGAGTACTGGAGTTCTGGAGTACAGGACTCCAGTCTGGAGTACAGGAAGGACATGGACCTGTTGGAGCAGGTCCAAAGGAGGACACAAAATTTATCAGAGGGCTGGAACACCTCTCCTATGAAGAAAGGTTGAGAGGGTTGGGTTTGTTCAGCCTGGATAAGAGAAGGCTCTGGGGAAGCCTTATTGCAGCCTTTCAATACTTAAAGGGGCCTTATAAGAAAGACAGGGACAAACTATTTAGCAGGGCCTGTTGCAATATGACAAGGTGCAGTTGTTTTAAACTGAAAGAGAGTAGATTCAGACTAGATATAAGGAAGAAATTTTTTACAATGAGGGTGGTGAAACACTGGAACAGGTTGCCCAGAGAGGTGGTAGATGCCCCATCCCTGCAAACTTTCAAAGTCAGGTCAGATGGGCTCTGAGCAACCTGATCTAGTTGAAGATGTCCCTGGTCAGTGCAGGGAGGTTGGACTAGATGACCTTTAAAGGTCCCTCCCAACCCAGACTACACTGTGATTCTACAATTTCCTATTTTCCTTAAGCTTTTCAGCCTTGCACCTTTGCTCCTCCTTTTATTGCGGATCATGAAAGAGTTGTGAATGACAGCACTCTCAGTATATTTCCCTGGGGCTGACCACTAGTAATCCTCTGCATCGTAAATATGATCAGTAATTCTCACACTACAATTTAACCAGATATTAATAATTCATGAAAGGATGTTTCATCTTGCCCCAGAATGATTTAATTTCTCTAACAGTCTTTAGTAAAAGACCTGGTCAAAGGATTTTTGGAAAACCAGTTCAACAGTACCAATCTCATACATGGTAAGTTCTTCAGAGAAACCTAGTAAATGCATGAGACAAAATTTTCCATCATAAAAGTTCAGTTGGGCTCTTCCTCAACTTATAACATTTATGTATGTCTAGTCATCCTAGTCATTCATGTTATACCTCCCATTTATGAGTAGAGAACCGATTTAGTGCTCTGTAACCTCAGCAGATTACCTTAGACCCTTAAAAATTTAAAAAAAATCAAATCTGGTATCACCTTTATTCCTCTAGTATCTCAAAGATAATTTCAAAACACCATAAATTTTACATACTATTCTATAGGAAGTTGTATTAAAAACTCTCTTAGAAACAGACCAGTGATTTGTAGCTGAAATGTTGATTTTTCACAACGGCTGAATCATTTTGTGGATTAAAGTACAGCTTTTAAACTATGACTCTTGTAGGGCTCTTTTTGAAACACAGCAGTATCTCATTGCAATATTTTGTCACAGTATTTTAAAACATGTTTTAAAAGCAGAATTAAACCTTATGAAATCACTTTGTCTTTTGGATATAGAAAAAAATTGATTTTTATCATTGCCATCTCATTCACAGGTGAATCAATGACTCACCCAAGAGCACAAGAGACATTGCCAGAGCCAGGAATAAATATAGACATCCTACAATTCAGCACCTTGCGCTAGACATTAGGCTGCATTTTCTTTCCCAATTTATTACAGTGCAACACGGAAGAAAACAGAAAATCCTTTAAGTTTGTCCCTGCTTTACAAGATATTTTCTTACTAACCCTTCCTCATTTTCATTATGGCTGTGGCTCAAGATAACTGCAGAAAAAAAAACCCCAAACTTCAATCGCATGTGCATAAGATAGTCTTAATGAAATAAGTGCCCATCTAGGAATAATTTTCTTTCCTAATACCTAGCTGACATTTTTAAATCAGGCTGACAAAAGTTTACTTTACAGTGCTATTTTGGCATATAGTTAATACTGCCAGCAAAGATGTTTTCTGACTGAGAGGGCAGGAGCTGTTTTTTACCCAGACAAAGCAAAAGTGAGTATGTACCTAACTTGTGAAGTGTGGGACAAAATTTGAGACTCTGTGTGTATTAATGGATGTGAATAAGGACTAGAAGGTCTGATTCTAATCTCAGTGCAAGAAGGGTTCTGATTAACCTGCCTTGTAACCTATTGGGAAATGTATCCCTATGTGTGTTTGATGTAAAAACCTTGTAAGAAGAATTCTACATTTGCTGGACATGGATATTTTGCATTCCCTTTGCACAAATTTAGTAATGATGCAGAGCATGTAGAACAAGCAGTATCTCAGACTGTGTATTTTTTATTAGATGCTTCTCAGTTTGACATCAATGGACCATTTGTAAAATCTCTTTTGGCTTTCTTCATATGTAATTTACCTTGGGATTTCCAGATTCCCTCTTTTGTGACAGAAAGCTCCAGGTGATCTGCCAACTACTCCATCCTTTTAAGGATCAGTGGGTACTTACATGTAGTCAGAATGGATGTGTCATAGTAAATTATACCAGCATTTCCAATTTAACATACTGGTCCTCTTCCAAATGGTAGGGCAGAACAAATAAATTTCATATCAGATTTTTATTTTGCCCATTGTTTACAATATTAACTGTAGAACTTTTTTTTGCCAGGAATACCTGACTGCAAGTAGCACTTGCTCAAGATTTCACATGCAACAACTTGATTCACAGTGCTCTATATGGTTTTGAATATTTTCTTACCATTCAGAGCACTAGAGGAGCTACTGCTTTTCTAATTATTGCTACTGAAAGCCCTGCTCACCAAGAGAGGCGAGGCAAAGGTGGACACCAGCACAAAAAAGGAAATTATTATTAAAATAGCACTGCCTGTGCACATGCTGTACCCTGCTCCTAAGGCTTACATTTGAAGGTCAAGAGCTGCTATGTCAAAACCTTTTGGCTTTTTCAATACTAGCAAACACTGCCCTGGCATCCCTGTAATATACACATGCAAAGGCTGCCAAGTGTTGCAATTCTATCTCCAGTCTCATCCCATTCTGTTTCCTGCCTGAAGGCCCCACTGGTAGAATAGGGATCTTCCCCAAAGGTTCAGCTTTCATTTTTAAGGTAAGCTTCCATGGCTAGACAAAAAAGCTTTAAGAGGAACAACATGTACCAGCAAAGGATGGGGATAGATTGGCAACTAAACAGAATTCAGAATATGCCATTATAACATAATTGCTTGATTCTGCCAGACTGGGTTTGCCCATGCATGCTTGCAGACCCCACTTGGCATCTGTCAATCAGAGGTGTCCATACAGTCCTCTTCAGCGATGAACCTCTGTCCCTATATTTACACAGAGATAAACATATTATCAAAATTATCCTGTAACTTTGGTTAAAATTTGAAGAGCATTCAAGTTACTGGAGACTGATAAGGAATTTCTTCTGGATACCCTGTGCCTCCCACTTTACAGTTTTGGTTCACCCACTATCATGCACTTGGAAAGCAAATTTGAGTTACCCCTATTTACTGCATGTTGGCTCAGCTTGCAGAGTAGTTTTGGTGCACATGAACTAGACTCCTTCCAGGGGAAATTAAACTATGTGCACACCAGAGCACTCCAGCCCCTGGTGGAGGTGGAACTTGTGACCAGCTCTGCAGACAGAATCAATTCCCACACACTGAGGGATAATCAGGTCAGACAAGACCAAGTCTAGGCACAAGCAAAAGCCCAGAACCACATAAAATGCATATGAAGAACCTCAGTACCCACTGCTTTATCTACTGATCCTCTTCTACTGCTCTGAATTAGTCTCCACCACTAAGAATTACTGATTCAAAAGTGCAACATATTTTGCCATGCTCCATTTAACTGCAAGAAGGCAAAGAAGGTAATTAATCAACACACAAAACCACGCTGATGTCAAGCTTCCTTCCTTGCCCACCTCTTCCAGTCCTGGGATCAGCATCCCAGCTGGAGCTGCACTAGGGACACCTCCCTGAAAATCATCCAAGACACACAAATTCCTCTTGGTCATCTCCAAAGACTTTAAACATCTCTCTTTAGATAGCTGAATCCAGCCCTACCTGAATACTGCAACAACATTATAATCATCTGGAAAGAAATTCAACTGAGTTCTTCCCTCACTTGGGACTATTAACAGAGAATGGTTAATATTTTGCTACAAAGCTTTTGCAGCATGAGTAGTCATCTGTCCCTCTGTGCTTTACATCCCCAACAGTCCCCTTCTGCCCTCCTGCTGCTTTATCCCCAGTCTGTGAAGATGCACCAGGTGCAAGGTGAGGGATATTAGGGAACGAGGCAGGAAAGCATCTGAGCCATTAACTCAGATTTTCTCTTTTAACATCAAAGATTCAGCCAAATAATTACAGCACGCAGCTGGTGCCTGCTAATACACTTTAAATTTGATAATCTGTCCAGAAGTAAAGAACATTTTTATTCAGTGAAGGCTGGAAAGACAAGGCAAGAGAATTGAATGAGACAAGGTATTTTCAACATGATCTTTTTCATTACTCTGCTTCGGCTCTATTGACTTTAAGACTAGAGCAACAACTAGGCAAACAAAAGACTTCTTTTTCATCTTCAAAAGTTATGTAATTTAACAATACTGACTCTTTTTTTTTTTTCCCAGACTTGCAGTCTTAGCAACTTTTCTCTGTCAAAGTAATGTCTGCTTTCAACACCAGATTTTAACTGCCCCACCTGAAGCAGAAACATGCCAGTTACATTCTTGTCCTGATTATCAGACAACTCACCAGCATATGTTGTACCAAGAGAAATTCACTTCTGAAGACAAGCCTGTGTGATGAATATTTTAAAGATACATATATATATATATATATATATATATATATATAAAGGTATGAAATCAACAGTCATAATAGCAGCTGGGAAAGAGAAGACAAAGCAGCTCAGTTCTAGCATGGAACTTGCTGCTCAGGGAGGCCCATATGGGCCTCTGTGTCCTCCTGGAGCCCCACCTGATGTATACTTTGCCCTCACAGAGCCACTGAAGGCTCAGCCCATGGAGAGGACACTTGAACCACAGATTCCAAAAGCACTTGTGCAACTATTTATCTGGTCTCCTGGCATGGCTGAAAAATACAAGTGAGTGTCACACTGTCCACTGTACTGATGGGCAAGCAGCATACAGTGAAACAAAACCAAGAAACAGAAAAGGAACCACTTTCTGTGAAAACAGACTCATACCTGCACATCGTGTCCCTTTCTGTGTGATGTATCCAGCAATGGGTGGGGCCGAGAGGAGTCTCCTCATCCCAAGGGTTCGTGCTGTGTATATGGATGCTGCAAAGGGAGTTTTGACATCAACTGGCAAGATTTAAAATTCTGTAGCAAACTGTGTGATATACACACAGTCTTCTGGGACCATCTTCCTCACAAAATAAACTGGCATGTAGCTGTATTTGGATGCACAGAGAATGAACTCTGTGTGTAGAGAGCAAAATTTACTATCCCATTATTAAGGCAGTGCTGTTAACATAGTCCATCATGTGGACACAGGTTTTAAACTACAGAGAAGAACTAGTCTGTATTTGGATAAGCAGATGCACATTATATGTATTAATATCTCCACTTTAGATGAAGTGTCATGGGGTCATGCTGACAAGTCAGTATTCTGGAGACACCCCAGTGCAGAGTCACTCCCATGGGAGGAACATTAAATGACAACAGACAGTACTTCATCAACAGTTCTAACACTCACCCTCTCCAGATTAAACTGCCATGTCTTCAGTTGTTCCTGCTCAGAATGCTACAGGATGAGAAGGTGAGGGTGAAGCTCGTCTGCCCAGAAGGGTTGGTGGAAAATGCCAGCATATGAGGTCCAGCAGCCTCAACACAGGTTACAGGCAGCCTCTGCCAGGCTTCAGCCATCACTTGAGAAGCTGTTGCTTGCTTGGCAAGATGTTCATTCACTGGGAATAGCAAAGGAGCTTTGTAAAGTATTAGCCTTTGTATTCAGGCTTAGGAAATATTTTAAAATAGAACAACAGGATATTAAATGAAAGTAAAAAACCCCACTAAAATATATGTAATAAAACTGAATCTTTGCATGAGAAAAAGGTTTGCAAAGTTGCAGCTACTTAAAAATAGGCTATTTTATAGCAGCATGAAAATGTTTAAAGCTATAAGGAAAAATAAAGATATTTTACTTCATTATATATTTAAAGGTTGTTTATTAAGCAGTCCATACAGTTATTTTAAGTAGCCATGCAAAAACACAGGACATCAGATGTTACTGGGCACAGACAATCTAAAGAGAAGTAAAATGACATCTCAAAGCTGCCCAGTTTCTGCTGTAATTATTCAAGCCTTAGAGTGCTCCTGGTTCAAGGGACTGCTGACCCAGCATTCCCCACCCTTGGAGGGTGGGCCCCTCCTTAGATGAGACAGTTTTTATCCAAATACTTTTTATAATGCTTCTTTGCAGCACTTACATTTTAACCCCTCCTTTGCCAGAGTCAGCCCCACATAAGGAAGCAGTTTGTGGTACAGACCAACTCCTAGTGCTCTGATCAGGGTCATGAAGTTCAGTGTAGCAGAAACACTCCTTGCCCTTCCTATAGCACTGATGTACTTCATTACAAGGAATCTGGCCCATACCATATATTCCACACCCCACACCCCCCTGAGTCCTTATCCCTCTTGCATTACAGAACTTCCATTCACAGCAGGAGCCTACAGAGCTTGCACTCAGACAAAATGGGAAAACCTACAATAGCAAACACATACGCACAAAAAAGACAGACAGATGACTGCATGAAAAGATATTTTCCACAAAGTGGTGGTGGGACCATTTGTAACCTGGGGTAATGAAGCTAAAGTAGTCAAAAAAATGTGAAGCAAAATTGGAGAAGTCATCTTCACATGTAAGCAGAGGTCAGGCTAACTTCTCTGATTCTACACAGCATGCAGAGACTAGCAAATCCCAGCAGGAATAAATATATTTTAAAATTCATTTATTTCAGATCACTTTTTGCTTTGCTTATCTGTCATGATCAGAGATTGGACCTAAGGCTATCTATCATAGTAGATGATATCTTTGTTAGAGTGGCTGAGGTAGCTACATAGGCTCTGGAAGAGAGCTCTGCAGTGCTTTAGGTGTTAGTGATGGGCATGACACAGACCTTGGCAAGCAATGAAAATTTGTTTGCTTTCAAAACGTGCTTAGAAGTGCAGTCAAATGCCATTTATCCAGCTAAACAAACTTCAGCTCTCTTGATAGTTTCTCTGCTCCTACTTTCATTATTTATTAGTATATATTACTGGGGTTATAGGAATGCTTAATAGCTTGAACCAAGAAGGAGTTCTCATTATCAGAGGTGTTGTACAAACACACAGCAACAGACAGCTCCTGCCTAGAGAGCTCCTGATCTGAGCAGAAACAGCAGGCACATGCTGGGAAAGGCAAATTGACACAGGGAGGGAAAGAAGTTTGTTCTACAGCAGAGCCAGGAACAGTGATCAAACAGCAAGCACCATTTTTACACTTAGGCACAGGGTTTTCATATCTTTTCTGCCATGTTGGGGCAATTTATATGTAAAAGATCCCACCTGTGTTTTCCCACCTTATATGTAAAAGGTCCCACCTGTGACCAACCATGACAGTGAACTTCATTAGTGAGTTGCCTAAATTCATCATCGTTCCTCAGTGCTTTTCTGGCCCAATTTCCAGATGAATTATGTCATTAATTCGTGTTTGTTGAACAGTCAGCTCCTCCCAAATATTTTTTGAATCATTTGGCTCACAGCAGACAAATTTAATAGAGGGATAAAGGTCTCAGCATTATTAAGCTTCTGGCAAGTTCTGTAGAAGTATTAAGTAATCAGAGAGTGGGGAGAGACCTCATTAATACCCCCACCGAGAGAAGGACAATACTGTGATCTCAGCTCCTCCCAGAGACTGGGCAATTCCCGCAGAAGTTCAGCCTCAAAATACAAACCCTTAGAAAATTATTTGCCATTAGTTCTGTTGCTCTTGGGACAATCTAACCATGCAAATGCTGATATTTGGATGATTTGGCTCACAAGAGAGAAAGAACAGAAAAGCCATGTCATGTTTGTTGCAAAGATGTATCATTTTACCTTCTTTCCCAGGGGTACCACCTTTCTCAAAGATCCCTTGGCTAAATCTTACTCCTGTCTGCACTGGGACACTCAGAGCTGTCTTAATGTCTTTCCAGCTATGTAATAGTTGATATTTCCCACCCATAAGGATAAATATATGCAGTCCGTATCCTCAAGAGAGCCCCCAAATTTATTTTATTAGTGACAGTAGAGCTTATTCCCAGACTGTGAAGGGAAAAGGAAGCTGTGGAGAAGGTAGCTGCGCTGGGTATTGCAGAGCTGGGGATATTTAGGGTGCCTACTGGGATAAGTTCATCGTTCCCTGCTCCCCAGCTAACTCTTCCTGTATTGAGCCTCTCCACCAGGAGCTGACCCTCACTGCCCTGCACAGCTCCCAGCAAACCTGCTCCCCTGTGCCTATCATGTAGAGGCAGCAGTGGTGCGGCTGATCATTCCTGCATTCATTGTGTCATGCCTGCCACTGTCCCTCTTGGCAAAGCTTCCTTTGCCAAAGATTGAACTGGTCCTGGGTGCAATCCCACCAGGAGCCAAACAAAGTATTTCAAGGTAGAATTTAGCCTAATGTGGGAACACCTGCTCACATGAGGATATGGCCTGTATTTTGACTATGTGATGCCTTGGTGTGCTCATTGACATGCCTTGCTTCCTTACAGAGCATCCCAAAACACATCTTCCACAGTGTGCAGTGGATGCATCCCCAAAAGAATGGTGTAAACAACGCATGCAAACCATCTGCCTCTTCCTCCACAACCAGAAACACTGGATATCGCTATCACGGCTGCTGAACAACTCCCTAGTGCTCACACTATTTTCTCAGATATTTCATGTGCAGCAACGAGGCAGAAAAGCAATGGTTTAAAGATGGAACCAGATACAAATGGAAATTTCTGAGGTCCTCAGAGTTTTCAACATTTCCTTTTGCGGATGACTGTGCAAAGCATTTGTTGTAGGAAAGCAACAGCTCAACTTAGCCAGAAAAAGTCATGCCTTGCAGGTGAGGCATAGAAAGTCTTTGTATATGGGAGCCTTTGGGAAGAGTTGGTGTGACTCAGCAGAGCACCAGAGACAAACAGTGTGACCAAAATATGCTGATTTGTTTGAACAGGCAGCCTTAATGACAGAGAAAACTTCAGAATAAAGGGACCTTCTTATTGTTTCACTGTTCCACGATGCTCATTACTTTCCCATCTGTGCAACCAGGAACCTGAAAGACCCTGTGGCACCAGGAAAATTTTATGCCTGTGTTTCTAGACAGTGGGTCATGTTCTGTACACTCCCCAGTGCAAAATTCAGCATGTGGCACCACCTTCTCAGCTCAGCTGACCTTCCTCTGCAAAGCACTGTCCTCAGCGAGCAAAAAACCAGTTTCTTCTCTGAAAAATAATGGATTACAGCTCAGGAAAGGATTATGAAAAAGAAATGATGGATGGATTTACTTGTGCAAAACCCGTTCAGCTGGGTATTATTTTTGGTCTTTTTTTGGCAGAGTTTAGTTTGGCTCCAGAATTTGGGCCAATCAGATGGGTAGTCCAGTAACTCTGAGGGATTTGGAGTGAGCAGTTCCAGCACTGAGCTGTCTCCCAAAGGCAGCCAGCAGAAAGTAAATCAGCTGCTATGCTAACAAAAATGAGCAAGAATAGAAAGTAGATTTCCAATCATCCTGCTTTGCAACTTTTTGTTTTTCCTTGCAATGGCAGTGGTGATTACCTTATCTGTGCATACCAGCCAACCACACAATCCAGGAAAAGCCACCATCCAAGAAATACCCATTTAATAAGTCCTGGCATACTGAATGCAGACCCAGGATAATGGGATAGCCGTACAAGAATATTTTCCTTTGGACAGGGTCTGTAGTGACAAATACAGACCTGCACTATGAGGTAAAAAAAATTTCCAGGAGAGAGTGTCTAGTAAGAAATCTACCCTCTTTGGGAGAGCTTTGAGAAAGTCCTTGTTCCTCCAGTGGATGGAAGTTTCTTTCCAGTCACTGACATCAGATAATCATGGATTTTGGTCTCCAAACCCATATCCCAAATTTGGGGCACATTTCTGAGTACCCATGGAGGCTCGGTAGATGGGTATGTGAGCTGTATAGTCCTTCCCATGTCCCATATCAACAGGTGTCCCCATGGTACGGCTTTCAGAGAGCTGGGAGACGTCTTCCTCCATAGGAAATTCAACTATTTCACATATTCAGTAATTTAAAGTTAACAGTACCAGGGGACCTAGAAAAGCTTGCCAAATAGAGACAAGAGATTATATGATTGCTCTGTATAAATATATAGGGAGGTTAATTGCCAGTGGAGGGAAAGAACTATTTAATGAAAAGAATATGTTGGCAGAAAAGCAAATGGACAAACTCTCTGTCCATGAATACATTTAGGCTGGAAATTAAATGAAGGATTCTACTCATTAAGGAAGTGGGGATCTGAAACAACCCCAAAAAGGAATGACATATAAAAATCCCACAACAAGACTTGATCCATTATGGAGGGAATTACCCGAAAGAATAGCCTGCAGCTGACTGAATCCAGAAGCACACAAGGTCCTTCCCCTTCCTGTGCTTTTATGCTCTTGATGCAGTTTAAAGGGAAAAACTAAACATATATGCTAACCTCTTTCTTATCTCAATGCTAACCATATGCCCTAAAGCACACAGGGGCTTGCATCTCCACAAGGAAAGGGAAGAAACACAGAGAAGTGCTGTTGCAGTCTAAGGATGTACTGGACCTCTTCCTCCTACTGACTGGAACACAGCGCACATTGTAGCAACTGGAGACTGCTACAAAAACATCCCAGAATGAGCACTTTGAGGACTCTGTTTCACAACTGACTATTTGTTGAAGTACAATGCCTGTATGTCACAAAACACTATTTTCATATTATTGAAGTAGTCATTTTCCTTCTACCTCGTTACAATTAATTTTAGTAGGACATTGCATTTCTATTATGATTTGTGTTGCAGTGATATCTAGATGTCCCCATTATGTCAGGACTCCATGTGCTGAGTTCTGCACAAATACATGAGTGATAATACTTTCCCTCTCCCCCCAAAATGTCTAGAGCCTATAGGATTTTCCATCCATAACATTGTACCAGTTAAAGCCCAATTCATGCAAACAGCTCTGCAGCTGTAAAACCAGAAATACATATTTCTATTTTATTGTGGTATGGCCAAGCAGTCACTTCTGCTCCTACAGTAAAGTGCTGGACAACTCATGTTTCCCACCCTCAAAGTTGCTGATTCCCAGCAAATCCTTCAGCAGACATGAAGCAAAGGTTCTGTAGTGGCTTAGCAACGTCATGCGGTCACTCAGTGGAGCACAGCTTGGACACAAGGCCACCACATGTTTCCAAACTGTTCATCTGACCTCACCATATGACTAATGTGGGGACAGACTGGAGCCTTCCTGAGCTAAGGCACCGTGCACCTGAGAGCTCAGTGCATGCACAAGGTTCCCACCAGTAAAATTACATGTTTGCACTGATTTTAGCTGAACTAGCACAGCTTTGATTTCTTCTGATTAGTTAAAAAAAAAAAAAAAAAAAAAAAAAAAAAGACAAAATCATCAACAAATAGTCAAATGCTGAGAGAACAGGGTAAAGGTGGAACTGGAAGTGAGATGCTCTGTTGCCTTGTATCTTGCAAAGCGTCTCAGGTGGACACTTTCTCCCATCAGACAGTGTTATATACCACTTTGCCCTAGAAAAAATGGCTGCATAAGGTTCAGTGGAGATCTGATCCCAAAATGGTTTGGCCCAGCGGAGTGTGCATGAAGCCTTTAAAGTAGCCACGTATCCCACCTGCTATCTGCCATCACCGGGTTTCCTCCCACTGTGCTACGGAGGTGAGCTTTAAACTTGAGTTGCAGCTTTACTGTACTTTTACCAGCAGTGATTACCCCGGAACCCACTGCCATTGGACATCAGCTGCTTAAAGAGAGCATCTTTGAAGAGCTGTGTCTGAGACTGAAACAAAATGCACAGATTTCTCAGACAGAAAATATATCTCATCAGGGAGACAGATGGCAGCTTCCCTCCTGACAAGCACCGTGGGGGCTGAGTTTGCTCAACTCCCTCTTGCTGCACTTTGATGTATTCCAGCAGCTGTATGAAATTAATTCCAATAAATTAAACCTCTTGCAGGGACAAATGATCTGGATGAAAACTATAGCTCTAGGGGCAATCAGCCATTGAAGTTTGGTGATCTCAGAGACAGAGAAGTGGCACCCTTTCACTGTGAAGCCCCACTTGTTGGCTGTATCATAGGCATTTGCTGAGGCAGCCAGAAAAGGCTCTGTCAGCAAAGGAAATCAAATCAGGATCCAAAGCTCCTTCTCTATAACCACAGCAGTGCCAGCACACTGATTTACAGTGATCAAAAATCAGCCCAGCATATCCAAGCCCTGAGGGCCCACCTTTCCTAAGCACCTTGAGGAGGCTCTTTGTCATAAATTTACCCAGCCCATCAAAAGCCACTCCATGATCAACTTCAACAGGAGGAAGAGCAGCTCAACCTATTTGAAACACATGGGTCTAAGACTAACGTTCAGCTTAATCACTCCAAATTTAACTTTGAGTGCACCAGTGTCTTTACTGCGCTTATCCAGATGGTTATGTCAGTTGTTCGCTCTGTTTTAGGACCACTCCAATGAATATGACAATGTACATAAGACTCAGGGGGTTGAACAATGAAGGAAGAGCATCTGGAACAGGTACCTTCGTGCTGTTGTTTCTGCACTGTCAGCACCAATCTCTTCTCAACTGTGCAGCAGGCAACCGTTACACTCAGCAGGGATATTGCTGGACATTTTTTCTCTTAAACTTTAGGAGTAGAATAATTTTTCAAGGACTCTGTGCCCACTAATTTCAAACTTAGTTTTGTGAACATCACAGTAATGTGCCCAAGGATACCAGATCTTCAAAATGAAACAGACTCTCTATGGATTTCTTTTTTCCTAATACTTAATAGCATTTTTAACTGCCCTTTAGTTTTTCACCTAAACGACCCTTTACAACTACACACTTTTTTACCCTCCATTGCATGGAGTGCCTCAGGTGGAGAATATATTCACAATGAAAACTCTAACATAGTGATAGTGCATGAGGAAAGAGGCAGGAAACTTGGGTGTGGATCTTCTTTCACCCTCCTAGCTTCACTCCAGTTTGCGTTGCCTATTAACTGAGTGCAAAAATGTTAAGCACCCCTTGGCAGCATGTTCTGATCCTGGTTACACAATATCTTAAAGTTGGTTGACTGAAAGTATTCGCAAGGGCAGCAAAGCACTGGCAGCTAAAAGAAAACTTGTTACTCCTTCCAGTTCCTTTCCAGGAAAATTGAGGTGAATATTGAAATTAGTTTTCTTTATGTCCTCTTCTACATGGAGGAGATTTTAACTCTTTCCTGTAAGAACTAAGAAAATAGAGTTGCTGGGAAAGCACGAGGGATGTACCTCTCAGGGCCCAATGGCCAAATAAAATAACTTGCTACAGACAAATTTAGGCTAGCAGATCCTTATGGAAGCACCTAAATAGACACTCATATGCTATTTTTGTTATAATTATCACCAATAAGTGTGGCAGTAATCACAAGCACAAACCTTTAAGAATCAGAAGGGGGTTTGTCTATGTTAATGTGGAGCAGCATGTGAACCTGAGACCCTGACATGAGCTATCCCTGTTTACGGTACCCTGTCCCCCCTTTTGCCTCACACTCTGCAAAATATTATACCACAAGTCTAGACCACAAATTACCAAAGTATTTAAATGGGTCATAATTTTAAACACCGAAGTCTCAATTTCTTCTATGGATGGGAACAATGTGCATTTAATCATTTGCTTCAGTAACTCACTCACCTACTGATGGACAATTTGATATACTGGTATAAAGTGGATGTAACAGTCTTGTTCTCACTCAAATGATCAGAGGTGTCCCTCTGAAACAACCATCTGCACAAGTATTAGAATAGTCTAACTGTGTAAGAAAAGAGGCCCCTGGACTTTGAAGACTTTATGATCCATTTGAAGCTCCCCAGACTGATAAAAGCCAGCCTGGTGGCTCATTGGAGTGGATTCCCCTGGTACAAAAGGAAATGAACACTCTTGATGGTGTAGTCATACAGTGGATGCAGAAACAGGGGAAGAAATGTGAGTCAGAGAGATAGCAAAGATGACACATAATGGGAAATAACCCTAACCGATGATCCCCATTAACAAAGGGAATGCAGAGACCAGTGGATAGAGCGCGCCTGTGTAAACAGCCACAAATTACACAACTAATTGCAGTGCCAGACAGAAAAGCTCTTTGCAGCACTTAGTCCTGTTCTGCAACTTGTCCTCTGCCCAGCAGGGAAGTGGTATCGAGCTGCAAGGAATCATGCACGTATGTCCCAAGAGCAATGACGCTGCAGGCAACAGTCTTCCTTTCCAATCATCATCTCACGAGTTCTCTCCTAAAATGACGGGAAAAGGTGTGCCACTTCTGACTTTTTGTGTAATTCTACTTTCTCCGTTTCTGTTCCTTTTTGCTTTACCCAGTGAGCCACTAGAACTGCACCATCCCTGCAGCAGGTGATTTGCTTACTGTAGGATATGTGTTTACAGAGACATTAGTGGTGTGCAAATCTGTAATTTGGAGCCCTCCTCAGCTCCTCTCTCTGAGAGGATGAGTGCCTCCCAGAAGTTATTTGACAGCACATATGCCCTAGCAGCACACAATGCTGAGATATATTAAGGATGAAATCCAGCTATCTTTGTCAGGGAGGGGGATCACCTAGTGTGCCAATCATCTAAGCTGCATTTGACCCTGAATCTTAAAGTATTTGTTATTCCATCAAATCTGTGACCCAGCCAGGCTCTTTTAATGTTGTCACTAACACCTATTTATGTAGGGACATTAAGAAGGAACTAATAACCCAGAACGCCTATGTTCATTTCTTCATCTGTTCAAACACACTTGTGTGATGCACATGACTAACAGAGTTCATGAACCTTTTCTAATCTGCTTTTACAAATAATCCATCTTTTGAGGAACCTGCTAGGACCAAGTTCAATACCTAACAGGCTTCAGCAATGAGACATACAGAGAAATTCAGAGGTGAGATCCAGAGCATTAATGCCAAAAAACCCAACTGATACCTCCTTCTAAGTCTGCACATGCATTGGGTAGGATCCCCCCATCCTGGGCAGCCCAGAGTTTGCTCACACCATGGTCCATCAACCAGTCATTTCTCCTAAAAGAGTCCCACTGGGTGTTGTTCTTGATATCTCAGTCTGCATACACATAGCACTGATGGTCACCACTCTCTTTTAAAAGAAGATGGACACCAGAGGAGGAGGTGTCCCCTGTAACACACAGCAGCCAGGTGGTCAGAGAGCTCACCAGAAAAATAGGATGTCACACAACAGTCGTGTTACCCATAAAACCTACCTGTGGCTTGGTTTTCAAATACACTGCAACATGACACTTCACTTACTTTGTGAAGTAATGACTTTTGGATAAAGGTACTGTGAACAGTCTGGCAGCAGCACTGATGTAATTCATCCTCTGACAAACTTCACGCTTTACTATTAATAACTCCAGTTAAGGGGGGGG
>NW_020799095.1:140232793-140255285 GCF_003259725.1 Athene cunicularia | reverse complement strand
GGGGGGGGAGTGGGCTGAGAAAGAGACTGAAATGTTTGATAGGTTAATCACACATGAAAACAGGGGCATGGGTGGAGATTGAGCAAGAAAAATTAAATCTGTAATTGCTTATATTCCACTTAATTACTTTTGGGGTGTAGGGCTATGCGTATCCTTAATCTGTTCTCAACTTGCTGAATTAAGTTAAAAAATAATTCCCTCTCAGGCAGAGATTTGGAAAGAGGAAGAAGGAGAGGGAGAAAGACAGGGAAGGGTGGAGAAAAAAAAAATCAAATTTTTTGAAAAAAAATCACGTTTTTCAGAGACTGAGACTTGTTACCTGTAGGCACTGCAGGATCTTGCCCTTGAGCAGCTCTTAACTCAAGGGCAGGATCTTGAAATATGTAACCGTAGTTACAAGGGTTCTTAAATGTAGTATAGTGCTCCTGCTTCTTTCTTGTGATTTTCTACATAAATTCACCAGAGCTCAAGCACTGAGTAACCAGTGGGATTTGGGGCTAAGCAAGCCATTTGTCATGGATGGGGAGGATGGACAGAAAGACAGAAAAAGTAGAGATGGGTGGAGTCCAGTGATCTTTAAAAAACAACTGAGTACAAACAGGAAACTTAAACCAATTAAATATTTGATACAAGATTGTAAGATCTATAATTGAGATGCAGGAAAATAATTACAGCATTTATTAAATTCAGTATTAAATGAAATGTAACAATAAACATTGTATTTATAGAACAAAAAGTGTGGTCAAGGGTTTAAAACTGATCCCATAATCAAGGTTCCTTGATTTGTACCAGTTCATCATTGACCTTGTGAAAACTGCACAATGTGATTCAATTTACTGGCTTCTAAAACGATTTTTTACTGATACCCTAGTCTTATACCTATATTATTTTGTCCTACCTCCTAGAAATATTACAACATTCAACTTATTAAAGCAATCACAGACAATTCAGTACAAATTCAGCCTGAATAAAATCCTCAGGACTTAGCCATTTGACAGAATGACTATGGCATTTTAAGCCTGACATAAAAGCTAAAATTATGTGGATGTAACCCATATAAATGATGTAATAGCAGATGCAGTGAAAATAAAGGCATAAGAAGAAACAGAAAAATCTCTGGGCTGTTCTCCAAGAGAATTCTCTGTGGATGAAGCCATTACAGGCAAATAGAATTAAATGTGACAAATACATTCTTTAAACCACTAGGAAACTAGAAGAACAGAAATGTTAAAAATAAAAATTAACCATGAAGTGAAAACATAGAGAAGTACCTGATGAAACCACCTATGCTTTGCTGAAAGTGTGTCCCTTTAGTCTGCCTGTAACTATTGCAACACCAATGTTAATGTTTGCTCCCTGGACGGGAGTTGCAGAAGACAAGCATGTGTGGAATTCCACGGCTGTCCTTGGGGCATCAGCCTGCCTCACTTTTTCTTTTTATTTTTCATAGACAAAGTGTGGATTAGTAACTTTGCGTGCTTGAAATTACCAAATTTAATCCACAGAGCCCTAAATAAATATGTATCACACAGCGTTACAAAATCTTTCTTTTTCAAATGAGTATAGCGACATTTTCATTCCAGATGACTTACAGCAAGTAATTAAAGGGATCATTAGCAAAGAAGTGTACAAAAATCCTTAAGCCTCTCATGATCAGCCTGCTTTCTTAACAAGTGGTATTGACACTTCCACCCCCCATTTAACACAGACTGCTCTGAGCATATATCATGTTTTCTTCCCAGGTTCAAAACCAAAACATCAGCTGATCAGATCTGCGGTGTCTCCACCTCGCTTGAGCAACAACTCTGTTGGTAGAGATTTATAGCTCCGTCAAGGACTTCCCCAGTTACAACTTTGGGTAAACCAGGCCTTTTCTCTTTGCTTCAGTGTGGTATGATCAACTTTGTGCAGAAACAGCTTTTCCAGGCAGGGACTGTCTCCCTAAAAGTATGTCCTGTGCGTAGCAAATAGGTGTTTCCACACAGTTTGGGCCTCTGGGCACTGCTGCAATGCAAACAATAATAACTGAACAATCTGCTGATGTGATAATAACAGCGTCTGCTGCTTACCTTAAAACAGATGATTATGGTCTTGTCCTGTATTAGTGAGAAAGGATTGAATAGCCACACTATCCTTATCCGGCAGCAATACTACCATGTGTCCCCACACCATGTTTTCTCAGCAGCTTCCCAGCTTTCTGAGGAGCTAGAAATCCATAATCTTACTCCAATTCTGCTGAAGTTATGAAAAACCTACCATTAATTTGGGTAGTATCTTCGGGGTGGTTGAACTGTGGAAGCAGCCTTACCAGTCTCCATCACCCTCCACCCTCTCAGCTGGTGACAACCACATTATCACCAAGGCCACCAAGGAATGTCCACAGTCAGGCATGTCAGGAACCAGGCTGCAAGCAGGCTTGCTATGCACAGCCCTGACCACAGCAAAGTGCCTGTTCAGGATTCATACCTCTCAGCAGCCATCAGCAATAGCTTTGCTTTTGTTCCAGTCCTCTTCTCCAAAGCTCCTCACAGCTCAGCTCCGTGCTGCTGCTCTAGCCCTCGTCCAGGTTCCTTGCTCTGCACCAGCTCCAACCCTGCCTCACCTCCTTCTTCCTTGGGTTTCTGTCTTGGTTTACTGCCCTCACCTTAGGGACCCTCACTTTAGCTGTCTGTGCTGTAAGAAATTCATGGTGTGGAGATAATAACCAGCTGGCCCTCTTGATGGAGATGAGGCATGACTTGTGGGGACCAAATGAAGGAAGCATAAGGCTGAAGTTGAATGTGCACTTGTGTATTAATTGTAGCCTTACGGCTTCAAGTCAGAGCCATGTCAACAATTTTAATACCTAAAACTGCGGTTTGGCATATGCAGTAGCTCAGCTTGAATTACCCTGACCTCCTGAGCAAGTTCAACATGCAAAATAACAAGCTCATGTAGTATCAGAGGAGGATAAAAAGGCTCAGTCCCCCTAGGATGGGATGTTCCAGCACCAGCCCAACAGGCTGCTCTGGCCAGCGATGAGGCTGATTTTATGTGAAAGGAGACATGACAATAAAGTTCTAAAATGTAAAAACTACAAGTGGTGCAGTGACTCAGTTGACAGGTCCAGTTCCCTGCCTTTGTCCACTCCACCATAAAATGTGTCCAAGCTCATCTCAATCCTCAGCAGAGATTCAACCCAACTGGCATCAGAGCTCCTTCAGTGTTGACAGCCCAACACGTGCTGGACTCTTTTGCTGGGCCAGAGCCAGTTCAGTCATAACCTTACAATGCTGAGCTCTCTCGCATACAAAACCACTTTGCTCTCACCTCACGAACTTGCTTCTTTGGGCTTCCCTCCTTTTCCAGAGAAAGCTGTTCCCCTCTTCTAATAAGGTTGTGGCAGTATGTCAGGATATCATTTATCCCCCAAGTTTGCTATTACAAATGTTCTGTTCTGCTGAGATGGCACCAAGAAAGAAACAAAACCATACAAAAGCTGCTTGCAGTACAGAATAAAAATTCAAATAATATCAGCAATGAACAAAGAATCTATGAGTAACACTAATGAAGAAAAATCCAAGCTTAAAGGGTTTTTATAGTCTCTCTCTCTTTTTTTTTTTTTTTTTTTTTTTTTTTTTTACTGTTCTAGTTTACTAGTTTTTGCCTGGTTTTTGTTCTTGTTTGATTGCACAATTTTTTTTATTCCTGACAATTTAAGATTCAAAAACTAGTTTAAGTAAATGGAAAAAAATATTTCAATTGCCTGCCCTGTTCTTCATAAACATTTGCCCATGGCACAAAACCAGCTCACATTCTGACAAAGCTGTCAGGCAGGACTATATGGGGAAAAAGAAAGTGCAAGGAACATGCGGTAAAGAGAAGCCACTTCAATACTGACTGATGTTACGCTTAACCATTTCAGAAGCAAAACCTTGAATTTATACTAAATTCATACGTATTTACTAATCAAGCACCTAGGCAGCAAGTCTGTTCGTAAGACCCAGAAGCAGTTAAGCAGCAGGAGCACCTTTGCTGGAAGCAGATGACTTCCCCAGCCTGAAGAGCAGAATGGGGCAGCTGAAAGCCAAACCCCTTTTCCAAAGCTGGGGTCTCCTAAGCAAAGGGGATCTTCACCAGGGAGGGGGAAAAAGCTGGAAAGCATGCTGCTGGCTATACAAGAGAAGGGACATGTTGCCCATGGAAATTGCTACACATGGTAGGCCCATGATGTAATGCTTGTTCAAAGAGTTTCAATGGCCACCCTGCAAAAACTCCCCACAGCAGCAAGAGGTCTGACCAATGGGATTTTGTACAGTGTTGAGGGGAAGTGAAAAGTCTGAATGATGACAAAATGCATTTATTTCTTAACCCAAGCAAAACACCCATTCACATCCACTTGACCCGGTATGGCAAAGTCCAAGTTGTCCTCACTGAGGGCTTTGGCTGAGTAAAGATTCACCCTGCAAGTTTTAGCTCCCAAACAGTGAGGAATTAATGATAGGCAGTTTTTAATGATTAACTCATATAGTTGATTGACATCTTCCATCCCCCTAATTCAAGAACTATAGGTGTTATGGCTAATGAGTGCTTTAGCATGAGTTTAATTGCATATCCACGCATCAATTAAGTGATCTATTGAAATACCTGTGGAGCAGTGAATAATTTGTCTTCACTTTGGAAGTGAAAACTCTGAGATGTGAAGCAGTTCGGAAAATTCACAACCACTGTCAATATTTCCATTCAGATACTTGTCATCTTAGTGTTTCTCCAGCTCACAATTTTGTCCTTCAGGACTGAATATATTTCAGCAACTATCAGACTTTGCATATTCAGGTGAAGGAAAAGGAAGAAAAGAACTGATGCTGCATTATTACTGTCACTTCATTCCTATTACTGTCTTTCTATTTTCAGTCTGAAAAAAACCCAGTTGAAACAAGTTCAGAGCAAACCTTTGAAAAACCATTACCATCCATGTATAGGCCTTTGAGAGAAAAATTAATTTCTTTCCCATGTTTCACAGAACACATGAGCTTTCTTAGCTATCTTGCTATATCTTCAGAATATAATCTAGAATCATTAAAAGATCATTTGAATGATCTTGGTCTGATGTGCATCTGAAGTGACCACACAGCATATATTTTTCATAAAGAAAACAAACTGGAAATGAAGGAAGAATATCTCCTGGTGATCACCTCACAGTAAAAAAAATTAGCAGGGAAATTTAGACACATTTCTCTTCTGCAAACAGCAGTGTTTACATTTATTGTCTACCAAAGGCCATTTAAATAGCTTGACTAAGAAAATTTGAGCACATTTGAGCCTGTGAGCTGCTTGCAGACTCAAGAGTTATTTCTGGTATTCAAGCTCTGCCCTCAGTCACCTAAGATACATTATATCGAATCCTTTCCCAGTTGTAAAACCTAATGTCTGCAAACTTTTACTATTTCTATTCAAAACAGGTTTAATTTTGTCACCAACGTGAATTAGGACCAAGATTAAACAAGTCCTGTCTGTAAATTCAGGCTGCAGTCTTTCTCATGCATGCATCCACACACAAAAGTCTCTTTTCAGAAATGGCCATGAAAAGTGCATAGCCCAAGCAATAGCAACCACCTGGAGCCTCCCGATTAACCCTGGACAAAGATGGGCTTCCAAAAGCCTACTTAGAAATCACCAAAATGCCAGTGATTAAACTTGTATCCCTTTACAGACAACTCAGACATGAAATCAGGATGGCACTCATACCTGCCTTTTACATGCATGAGTTCATCTCAGTGCTGACTTGGATTTCTGAGAAAAAAATTAGGATGCATCCAACACAGGCACTGGAGCAGTTTAAGGCTGCTGCAGCACATACTACAACACAAAGCTCAGCTGAGCCAATATCCTTCAACCCCCTGAATTTATTATAGAAGATACATATGTTCAATGCCTTAATTCTTTTAAAGAGAGAGAAAAAGTGGATGCTGATCCAAAATGGGAGGGAAAAAAAAAAAAAAAAAAAAAAAAAAAAATTTTATCTATTGCAAGCAGCAGAAGCAGAGGCCTCTGCCTTCGGGATCAGCAGACATGGTTGGCCTTGATCAGACTTAACACCAAACCCAGAGCACCAGCTGCAAAATCAAGCCTCAGAACAAGGGTCACAAGGGGAGTCTGGGGACACACAGTGGCTGACTCCAGCCCAGCACCTCCGTAATTCCACTGCCTGTGGGAGACCAGTAATAACCTGCTCTGTCCCATCTTTCAGTCTGGCTTTGTGAAGTTAGGGCCTTTCCTGGTTCTGGTTTAATACTGGAGGAAACAACTCCTTCAAAACAGTTAATGAAAAGTTTTTAATTGCTCAGAGGTTGCAGGATTTTCTGCCCTGTAAAAGTATGAAAAAGGGGAAAAGAAGCATGTGACTGTCTTTTGACTCACATATGCAGTAGTCTGGGACAGAAATCTCAACCAAAAGGTCAACTAGCGATATTCCTTTCACTTCACTAACCGTGGCATCTACCACTGCAAAATGTCACCAGCCACACAGCCCAGGGTAGGGCATGAACTGCAATAATAACCAGAAAATAACAAACGGGGGGGGGGGGGGGGGGGGGGGGAACCTGCTTTTTTATTCTCTGGAGGCTCTGTGAAGCCTTGTGGTTTCAGCTAGAAGCTGCTTGTGATAGGAGCGACAGCTGGCAGCTCTTCCTTTCTGATCCTGCCTCCGCAGATGGATTGCTGCACAGACCTCGGTGAGTTGCTCAGCCTTTCTGCACCTGCCATTTTTCTTCATCTCTAACTTTTAATTTTATTTTGAGCTTACGCTTTCCACTGTAAAAGCCCTGCACTACCCTGCTCATCCTCATCAGAATGCCCCTCCATGGCAGATGAATATCAGTGTTCCTGTTTCAATAAGATGGAGAAATTGAAGCATGGAAATTAAATTACTAGTCCACGGTCTCAGACCTCTCTGAATCAAAGCAATATCTTACTGGTTTGTAGAGGTGTCCTCTTGCTACAAGATCATTTCTTTCCATCTAGTTCAGAGATAATATCTCTGTAACTAATCCCTTTGGTTGTTGTGAGAATTCACCATTCATTGTGTTGAAAATCTAAAGCAGTATAAAATATATTACTGATTAAAGCTGATGACAAAGTCACAGTGAAGGTGGAAAATGACAGTTATTCCTCTTAATTTTCAGGTTTTCATCTGTGGCAATATGACATGCCTTAGCCCCCCATTTTTTTATTTCTGTATCTCTTTTCCAGAGGAGCTAAGGAGATGGACACTGCTTAAGGAAAGATTAAAAGACAAGGTGTTATTCTGAGCAAGGTATAGACCATCACCTTGAGGAAAATTTTTAAGAGATAGAAAGAGAAGTGTATATGATCAAGTGGAAGGGAGAGTGGGAGGATTTCTATTCCTTTGACGTAATTCAAGAACAACATTTCCACGGTTAAGAAAATCACTCCTAAGCTTTCCTGTCCTTCCCTGCTGTGTCCCTCAAGGGTTAAACCACCAGCATAGCACTCCCACAAATGGGACTGAATTCCAGGGAGCTTGTGTAAGCCCCTGGGGACCCAAGAAATTACAGGCAATGGTTTCAAAATCAAGGAGGGCTGGGCTGCACCGAAAGGAAGAGATGAGGGAAGAGGTTGGAGCTCTGATCGGTGATTTTTAGATCCCAAACTAGAAATGACCTAGACTTTCTCCAGATGTCAGCCAGCACCTGGGCCTGCTTAAACAGCCTGCTGTCCCTGTGGCCAGGGAGGGGGCCAGTTTTACCACAAGATGTTGATAAAATCAGGCAGCTTGATGTACAGACAGCTAGCAAGCTGGGATCCACAGCATTAATGTAAATTTGCTTTTGTAGCCAAATGTTTCAAAAATTGGCCTTTAAGCCAGACAGATGGTGTTAAACTTGGCTCACAGTCCAGGACGGAGGTTTGTCTTGTCTATGGTTAAAGTTTTTGCTGGCAGAGCTATGTCATTTGAGACTATGAAGAATTCATACCCCTAAACAGCACATCTATGTATAGAAAGTCCTTTAATAACAGGAGTAATATGTTATTTCACTGGAAATTGAATTTTTTTTTTCTTTTTCTCCTCCTTTAATTCCCAAGTATTTTATCATAGCTAAGTGCTCTCTTAGAATAAGAAAGTGTACAGGAACCTTGTATGCACCAGGGAAAGTTTGCTAGTATAGTTGAACCATGTAGACATGCAAATCCTTTTAGTAGAGGCACAGTTTATAAAAGCAAAGGAGCTGTATATCTAAATGGCCTGCTCATAACAGCAAACTCCTTCTAATGTAGACAAAACTACTGTTTATTTTGTCATTCCAATAAGCACCAGCCTGTGATAAAATATTGAAGTTTTAGGCTTAAACTTATTAAGGTTTGGCCTCTAGTTGTTCTGCCACTTGAGAGAACAAATCTTCCCAGAGATCCCAGTTAGGAAGAAAAAAAAAAAAAAAAGAAAAAAATCGGGCACCAAAATGAGTTAGGTTCCAAACAGTTTCAGCACGGATGAGATATAGCCTTTCATCATTTTTGGAAACTTCCCTTTTCCAATTAGAGAATACAGCTGCTCGAATAGTGTCATGTCTGTTCAGCAAGAAGCAGGCACAATGTGCAAGCACTTGTAGCATCAATAGGGACCATTGTTCAGAAAATATTGCCATTGAAATATTGCAAATGTGAATAGAATTAACTTCCCATTCATCTTTCGCTGTCACACTCTGTTTATTTTACTGCACTGTCTGAATGAAAGCACAGCCTCTCACATGTTCGTAGGTCCCATATCACCTAACAAATGTCTGATTGTCTGTATTCACTGCTCTTCCCTTCCTCCCTGCTGAGATTCTAGCAGTGATTTGGGCATTAATGAAACCCCTCCCCAAATCGTTGTTTTCCTGCCGAGAGTGTTATATAAGGCCTATTTCTTCTTTACGTTATTCTGTGCAAAGTCTTTCATATTGCTCTTCTACTCAAGGAACAAGAGACACTTGTTCAGCAGCAGAGAGAATCAAAAGAACATATTCTTTCAGGTAATGGCACACTTCCATTGATCGGTTTTCTCCCATGAACATTGTGTACTCCAGTTCTTGCTACAAAAGAGAGTAGGATGTCAGATCCCAGAAGAAGTTAATCACGCTTGAGTAGCTACGCTCTGTCCTGAATTATGAGTATCATGAAACAACAGAAGTTGCTGAAACCAATGTTCTTTGATCACTTCATTTCTTCTATAGCCTCAACCTTCCTGCTTTCCCATGGTGTTCTTGCAGATTTAAAGCAGTTTTATCTGCAATGAATAGAGTATCATTCACTTATTGACAGTAAACATGCACCTCCATTTTAATTAATTTTAGTGCTGTAGGATTTACAGCACAGAACTGCAGATAACACAAAGGTTGCATTTGTGGGGATGAGTATGTTCATATGTGATGGAGAGCTGGTTGAAGGCAGGGGATAATTCTATACTGAGCTACTATTCTGCCTTTAATGATGCAGCTTTTTTTAATCCTGTTTTTATGGACCTGCATCAAAACCCATTATATGGATGGGAATCTTACAATGGGCTTCAGTGGGAGGTGGATTACGTCCAGGTCACTAAATGATGTTGATGGACAGTCACTTACTCATTTTCCAGCATTTGCTAAAAATAGGGAAGTCACAACTGATACGTGCAGCAGAGTGTGCTCTGCTGACCTGCCATCTGCGAAGAACAAGCTGACTGCTGTGGCTAGGAAAGCACAAATCTTTTCTGACCCTATCTTCCCTTCAGCTAACTCAGAGTCACAAAATCAGTGGATCTCTGGATGTCTCTAGTCCAGCCTTCTGCTGAGACCAGGGTTAGGGCTAGCACAGGTTGCTCAGGGCTGCGTCCAGTTGATCTTGCAATATCTACAAGGATGGAGATTCACAATCTTTCTGGGCCCTTGTTTAAATATTTTTCCACCCTTGCAGGATTTTTTCCTCCCTTAGGAATCCTTACATCCTTTATTAATTTCCCACATTTCAAAATGTGTCTATTGCTTCCCTAAGCATGCTGAGAAAAGCCTGGCTGTGTCTTCTCTATACCCTTCTATTAGGTAGGTGTCAACTGCATTAAGAATTTCCTGAGCCATGTCCAGTCTGAGCAAGTCCAACTCTCTCCACCTCTCTTCTTACAACATGTGCTCCTATCTCAATGACCCTCTGCAGGACTTGCTCTGGTTTGTTAATGTCTTTCTTACACTGGGGAGCCCAAAACTGGTCACACTGCTCTAGAAGCAGTCTTAAATCTGCTAAATAAAGCCAGAAGAATCACTTCCTTCCTGCTAGGTACATTTTTGGTAATAGAGCCCAGTATGTCATTTCTGCAAGGACACACTGGACAAGTGGGTCCCCAGTTCTTTTCTGCAAAGCTTCTTCGTAGTCAGTCAGCTCCCAGCCTGTACTTCTGCAGTGGGTTATTCTGGTCCAGTTGCAAGAAATTACACTGACATTTGCTGAACTTCATGAGTACCTGTCAGGTCACCTCTCCAGCCTGTCCAGGTCCCTCTGAACAGCAGCCCTGCCCTCCAGCATATTGACCACTTACCCACAAACTCACTGAGAGTGTCCCATCATTCCATTAATAAAGACATTAAACAGTATTGTCTCCAATATCAATCCCTGAAATACACCACTAGCAACTGGCTGCCAGTAACTCCAGGCCATGGATCACTAACAGTCTAATTTTCCATCCCCCCTTGTCACCCACTCTTCCAGTTTCACCACATAGATGATTTTAGTGATAAGGTGATCATGGGCAACACAGGGAAACCTGCTGTCTGCAAAGATGTATGGGAGAAAATTATGAGTGTTATGGGCTAGGAAAGCACAGAAAGGGAATTTGCTTTATTTATGGTCGTATATTCCATTCTGTTACACCCATCTGTTGGACAGTGGTGTTCCCCTCAAATCTTCCTAGAAAGCCAGAGTAGTATTCCCCAAAAATAAGTATGAACCTTGAATTTACTTTTTCTGTTTGGGGAAGCCTCCTGAGAATAATTCCAAAGATCAGAAGAGAAGCACAAAGACTCTGTGTTTCTGAATCTGTGAGTCTCAACAAAAGCTGACACATTTTATCTATACATGTCAGTGCACTGAGTCCAAATGCAATGGCAGTTCACCACATCCAAAGATGGGTTTCAAACAGATTCCAAAAGTGGTACATAAAGTAAATTTGTAGCCTTAAGACAAGGTTGAAAACTGAACTCAGACAACTTACAAATGTCTACTGTCTGTGACAGGAAACACTTGACTTTGTGCTACCTTGTCTCCTGGTATTGCTGCAAGGGCAGGTAAGTACATGGAAATACACCTACTAGGAACAACTCGGCAGGGCTCATCCCGCTGAAGAAAGGTGAGATTGACAGATGCATTTATAGTCTCCCTCCTTTCCTAATTTATCCTTTGAACACACTGAATCAGTTGTCTTAAAAACAAACCCCAATGAACTCTTGCAGAAAAAATGATGCAAACAGAAAATGTTATCTCAAATTTGCCACTAACACTGTGAGCACAGAGATGGTATCTTGCTTTTAGGGTCTTTGGCTCACATCCCAGGGCTTCATTTGGGATTCTAAAATAGTTAACCATGCCAGGACTTCCAGGTCTCCTGCAATGGAGCCAGAAGCCTTGTGTAGCAAGAGCTATGGAATTTAAGTTATAGACATTCGGGTTTGTCCTATAGCTAAAGCTACAGTGCAGCTGGTATCAGGGCTGTGCCTGGGTGCACACCCTGCACATTTAGGCATTAGTTCCCTGGGTGGTCCCAGAGCTCCCAGTTAGTCTCTGCGGAGATGACACAAGAGATTGATCTGAGACAAGATGATTGCCTGAGCTCTTGGACACCCTCACAGTAAAGCCTTTGCCTAATTCCTGCAGGAGGAATTGGGTGGGAGACCATGTGGGAATTCTGGGCAGTCCCAGATATTCTCCCAGGCAGCTCCTGCTGTGCTTAGATCATTTCATAGACACTGTCATGTCAATGTGTTAACATCGATAATGGTGAATATGGCCATGCTGGAGACTCCCCCAGGCTGTACCAGCTGCAGAACTGACAACCTTACACATTGATGAGCTACTTTTAAATACTCAGTAGAAATTACTCATGCAGATGCAGAAATGGTCATGTAGAACAACCTTCCACACATAGTAAAGATATCTAGGGGATGTTTTTCTCATAGTTTAAGATAATATATATCAGGTCATGTAGAGTCCGAACCCAGCTGGACTACAAGAGCTGAGGAGGATGGTGGTTCAGGGAGTCTCACCCAATCCAGCAAAAGACAGTGTTGCAGGGACCCTTGCAATAGTGACTCCATTTGCCATATGGATCGTGAGCCAAACATCCCATCCAAGAGATGTGATTTCCCATGCAAGCATTACCTTATGTCAAGACCTCAATAAATTAGGGATTTTCTTAAAGAAACAAACACTGTCACATGAGAAAACAGATGTTGGACATTTGTTGTGCAGATGTGCAAGACTTGAAGCCTTAGAGCTCTACAGTTATCTCCATCTAGCCCTTCTTGTCCAGCACTGCACCAGGGATTGTGGGAGCCCTGAAAATATCTGTGGGGTATGAAGCCTCAGAGCTGCCAGACTATCTGCAAGACACACAAAAGTCTGTAAGTCTTGGGTCTTCTGGGGTGAGGGCTGACTGGTTGTTACAAAACCTGGTGAACATATACAGCTGTTCAGATCTATAAATGTTCACACTGATTTCACTACCACTGCCAGCAGTGGGCCCAGAGAGCTTCCTGGCAGTGAAAGGAATTTGAATACAGTATTATATGAACAAAATGTTTTTAAAAAAAGATCCTGCTACCAAATAATGTTGTTTTTCAGTAAGCTGTAGCTGCTACCCTCATATAGGGCAGGGGAAAGCTGTGAAAGACGATCAAGAGTCAGACTTTTGACTGCTCTCTATCATGTGGATCTTTGTTCAGCAGCATGTGGTGTATGTCCCCATGCAAGACCTTCTCCAGGTCTTTACACTATGCTCCAGGACTCACCCTCCACTGCCCTGGACTGGTGGTCCCTGCCACCATGTGGACTCCTCCACTGGGGCTGGAGCTGTTTTGCCAAACTGGTCCCAGCTCTGCCCATCACACTTCCCTACTTTTATTCTATCCCAGTCTTAAAACAATATTAAAGAGTCTGGACCAAAAAAACCTCATTCCCATAGGCTCAAAACAGACTGTCTTTAGAAATTTTGTATTCTCTAGCCAAGCATACACTCCAGTTATGCAAGCTTATCGTTGCTATCATGAATGCATTTTTACTCTCATAGTAAATGCACAGCAATCGTGCTTTTATTGTTTATGTTTTAATAATGGATTGCCACCCAGAAAAAAAATTAGAAACACTGCTGTAGGCAACTGGGAAGCCATCCAGAACTACTCTCCTGTGTGTTCCTGGTGCTGGATTTCAGAGGCTCATGCTTATTTGTCTCAGTTCAAAACTAGTAAGAAAGCTATCTGTATTTGCATTAGCATGAAGGAATATATTCTGCTAAAATCACCCCTATGTGTTTTGTCTCATTACATGCGTTAGAACCAGATTCCCAGAGGAAGCGCACTTGGCTAAATAACTGTGGTGACTATCCCACCAGTTGTTAAATGCATCATGCAGTTTCGAATACTACTCTCATTTTAACAACCTAATTTTTATTTATACTATTGCGCTGGGTTTGTGTGGTGGGGTTTTTGGTAGCAGGGGATGGGGCTATGGCAGTGGCCCCTGTGAGAAGCTTCTCAGAGCTCCCCAGGCTCCAAGTCAGACCTGCCTTTGCACCAAGGCCGAGCCAATTAGTGACAGTGGCTGCACCTCTGCAATAACGTATTTAAGAAGGGGAAACTGAGAGGGGGTTGGGACTTGTGAGGAGGAGTTATAAGGACAGGACATGAACACTGCGGTCAGTGGAAGGAAGGAGGAGAAACGGTGGGAGGTGTGCCAGTGCAGAGACCCCCCTGTATCCTGTGGTGAGACAGCAGGGCCACCCCCTTGCTGCCATGGAGGTCACCGGTAGAGCAGAGATTTGTCTGCGGCCAATGGAGGACCCCACACTGGGGCAGTGGCTGTGCCTGAAGAAGGCCAGGACTCTGCGGGAAGAAGAAGCCCCTGCTGGTGTAGTTCAGTGCTGGGAGGATGGCAACATGTGGGGGTAACCCATGCTGAGGCAGCATGGGAATGGCTGCGGCCCATGGGAAGAACACACACCAGAGAAAGTTCATGGAGGACTGTCTCCCATGAGAGGGACACCACATAGAGCAGGGGGAAGAAATGCAGAGGAATGGTCCCTCCACCAGGAGGAAACCTCCCTGATCAAAACCTCCCCATTCTCTGTGCCTGCACCACTGGGAGGAGGAGATAGAGATACCAGGGACAAAACTAATCCCAGGAAGAGGGGTGTGGGCAGGTGTTTTTAAGATACGGTAACACTTCCCACTGTCCTATTCTGTCTGTTAAGTGTTGTTGTTAGTGTTTGGAATCAAAGTGTTTTTCTTTTTCTTCCCCTAATGAGCCTGTCTTTTGCCCATGACAGTAATGAGTGAGCCACCCTTCCCTGTCCTTATGTTGATTCCTGACCCCTTTGCTTCATTTTCACCTTCCCAACACTGGAGAGGAAGGGGTTAATGAACGGCTGCATGGCTCTCAGTTGCCCTCTGGGCTCAAACCACCACAACTATACAAATACTAAATAAAAACCCAACACTTCAAAAACCACCCAACCTTTGAAACATGTTTCCCATTAATAGTGTTTCAGCACAGTCTAAACTGAAAATCGGTTTAGATATCACCTACTGAAAAAACAAACCTTATTCAAAGATGCAAATAATTCACCTTCACCATGACCCTAATTTTTAAAAGGATTCAGCCTATTCCACCCTGCAGAAAATTTTTCAGTATGTTCCATGTAAAATATGATTTTTAATTCTGGAGGGGGGGCGGTGGTGTAGGAATAAATATATAGAAATGTATCTGGTTAGTATGTATCAGAAGGTTCTTACCACCAAGAGCTTCAAATCTAGGTAGACCATTTGGGCTGAAGGAGGGACAGTGTCAGCAGCAAGGGATACACAGGATGAAAGGATAGGATAGGATAGGATAGGATAGGATAGGATAGGATAGGATAGGATAGGATAGGATAGGATAGGATAGGCTGTTCCCTTATGACATAACCAAGAATGTGCACAGTGTTGGAAAAGCTAATGGGGACGTCATTTGGCAGTACTGGGTGGTGAGGAAGAGATTACATCTAGAGGTTCCTGCATCCTCTGTTACTTTCTCACCTTTTAATTCCACCCTGAATATTGAGAAATGTCATTGTCTATCTCATATGATGGTTTCTATTAAAGAAAGTCAAAGTACTTTATAACAAAAACCAGTATTATCATGCCTGTTAATGGCTAGGGAACTAGGACACAGAACAAGGACTTGTCCATGGTCACACAGTTGGACAGTGGCTTTCAGAGTCTGCAGGCCTAGGCTTATATACATGAAAATGCTGACATAAAGAAAACAACACAACCAAACCACTACAACAACAAAACCAAACCAAACAACAAAAAAAACCCCCCCCCCCCCCCCAATAAACAACCCTAGTAACAGCTATTCGACTTAGTGAGTTGTCTTGATCAATCTTCTAGGCAGAAGGGAGAAGTGCTCAAACATCTCTCCTAGGACCCATCATGCAAAAGGTGGGATTAACAAAGGATGCTTTAATATCACATAACCAATGTCACTTAGATTTCAGTGTCAAATACCTTCACAGGTTTTCAAAATGGCATTTAAAGCAACTTTGTTTGTGATTGGTAAATAAGGTGGTTTTACATCCAGTAAAAATCTCTGATTTAACAAAGAAAGGTGTGTCCATTTTACAATCTTAGTGGTGAATGGATCTGTTGTGTGCAAAGCATCTGCTCCTACCCTTCCTCACACACCTTCCCTGCCTTGCTTGGGTCTGGTCCTACTTTTCTTTCAGGTGGTTCCTGTCCATGGAAAGCTAACTCAGACTGATTACACTAAAATAAGAACATACTTTCAACACTGCCCTCCTAGACCTACCTTATAATTTAATATAGGCAAATAAATACACTGTCATAATTCCCCTGAATGTGATGGTTTCCATCTTAACTGTAGGCACTGTGTCTTATTTCTAGAGCACAAGAGTAACATCCATGAATCAAAAATATATGGAAGCTGATTCTCTTTTCTCTGAGATCAGTCTGCCATTGCCCTCCCTGGACTTACACCTGATTTACAGTGCTGTGAGAAGAGAACTAGCACAGATATAATCTGAAACAAGAGGAACTAAGCCTTTGCAGAGCTCAAAAGTGAAACAAAAAGAATATGCCAATGCCACATACACATGCAAAAACTACAATAATATTATAGAGAACCTGAAGGTGAGCACTATTATGCTCAGTGTTCCGGTGATAGCTTTGTACTCTCCCATTACTTGGTGGAACAGGCTTTCTGGTTGTCCACGCATCACCTGTGCAGCACAAGGCATTTCTTGGGAAATCCACTACTTCCCCTCCAATGCAGTTCTGTCATGTGATAGGTGGGAGTAAGATCCCAGTTGCTGGTTTGTGGCTCATGTTCATTGCTATGGTGCAGAGCTCGGAGGGGCTCCCTGACCTCTTTGCCTTCTCTTGCAATGGTGATGAGGGAGCAAGGTGCTTCTGAAGCACAGAGAATCAGAACACCTCCTGGCCTGGAGTATCAAGTTGCTGCTCCCATGAGGACATGTAGGTAGGGAAGCCCTGCTAGGGTCCTGGAGGACTCCTAGGGAGCCGTTCTCCTCTGGCATCCAGCAGGACCATGCTACTTCCTTCTCTTAGTTTGGGGGCTGTTCTTGGGAGACAAACTTGTGCTGAAGTCATAGTGTGAGCTCAGCACCATCTTTGCAGGATCAGTCTTGGAGAATTGCCTGTTTCCAAATTACAAACTCCTCTCTTCATTTCCCTTCTGTCCTAGTAGACCTTCTGCTTCCCACCACTCTAACACGTTGATTTATGGCCCTGGGAGTGGTATGGAAAGGGGGAGGATGACCTTAGTTCACCTGTGCCAGGGTACAGCTGGAGCTCAAGGCTACAGAAGGAGCAAACTAGCTTTTCTAGCCAGACTGCTTTGCAGAAGGGAAGCAAACACTTCTGGCACCTGCACAGCAGCACAGCCTCTCTCCTGCTGTGGGGCAGCAGGCTTCAGGCACAGGTGTCTGCAGACAGATGAGCAGAAAATACCGCAGGAGATCCCAGGGCAAGAAAAGCCCAAAGAACTCATAGGCAGTATGCTTCACAGGCACCATAGCATGAGTGGGGTGAGAGGCAGGGCACCTCCAAGTGAGTTTTGCAGTAATGCACAGGATTTGACAGCTCGAGAACATGGGCATGAAGTCTTTGGGCTGTGGGGTCAGAACCACACAGTTGTAACATATGACATGTCACACCACTGCAGCATTAAAAAAAAATAGGTTAAGACCAGCAAAGAACAAGATGGTAGAAATGTTTTGGTGGCTTTGACACCCAACCAGATTAACCAGTTTATGATGAAAAGGAAAACCAGTGCTGAAACATGTTGGACGGAATCCGGAGTTTCACCTCCTTTTTCCTCATTATTATATGTTCAAGAATTAACTGCAATGCAAACTTCTGATGTTGGCATTTAAAACATTTTGGGCTTAGCTTAGGGAGTGGGGAGAGATCAGTATGCAAGAGAGAAAAAACTAATTCAAGAAACAAGTGACGGGATCAAAATAACTTGGAATGAAAAAGTTAAGAAACTAATGCAGTGAAAGAGATCTGCAGAACAAGTGCAGAATACCAAGACAGGAAAAACTCTGCCATAGTGTCAACACTGTAGCTATGAACCTTTACTTTCAAAGTTTGTTAGTTTTAGTTCCTTCATAAAATTGCTTGAAGCCAAGACAAAACTTTCTAGGGTTCTGAGCTTGATCATGTCTATTTTAAAGTCATTTTACCAGTAGCAGGAACTAGCCCCAGATCTGCACACACAAGAAACCTAAATGCTTCCTGGAACCTGTTTCTGCATTCACTTGCCCCAGAGTTCTATTTGCAGAAGGGAAACATGTTCATTTGCAGCCTGACCCATAACTCCCCAGCTGTGGGAACATCTTCTCAGTTTGCCTAGCTAACATGTGACTCGGGTAGGTGCATATACAGATTTCACACATATACTTCTCTCACGTACACACAAGTATGTTCCTGATTTGAAAAACTGAATGAATAAAGTTTTTTTTCTGGCAAAAAGCTATGCATTAATCTTATTTTTAAATGCCATGACGTGCACAAAAACCTGAATAGCTTCAAACTAGGAGAATAAAACCAATGCTTTCATCGTTTTGAAAATAAGTGATGATGTATCCTCCAGCTTATTAAGATCTTCGTGTGTTCTTGACAGTTTCATAACCTCACCAGCACTAATGAGTCATGATTGCTGAATGCTGACTTTAAAGCCAACAGGGTCCCTCAACACTGAGGAAGGGGTGGATTGCTCGGGGGTATTAGGCAGGTTGCCAGCCCCTCACCAGCAATACCTTTCGCAAGGCATGACACCGGTCAAGTGAAAGGTCCCACTGCCCTGAAACAGGGACATCTGCATCAGGGTTGGAGCCTGCCCTGCTGCATCCCAGCATGTACAGACATAGGAGGGGCTTCCATGGGGGAACACGTAGGGTTAGTTCAGGCACATTCCTCAGAAAGACTTCCTTAAACTTGGCTGCTGCAGTGTTTGGGATCACTGAAGGAACTGGACTGCCTTCCAGCTCTCTCATTACTTGTCGGGTTTCCAGCACTGGGCTTCCGACACTGGACTTCCTTCCTGTCTTAGATCCGTCTGCCGAGTTGGTTGGTGTCAGGGTAACAAGATGGGAACGTCATTATCCAGACCTGATTTTGTCTAACCTCTGTCATCTGAAATGTGTTCAAGGCTCATAACCATATTTCACATTTAAAGGATTTCTGGGTGAGCTGGCTTTGAGCTATCATTGCTACACTGATAATGTAAAAAGTTAAAAATAAAAGGCACTGGAAGGGTTTAAGAGTCTTCCAAAAGTCCTTCAAAAATTACATCTCTGCTATAGAATAGCACAGACAGTTGTAAAGAAGTCACAGCTATAGAAAAGCTCTCTTGTGTCCTTACTTCTCTGCCTGGAAGTGGGGTAGAAGCTGTATTCCTTGCACTGCTGTCTGAGTGGTGAGATGGTGTATGTGGCCTTGAAATGTTTTTGCTGTTAGGAAGACACTTTATTTACATAAGACATGAACGATGAACTCCTTGCCTAAAAACAGGAGGAAAAACCCTAAGAACAGGCAGTGTTGTGCCTTTGTCTCCAGTAGCTTTTCTAGCAAAGCTGAACCTGAGGAACCTCTTCAACATTGCCCTCACAACCCCTTCTGCATTGGTTTTCCTCTAGTTTTGTTCTCACGTGCATGCACAGACCACAAAGTCGTTCCATTTTCTTGGGCACCCAGGCAGTGCCTCAGACATCACAGCTGTGCTTCTGACCTGGATGTGCTTTGGTGCTTCTTGTCCTGGGAGGCAGTTTCTGTGTTTTCCAACCCTCTCACTTATTTCAGTTCACTGAGTTCCTTCTTCCATTTAGCCCCTTGACTTTAGCTGAGCCCACAGTCTCCCACAGATCAAAGACCTATTCAACAACAGCTATTAGCATTATCTTGCCTAACAGTTTGTTTATATAGAAGGAGAGAAAGGGGCCCTAAGCTAATTCAGGCTTTTACATGATTCTAAAATACAAACGGTAAAAGACGATTATTTGACTTGTCTGAAAGGGTCCACTTTTCACAGTAGACACTTTCAGAAGGACAAGTGGTGGAGAGAGACTTTTGCTAAGCTTTCTCTGTGCTGGAGGCCTTTCTGGCAACTAGAGATGGGAGCTTGTCAGTAGAGTGCTTTGCCCATCCCACTGCACATCTTGGCTTCCTCACAAATAGTCACAGCAAACACTGCAATGGCAGTGTGCATATTTACAAATTATGTCAGAAACACTATTCTCAGAAGCTTGTAGCTGAAATTAGAAGTTTGCAGTCTGTCATGCGCTGGAAATGACTAGAGATCAGCAACTGACTTTGGAGTAACACTTTTTTTCTGCTGCAAACCTGAACATTCAATGGCTGCCCAATTTAACACCTGTTTTTATCTTCTGCTCCTGCTGCATGAACCTGTATTTCAGAAACTAACCTTGCAGGTGTGATTAGCAGACCTGAGGCAGGCATGAGGGTGGTAATGTTGGCAGGGTTACCAGCAGAGAAGTCTCAAGGCACCTTTTTTTTCTTGCAGCAGCCAGAAATTGTTCTTGGGGTACACAAAGACGCAGGGTACACAAACAATTATAAGCCTGCACTCCTAGGACAGGGAAACACAGGCATCAGGTATCACATTGTCTCCAGGAAGGGAGGTGATTTGGGAGACTGTTTGCCTTGGGCTTGTGCCTTAGCATCTCTTACGCTATCTTCTTTTTACTGTTATTTTCAACATTAAAATGTCACCTCTGTTTTCTTACAACTCCAGTGTGGGGAGGAGGTGGAAGGAGGAGGCAATGAAGACTGCTATAAGACTTCTTCATACCAGGGACCAATATATTGGATACTGGCCTTGGGAAACTTTATTATTTACCTCTGCTGGAATGGGAGAGGAAAATAGCTGGAACAAGCAGAGCTCTCGGATACATGCGGTGCAATTGTCTATACAAGGCAGTTCCACGGGAACCCCACCGGAGAACCAGACACACTCAGCAAACACAGGCGAGTGCACAGTGTGCCAAAGGAGAAGTGTGAGGCATTAAATATTTCTTTTCTCTATTACCTTTTCACAACAGGACAGAAATAATCTGAATATTTTTTCCTTGTAAATTTTCTGAAATTACTTTTAAAAAACACTTAGAGACACATTTTCATTAGCAGCAGCACTGATTCTTTACTAATTCATGAAGAAAAAATAAGAAATAATTGGTAAGAGCTGATCCCTTGGGAAACAGAGATGCCTGAATTTATAACTTGGTCTGGTCACTTGGGTTTGGAGCTACACAGGAGTGTGAATGCTACAGCAGCCAGCATTGCAACACCTGATTTTTGCACGCCTGTCCTTTCCTCCCCATCCTTCTCTCACATACCTAAAGCTGCTGGAATAGAACAAGCATACTCATTCATTATGCCTGGCACCTGGGAATGGGATTTAAAACCAACACCAACCCAAACATCCAGGGTGCTCTACATGAGCTACCTAAATTAGCTAGTAAGAAATGCTGGAGAAAAGGGTGTGTTGCAGCCTCGTCCTGTCTAGGGCTTAGGTGCCTTGTTCAGGTTTAGCGGGACATGCTTCTTTTCACTCCAGATTCACAGCCCTGAAAATTTAATTATAGCTTTTCACCTTGCATTAATTAACATGAGAAATGAATAGACCTCTCTTCAGTCTGCTTTTTCTCCACCCACCCGCTATCCTTGAGTAACCCACTGCCTGTGGGTTCCCGCTCTCCCGAGGCACAGGGTTGCATTCCTCCCAGGGAGGAGGGACCCATGCACAGCCTGGGTGTGGCTGCTGATGAAGGAGGGCTGAGGCCTCCTTCTGCCGTCTTCTGGAGGTAAGGGGATGTGTTTTGTGTAGCCCAGTAGTGAGGGGAATAGAACACCCTACTGAACCAAGGCAAGCTTGTCCAGGGATGATCCCATATGTAGGTGTCCCACACACACTGGCGAGGTGAGTCCCAAGTTGTCCAAAATCATGTTAACCCGGGGCACTTGTCTATACCTGGGAGCAAAACCCTGGTATCAGAAGTGAATGGCATTGCTTCAGAGGAGCGAGATGCCATATTTAGGGACCCACCTGACCCATGTTGCCGAAATGAGTGGGACTAATAACCTCACTGGCCACCCCAGTCTCCCCAGATTCTTGCTCCCAAGTACACCGAATGGTCCAGAACCGCTGAAGTTTTCAGCCCAACTTAGGAAGGAGCCAGAGCTGCTCTTCAAGGAGCAGAAGCCGAGGCGGGAGTCACATCACCGTGGGGCAGCACCCCAGGCCTGCTGGTGGCATCTCCAAGCCGGCAGTGTGAAAGCTTTGTCCTCTCTGGTGCCTGACTTGGGAGCCTTGAGCACCTCCCCAGGCACTGAATTGCCTCCTAGGAGGAAAGTCAGCACGGGAAAAAATGCAAAGTGGGCAATGTGGCTTCCATGGGTCTTAAAAATTTGTAATCGGCCAAGTAAACAGTTTCAAAATGTGCAAAAGTATCCATGACAATCACCACCTTCATCCTCTACAAAGCCGTGAAACGACTTGGATTCTGCTTCCGTACAGTTGAAATTTGACTACCTACCTCTGTGCCACCTATGAATTTTAACACGCTTTATAAAAAAGTCTCTGGAAGACCGAAGTTGCGTTTCCGTTAACGCTCCTCTGCCGTCGCCTTCCCCCGCTCCCTGCTCCCGCCTGGCAGCGCAGACGGGGGCTGGCG
>NW_020799095.1:140086621-140232743 GCF_003259725.1 Athene cunicularia | reverse complement strand
AGCCCCGTCTCGTCTCGGCGACGGGTCGGCTCCCAGGCTGAGGGCTCACGGTGGGAGCCTGGCCGGCCCCCGCCGGGGCGAGGGATCTTCAGGATCCGCCGCCTGGGCATTTTCGTGGCTTTCAGCCCAAGAAACGGCGTGGGAGTTGGGTGCCGGGAGAGGGGGGGTTAAAGGAGTAAAGGAGCCTCCTCGGGCCGTGAGCGAAGGGCTTAGGGGACTTCCCGAGCCAGCTCGAAATGCCCGAAACCTCCCGCTGTCCAATTCTTCCTTGCCCCCTCCACCACCCCACTCCCACCGAGGAAAGAGAGGGAAAAGAGACTTAAATGAAGCTGGGGGTCCCTCACTGACACATTAACCATCCCCTGCAAAGCTTTAATTTCGTTTCTCAAGGGTGACTGAAACAGTTTCCTAAGAAGTAGCCTTAGAAACTGAGCCCGGAGTAAGAAGCAGCCCTTGGTGTGCGCGGAGGAGGCATGGAGGGAGGGCGTCCCCCCGGGACGGGTCGGGTGTTGGGGAGGGTGTGAGCAGAAGGGAAGAGCTAGGTTCCCCCGGACAGCGAGTTCATGAGCAGAGAGGCATTCACAAGCGTTTAATCCTTGTCTTCTCGCAAGAATTAATTTACTTGCTCCACCTGAGAGAATGAACAGCTTCAGAAGTGCCCTTGGCACGTGTTTGATAAAGTGATTACATATTTGCTGAGAAGTTCCTTTAACTGGCGGTCAGTGGCATTTGAGGCATGGTGCTGTGCCTTCTTCCCCTGTGCCATCACCTTCCTCCGAGCCACAGGCGCTTTCACCTCACTATGCCTGTAGCCCTTTTGGTACCTCACAGTTTTTCATGTGTGTCTTTTTGATGCTTATTCTGAGGAGCGAAGGAGGTGCTGCTGCTGCTTAGGAGGTGCAGCTGATATCAGCCATGAACAACCAACGTGTCATAAAGTTATGGAGGAAGTTAGAAAGGGAGGGAAGGTGAGAAAATGTCATCCGCAGTAGTGCATGCTAAGAAACTATTTGGTGTTGTCCGCAGGACAGTGAAAACTTCAAAGGAGTTAGTGCCACGTGAGGCTTTAAGAAGCTGAGGGCAGTGGTGTCTCCCCTCTCTGCACGCCCCGTGCTGCTTGCAGGACCAAAGTGCATCTCGTGCTGCCTCGGCAGCAGCCAAACTGCTTACGAAGATACTTGTGAAGTCTTAATCTGAACTTCTCTCTGAGGTCTGAACTGAGGCTGTGGCATCTAAATTCTGTCACTGGTTTGTTTACACAGTTTAAGGGCTTCCTGGGGTGCAGGCCAGGCTATGGCTGACCTTTGATGTGATCTAATGAGTAACGTATATAGTGCTTGCAACAGCCTCCCTCCCTCCGTGTAGTGCCTGCAGTAACAGCACCTGAACACGATGCTGCTGTGAGTCTTTAAAAACCTCCGTTTTCTTTCCGGTAGGACCAAAGATGAAGCCGTTTCAATGTGGACTCGGCATCCTCCTCTCTTCTACTCCTTTCTTCATCGCAGCTATTTTCTTGCATTTCTTTGCTGTGTGAAGGCTGATGTGCCTCACTGGTTGTTTCTGCGATTGAAGAGCATATTTCGGTAGTCATCCCTATGTAGAATTAAAATATTCTGACACAGAACTCAGTATTTTGTCCTGCCTTTCTCTTGCTATTTCAGCAGAGTAACCAAAATGAGAGTTGGCCGCAGCATTGCCCGGGGAGGCACTATGCTCCTTCAGCAGGGAACCTCTCTGCGTGAATGGCTTGTGTAAACAGGCAGTTTAAAACAATTCCGTGCTATTCAATTTCCCACTTTGAAGCTCCTTCTTCAGTAGCACAGTCTAAAAGAGGTTTTTTTTTTATTACTAAAGGAAGGAAAATCCAGATTATTTTTTTTTCTCCCTTTAAAGTATAGGAGGGAGAGCTGTGATCTTCCTTTCCTTCCAGACAATAGGAATTTGCCATTTCCTGACTTCTTGGAGAGTTATGTATTGCAAAAAGCAGCCTGTGCTGGGGCAGGGCAAGACCCCTGCGCAGCAGCTCCACTCTGGGTTCTTTTTCTAATTAACAGAGCAATGCCAGCATGTGCTTCCAGAGTCAAAATGTAACATTTACATTTTCAGGGAGACTTAAGACTTGCTTGTGACTTCCAGACCAGGAAAGCCAAATTTGCAAAGGCATGGCAAGGTGCGAAGCACGAGGGGCATATTTCCTGCTGCAGCAGGGCTCTGGGTATTGCCCAGTGCATTGTGTGTTCCTGGAAAGGGTTTTACAGTTGGGTGTTTCCTAGAGGTTATCAGCAGCGAAGATGTGGTCAGTAATGGCTCAATACGCCCAACATCAGAGTGCTGGAGCCCATCTGTTATATAGTGTGCTTCCTAAAATTGCTTGCTCAGTGAGATGAGGCATTTACAAACTCAGCACTAAACTGTAGTCTCTCCTGCATTCCTGCCCAGGGAGGAAGGGAGTGGAAAATCCCTTCCCAGCCCTGTGCACTGTGTGCCGGCAGCAAGACTGGCACTGGGGTGAGTGGTAGGAGGAGGAAGGTCTGTGAAAAAGGAAAGGGATGGGACAACACTTCATTTTAACACTTGCCCCTTTTGCTGCACTGATCATCGTCTCTGAGGTGGTAGAAACGGAAATTATTTGCTGGAGGGTTAGGGTTGGTATAGCTGCAGTAGCTGTGCTGGTGGGGGGTGGCAGAGCTGTAAAGCCAGCGGGGAGAGAGGTCCTACTCCAACAAGTTTAATAGGTATCCTAGGTTGTTCTGTTCTCTCATTTTCCACCCTGAAGGACATGGGTGTGTCACAGTCCAGTTACTAAGCTAAACTTGTATAAATCAGCTCCTTTGTACAGGTCTGATCTGTGGAGTTGATCAGGGTGCCTTGAAAGCAGGTAGGATTTGATAAATGGGAGAGAAATAAGGCAACAGGTGATGGTGAGGAAGGACTTGAGCCCTAAGAAATCTTGTGCTCTCATCTACAGGGATAGACCTCTTCTGCCTGCAGGGCTTAATTTCCTGTGAGCCGTCCATCACCGCTTTGGCATGGGTGCAGGGGAGCAAAGCAGCGGGTGAGCAGGGCCAGGGGAAGCACTAGCGTTGGGCTTCTCAGGTGTTCCGTACACAAGGACAGAGCTTCTCACCAGCATTCAGGAGTGAAAAAAATTTCCCTATGTGAGAGATGAGACAGCCTCCTTATACAGTGCATATGTGCAGGCGTGGAAGGCAGCTAAAATTCTCATGACAGCTATTGTTTGTACATATAATTTCCCTATAGTCCCGTTAAATTGGGTCTTCTTAAATAAGCACTTTAGAAAAGCAAGCAGCCCATCTTGTGCTGTATGAAGCACGTTACATTCAAGTGACTTTCAAGACACAAAAGGTGTTTGTTTTTATCAAAGCATCCTAGATGAGAGCAGTCCCTTGGCATGCTCTGTAACCAAGCCGGTTGTACTTCACTTATATTCTCTGTGTGTTTGGTGAAAAAATGAAAAATTTAAGCAGTCTGTGCTCATGTCAGACAGGACCCCTCTGCATGATGCTGTATTTGGATGTGGATAAAAAAAACACATGAGTGTGGTCTTTGCTATCTGACTGCAGGATATTTTTTTAGATCGCATCACTTACTAACTTGTTAAATGTGTGTGGACAAGCTTCTGATGGTGATGGTGGCAGGTACGCAGTGGGTGGAGCATCCTTTTAGTGTTGCTAGTTTTCTGGCTGGTTTTGAGCGATGCTCGGTTTAGCTAACAATTGCAAGGTGGGGCTTACAGCTCCCTTGAGAAGTGTCTCTTGCAGCCTCTGGGTTTGCAGAAATTTCCCACAGAGAGGCAGCCCCCTGCATAGTGAATTTTAGCATATGGACAGTAGATGATCGTCATCTTCTGTAGCCCTCTTGGGAGTAATCCACAGCTTTAAAGCAGTGTAAGAGTAAGTGTGGTGTAGTAACTGTAGTTACTGTAGTAACACGTATTATTTTCCAAGCAATACTTCTGTAAGAATTGTAAGAATTCTCCCCGTCCTACCCTTTTAAAATTTTCTTTGGATGAAGCAAAGCAATTCTGCCTGTTTGAATTACATGTTGAAATAGTACAAAATAGGCATGGGCTGCTTGTTGGCTGTGTTTTTCTCTTATTTTGTTTTCCTGTTTCTTTCAGTAAACTAGTGACAACAGGAGATTTCTGGGGGTTAACAAAGTACAATATTTATCCAAGAAAGTGTATCTCTTGCAAGTGTAGGGGAAAAAAACAAGGCACAGGGCACTTAATAAGTGCCTGCATGATGTAACTATTTACTACAATCAGGGCTGTAAATCTTAGTGATTGCCAATTGTATGCAGTTATTCCGCACATTTCCAGTAAACCTATGGAGAAAACACTTCAATTAAAAAAAAATTTTTTTGTTTACGTTTTTCTGCAAATACGCAGTTAGGACAATGCTTTGGGCTATACCACATTTTATAGCCTGTGTAGCTGCCCTTGCCACGCATCACTTTGAAAGTGAAATTGAAAGGGAAAGGAGCAGGTAATCTTATTCTCAGGAATACTGGATCTAAGCAGTCCCCAAGAATCTCAGTTTTGATTCTTTCAGCTGCCTGCAACGGATGGGGAAGCTTGAGTGGAAACACTTGATGTGTCTTTCATTGATTAGATTAGATTACAGGCTAATTTAGCAGTCCAGACAGTCTGTATCACCTTTCACAGATAAGAATCAGTACATCCTCTTTGCAGCAAATCTCCTACAAGTCCTCTTTCTCAGTTATTGTAAAGAAAATAAGGCATTTGTGGGCAACACATTCCTGGATTTATTTGGACCAAGTGCAGGGTTCCCCCTCAACCTCCCCCCTGCCCTGCCTTGGAAACCTTTCCTCCTTAGGATTTAGTACCAGCACCTTAAGGGTGTTTAGAAGAATAACTGTGTCTAGGGATGCGGGATTCAATTGCACATACAGAGTCTATGTGTTAAGTATCATTAGGGGAAAAAAAAAAAGCATTTTTGAAAACCCCAGCAGTAATTCCTTTGTGGAAAATTAAATTGAAAACTTGATATATGTCTTTGAAGACTTTAAACCATTAGACAGAGAGAAATTGAAAGCTGAAGTCTTTTGCTCTAGTAAATGGAACAGTGTTTGTATCTTAATTTTGCTATGGCAGGTGCCTTTTCCCTGAAGGCCAGTCCCACCCTCCCAGGAAGGCATTTTCACACACACCTGTGGCACTGGCCTCTCCACATCCCTGCTGCCCACTGGGTTTGGGTCAGAAATGCTCACTGCAGGTCTGTCCCGAGGGAGCTGGTGAGGAGTCTCTGTAATTCAAACTGGAGTTTGGATTTGGGACAGCCCAATAGAGGTGATGATCCCAGTAGATTGATGGTTTCAGGTATAGGTTGGGGACGATTTTTAATTTTTTTTACTTTCTTAATCTCACTGCTTTCGGAACACATGGGGTGGAACTCCTCCTGGTAGTAATTTGTAAATTCGACTTTAAGTATAGCATCCATTTGTGTGCATTCAGAGTTTGTACGTGTTGGAGAGTTTACCATATCTATTTGTAATCTGTTCCAGTGGTCACTTACTTCCAGGCTTTAAGAACACATTTCCATTCCACTTTTCTAATTTAGATGTTTGATCATAGGATTATTTTGTACTATATTCTGCAAGATTATGTTGCCATGGCTACTTGTTAGAATTGGTACAGTAGAAGGGAAGTTGGAGGACACAGTAGTTCAAGAGAGCAGTAGCATACGTAAGTGAACAAAATGTGATGGGAACAAATCTGTCCCAGTACTGCAGAGGAGACTGGCTTTCCAAGCCTGAAAAAAATTTTTAAGCATCTCAGAAAAATAGTTCGTGAAGAAGGGATGGTAGCAGTGTTTGTAGAACATGCAAAAAATCTCTTAACTATGCATCATACATGCTTGTGAGTAGCCTATATGATATATCTGGCCTTGACATGGTGGGTGGAGGTAAGTGAGATTCATCTCTCTTACCCCCTTCTGACTCTCCGTTAGTCTCACTACAGTGGCTGTAGCTGGTGTGAAGTGAGCTTTGCTGGGCTTAGCTACATCACCTCTCCAGACAGTAAATTATGTTGAGCAGTGGAGAATACTGCTGTCAGCATAAGCTGTGTTTGTGATTTGCCAGGACATCTGTACTTAGAGGAATCAGGGACAGCATCGTACTGTTTTGGTGGATTGGGAAAGAGCTAGTATTCTGGGTAGTAGGTATAAGTAGTCTGTTTTGGCAGGAGCAGAAAAGCTCATTGTGGAGATGGGAAGGAACACTGGGGGAGTGGCAGCATTTGGTACATGCCTTGAGGAGCGTCACTGCAAGGAGGAGTTAGAAGATGTTCAAGGTGAGGCATGGCTGTTTTGGGCTATAGAAGTTTGTGAGAAACTACAAAGTATCTAGAAAGTGTGGAGTGCTATTTGTCACTCATGCTACATGTTGGAAGGTGTGTTATGAGCCTCCTTCATGCTCTTTAATAAACGTCTGTGAGCTGCTATTCTGCAGGACCAAGAAGGTTGCTCTGTAAGGCTTGGTCTCTATGCTTTAAAAGATGGCTGTTGGCCCTGCCTTCTGTGCCTTCTGTTCTAGAAGAGAGAGGATTCATTGAAATTATGCATCCAGCATCTTGCAATGTCTTGCAAGTGGGGAAAAGATGAAACTGGTTTGTCCATCATCCACTTAACTATCAAAAAGTACTTTTCTCCAAAACATGTTAACAAACTTGCTTATGAAAGATTTAATCAACTGTTTGTAGTTCTGCGGATTGCTTCACCACTAGATAATTGCCTTGCTTTCAGGTTAAGTTTGTTCCTTCACATAAATTAAATTAAGGACATAATTTCAGCATAACTCTTTGGCAGACTTGAATTTCCAACTGCTGCTACTGTACACTTCTGTTACGGTCTGGCTTTAATTTTTTCTGTCTAGAATTTGAACTACTGAACTGGTTGCAGCTTTCACTGTGCATATACTTGGGGCATGACAGAGTAGGTCACTGCCAAAGCAGCACATCTGTATTGTAGCAGTTGGGTAAAATGAAGTTCTTAATTGTAAGGAAATGAGCCAGAACAGTAGATGTGGAGAAACTGTCTCTGATTAGAGATGATTAACATACAGCACACTCCTTCTAAAAATGTTGTGAAGCTTTTTCCTGAACTCTTGGAAGTAGTGCTTGTTGGCACAGCTCTAAAAGTCATCAAAACGAAGGCTGTGGCTATGTTTATTCTGCGCTACTCAGGGATGTTTCCATCTAAAGATAACATGTATTTGAGCAGTGAGCCTGCTTCAGGCAGCACACGGGTGAGTAACTCCTCTGTGTGTGCATGTGTGAATAGCTTCTATTCACTTTAATGGCAAGCTGGAAAATGGTAAATTCCTGGTATGGTGTAAGTATCTGAGAAACAGAATCCTTTTTCCCAGTATCTGAAAGTTAGAGACATATAAAAATAAAATTAAAAAACCTTTTTTCTTAAAAAAAAAAAAGACAGTATCAGAATATAAATTCCTTTCTGTCAAAGGAGGCACAACTTAACTGATTTGCTCTAACAGATAATGTGACCTCATACGACTATTTATCAGCCTCATGTGCCCTTTCAGGGAAATAGGGCCATTAGTTAAGCTTATGTTCCATTTACCATAGGCATATTCTGCTGGTGCAATACCTATTTTGGCTTTTAACATAATCAAGTAGTTACCAGAGTGTATTGAAAGCTATACCATGGAAATAACGTATCTCCACTCTTGCCTGAGTTACTTCAATAATAACTGTTTCTAGGATGATTTACTATCCTAACACATGAGTTTTAACTGCTATTGACTGATTCTGCAAGGGGAGCAGGAGGCAGCTGTGTGATGTTGGAGAGGTTTAGTGTTATCCAGTGTGTAGCTTATCAGGCTGCTTTAAGCTAATAGTTTCAATTTAGGCAGTTGGAGTTTATCTATTTATCCTGGAGTCTGAGCTTTAGTCACTGCAAAACAGCCTGGAAGGACAGAGCTGGTAGTGGGGCTGTCAAGACAGCAGTGGCAGACATGATTTCCCTCGTAGCAGGCAGTTTCCTGTTGGTCTTACTCTTGCCGGCCAGGAGCCAGTGGGATCCTTCTTATGATCATGTGAAGCCAAATGAGGGATTTAATTATTGAATGTTCAGGAATATTTTCCAGGAATGAGGTGAGCCGGATTTACCTTCAGTACTTGCTGCTTGAATTCTTTGTGGCTTTTTTTTTTTTGTTTGTTTGGTTTTGGATTTTTTGGTTTTGTGGAATTTTTGTTTCTATGTTTTGTTGTTGATTTTGTTGGGGATGCTGTGGAGTGAAAAAAAGGTTTCCAAATTACCATTGTTCCCCAAAGAACATATTATCCTTGGTAAGTGTCTGCCCCATTTGTCCTGTGTCATGCAGTGGCAGACTCTCCTGGTACATAGCCTCCTCTATCAACGATGTATGGCTGGGATGGATGGGTGTCTCCAGAGAACCATCAGGATTCCTGTAGGATTACTTACCATATAAATACGTACCTAGGCACAGAGACACACACTGTAAGATGTATTTGTATACATACTTCTGTAATGAACAGCCCCATCAACAGGCATTTCTTGTTTGGGGCTTGACCTTCAACTGTGCTTGAGGCCAACATGGTTGTACCAGTGTTAGGCTGCTGGGGCTTTGCCAGGTTTGGAGAGGCTGAGCTCATGCCTGTGAGACCCATCATGTCTCTCTGCTACAAGGGCAGTGTGGTGGGCAGTGCTGGCTCAGTGCTGCAGAGAGGCTTTTGGTATTGCACCCCTGGGAAGCCTCTTCCAGAACAAGGGATGTGGCTGGTTGTTGTGAGCTCTGTCAAAGTCAGGAAGATGTGCTTATTGCAAGAGAAGGGGAGCAATCTTCAAGCTGGAATGACTTGGATGATGACAGCAGACTCTTTGTGAAGAGCTCCAGGTGTTATTACAGGTGTGCTTTGCCTAAATTAAACCCATCTAGATTTTAGAAGCTCAGGTAAATGGCTGGTCAAAGGGTTAACATAGCTCAAATTCTTCAAACAGCTGAGGAAGTCCTGAGCAAACTGGTGAGGAGAGACACAAAGCAACACTTAAACCTGCCAACAAACCTCAGGGTGCTACAGATGCCACAGCTAATCTACTTGAAGCCACTGTTGCTCTCATGGCTTTTGCTGCTTTCTTCTTTGCAGGTTGGGTTGCAGGCTGATGCCGGAATGTTTGTAGGCATGGCTCTCATCTAGCCCTGGGGAGGAAATCTGTATTTCTGCCTTAAAAAAAGGTAAAAAACCTCACAGTAACTTCAGTCTTCTTCATGTTTGTGGAACACTGGGGAAGTGTCCAACCGAAAAGGCAATAAAAGAAAACAGTGTTTTAATTCAAAAGAATGCAAGTGAAAGCAAGTAGTTTTGAGAAGTTACCAGTCCATTCAGTGAATGCCTGTCTGTATAAATAAGCCAGACCTAAGTGATGTATGAGGGCAGGTCATAAAGAAAACATTGCAGTAACAAACTAGTGGAATTTTCACTTAACACATTAAAATCAACCCTGAAAGGCTCCATTAAGGAAAGCCATAAATTGAAGTTCTAAGAGATGGCATATAAAATATCGCTAAAACCAAAAATGATCCTCTCTCAGTTTTATGTTTTCCTTTCACTGTGTTATATCTATTTTAATAAACATGTGGGATAGACTATCAAAAGAGCAGCACTTTGTCTGTGAAGCCTTGAGGAAATAAATAGTGAATCTGGGCATATTATAAATTTCATCCAATAAAAATAAACTTAAATTGATTCTGGGCTTTGCTTGTGTAAGGACTGCTATGCTAGGACCATTCTGTGTTGATCTTGTTTTATATATACTTTGAACTTTCCTGCTAGGCATAACTTGAAATGTTAGTATTTAATGCTTGAGTTTTCATTCAGGTACTGCCAGAGCTTTCTGTCTATGTGCATAAATAGTATTAAGACCTTAGAAAGGTTTCAGGGTTCACTCTCTTAATAAAATATTGAGGAACAAATATCTTTTGGTTTTTGAGGGGGGAAAGAAAGGGTTGACTTGAAAATACACACATTTCTGTGGGAATCTTTATGATGTTTTAATTCGAAATGTCGTATTTAAAAACAAAGCAATTTGCTTTCAAAAGGCTGATTTGAACTTGCATTTGAGAACTTTTCTAAATAAGACTTTCCGTGTGGAATAACAGAAAATGACCCAATGTACCTTCTCCTCGTGGAAAATCTTTGCAATCATGTCACATGTCATAACGCCAGGAAGCTTTCATGGCCAAAAAAGTTTTGACCAACTCAATGCAGTAGTTTTCTTCCCATTTTGTTAAAATACGTAGTTCATTTCTGTAAATGCAGGTGTTTATTCTGTTCTTTGGAAACTGTAGACATGCTGTTCTCCTTAATCACTTTGTTCTCTTACTTTTCTATCAATACACACATTGTACAAAGTGGATAAGGATATATATTTGGTATGAGCCAAGACAGATACGCTTCCAGTGGAGAAGTCACAAATGATATATTACATGAATTCTTGTAAGACGTTTACGTTTGATCTTTTCAGTTAGTCCTAGTTTTGGAGATACGCTTCCTTGTTTTTGTGAAACTCACAGTAGAAGCCTTGAATACAGAGGGAAATGAGGAAAAACTTCTCAAGTCTCTAAACCTTGCATAAAATATCTCTTCTAGGTGTAATTCTAATATCTCCTCAATGCAGCTGTAAATTAAATAGGCCCTCTACCTTTTTAGCTTTTGCTGTATTAAAGACTTTGTGTAGAACTGCATGTATATGAAGGAATCAAGAAGTGTTCATGAAACTATAAAGGGTGGGAAATTATTTTTATGGGGGAATATGTGATGCATTATTTTATTTCTTTATTTTCCCTTTGCTTTCTTTTTGTTCACTATTGCATTGGCTGATGTTGGTTTAAATGTGGCTGTTTAATTCCAGAGCTGACCTAGCTATAAATGTCTATCAGCAATATTACATGAGCACAAGGTACATGTGGGTACACACATACAGCATACACCATGAGCTTGTATGCGTGTTGTACATGTATTTGCTCATACCCAAGACAGAATTTGTTTGTTGTCAGTAACTATATAGATTAATTGTTCTATGAAAATTGAAATAGAATCTTGATTATACCGGCACTGGAGGAGTCATTGGTTTGATTCATTTGCTGGAGTGCTTCACAGAAGACTGCATCTGCAATTTCGTTTTTCTCAGGGTCTGTGTTCTCAGGGTCTGCTTCAGCTGTCTGCAGCTGAGCCTCCAGTGGTGAGCAGTGATGGTCAGGCTGGTGGGAATAACCTGTCATCTGCTAGAGAGTGACAAGAAGAAGGAGTGAATGTGGAGCAGAAGGTGGGAGAATGAAAGCCACGTCTGCTTCAAGTTGGCATGAATTTTCCCATTGTTTTCAGTGGGATTAGGATATTGTTTAGCAATCAATATTGACATAAATCACTGATGGGGAAAAAAGATGATGCAGCTTTCTGTAGCTGTCTCTGATAGCTACTGCATTAATTCTCCTTTAAAATAATATGGACAGATCTTTGGTCCTTACCGGGTGACTCACTTTGCTGGCTTCCTACATGGCTGAAAAGACCTGCTCACAAAATTTTCGGCTGAGGCTGTATGTTAACATGCTGCTTTACTGTGCTTAGCAAACCCGATTCCATATTCCCCCTCCACAACCCTTTCAGCTTGTCCCTCCTCACTTCCTTCTCCCCCCAAAGACTGAAGAGCAAAAGCACTGTACAATAGATGTGGCAGCAGTTCAGTCTCTGAGTTTAGTCATTTTGTGCAGTAATAATTGCTTAAACAATTGTTATTTCTTAATATACTGTTCAGTGCTAATCATAAAGGTTGAGTACTTTGGCACAGTTGGATCTGTGCCTAAACCCAGGGTCCTTGTCTCAAATTAGAAAACCATCAAAATGTTACTTCTGCAGACCTCCATGGTTTCTCTTAAATTCTGGGGTGACAGATATTGTATCAACATATTTCCAGAGGATGTTTCTGGTTTTCTTTGCAGAGCTTAACTCTGACCTCTGCAACAGCAGCAACACAATAAAAATAATGTTTAACTGGAGCAGGAAGCAGTCATTGTTTTTGGAGACAACAAAAAGGTCGTTTCAGGTGAAGGCTGGTTAGTAGAGTTACGTTTTCTCCAAAAAGTTGCACCCAGCAGAAATTTGACCTCTTTACTTTTGAACAGGAGGTTTCTAAGTGCCTTCTCTGTAGCACTGTCAATGCATGGATGGCTCTCCAGGAGAAGTTAAGAGTTTGCTACTTCCATGGTGCCACTGCACAGTATAATGCCAGACTGTGACAGTTATCAGATATTCTGGGTTTGCAGAGTACAGCAAGCCCAAAGCCTCTGCATGTCTTGCCCCTGCCCCAACAATGTAATGCTCTTCTCCTCACCCTGATTTTTCTGGATATCATTTGCCACCTTTCTGCCTTCTTCCCGCATCTTTTAGGATGCGAAGCAACATCAGAAAAAGTTTGATGTTTGTCAGCCTGATTATGCAGGAAAACCTGCAGTTGTAGCTGAACAAGTAATTGCACAATCAAAATGTTAGCTTGCTGATTTTATCCCTGCTGCTTTTTGTATCTGAATGCTGGCAGATCCCTGCTGGGGATGAACGCTGTGTCGGGGCAGGCTCCATCAGCTGCTGATGGCCACCTGGCTAACAGCCAAACATGATGGTTTTCTTTACCTCTGCAAAGTTGCAACCGAAGTTTAAGAGTGATTGAAAAGTGAAAAGAATTGGTATCATCACAAGAGGGTACATAAACTGCTTGTATTTAGTGTCTGAGGTCTGGGAGAATTTGGGTTAGCTCAGGAGCCCGGAGGTTTTCAGGCCTGGAATGCAACCCAATTACCATGTAGTTTTTTTCTTTTAAATATAGGCATCATTAGAAAATATAGTGAGTTGAAACTAACCCCTAATTTTAAACCTGTAATCATAGCTTTAGAAGAGTGTTGCAAAGAAAGCACTTAGAGTGTATTACATGAAGAATACCCAGTTAAAGTATAATAACCGATTCAAAAAAGGCAAGTGAGACACAGCTCTGCAATAATAACACCATGCTTTTTGAACATTATTTCCTTGATAAATGCTAGGAAAAAAAAAAAAAGTGAGTCTGATTCAGTAGGCACTTCAGCTGCAGTGCCCCTGGCATCGGCTCCTCTGGGGTTCAGTTCTGGCTGCAGGACCCCCGTCGTGGCACAGCCCGAGCCCTCTGAATACTCCTGCTGAAGGACACTGTGTATGAGCCACAGTGGCCAAGGAGATGTAGAAAAGAAGGCTTGTTAGTCTCAGCTTGCTCTGGGGGGAGGTTTGCTTCTGTCTCAGGAACACTTCCTACCATGTCCCTGTTTAGTACAGGAGGTGGTGGAGGGGCCGGAGCCGTGAGGGGCGCTGGCAGCCTCCCTCAGACCAACCTTCCTCACAGCTGCCTCACTCACCCTAGAGGATCCAACGTGGCTGGTTCCACGGCTCCTGTGCACAGGTACTTCACAAAGTGATTGCAAAGCAAAAGTGGGTCATGCTGTCTCTTCAACCTTTAAATATTATATAATAACAATATATGAAAATACCAATATATGAAAACAGATGTAAATACTCCACTTTGCAGACTGAAGCAGGGTGGGCAGGCAGCAAGGTCAGGCAGAACGCCCTATCCAGCTCTGCAGTGTGTGTACAGGCTGAAGTTCAGTGTGTATAGGCTACTCTCTCTATGCCCTGATCCTGTAACTGCATAGATGAGGATGACCTTTGCATACATAACATGTCTTAATTGATTTCACTGAAGCTTAGTTTGGGTAAGGCTATGCAAGCCGAAGACCCATGATTTTGTTTTTCCTCTTTTGTGGGCATATGAGTGCTGATTGCACTATATAAAGCTGCTTGCTGTTGAGCCTGTCACTGTTCAAGGTGAAGAGAAAAAGTGTTCATGTTTTTATTATCATTCCTCCTTCCCGACCTATGCTGCACCGAAACAAACAAGCAAATGGTAGCAATTTCCAAGAAGAGAACTGTTTTGCAGATCATAGCTTTTTCCGCTGGAAAAAATGTAGCCACGTTTAACTTCTTTTTAAAGAGTGGCAATGTTGAATATACAAATTAAACTCCAATTTACACAGTTGAGATTTTCCTGAGCAGTTCACACAAGTATTCTCAAAGCAAGATTTTGAAATAATGACATTTGCTAGGAACAGTCTTTGGGGAAATGGACAGTACTTGCATTTTTACCCTTCCCCCTTCGACAGCAGCCTGTGTCAGGCCAGTGATGGGAGCCAGGCGGGAGGACTGTGGCCAGCTCTGAACAGATTGGCCTTTGTCTCCCCAGCACAAACGTCCCTCTTTTTTCTGAGGGAATGGGCAAAACGGGTTCTGACCCATCACGACCGGCTGTTTGAGGCTTGTCTGTCAGCAGGAGAGAAGACAAGCACCTCCTCTGTGTCCCTGTTAAAACGCTGCTGCAGAGTGAACTGTCAAGCAGGCAGTTAAAACAGTTCAAATCTTTATAAGCCAAAGTTTAACATCGGCCGTGAGGTACTTCAGCTGTGTCACAAGACTGCCCAAGTTGCTCTGCAGAGGTTTTCTCCTCCGGTTAGAGGCTCAGAGCTGCTTTACTGACCTGGAGCACTGAGTGGTACAGAGGTGCAGTGGTGCCCAGCAAAGCTGCTGCTGCTTGTTTCTTTTTCTGGCAGCTTAAGTCTTCAAGTGTTTAGTGGGAATACCTCTTGTGGGCACAAGTTAGCAATGACAAAATCCAGTAATAACCTCTGTCTTTGTTACTTCAGAAGGTGTGCCCTCATGAAATTTAGGAAGAGACCTGGAGTTGATGTAAATAGTCTCATTCTGCCCTTTTCATTTGCACGATGCCTTACACTGATACTATTCAAGTGCTTGGCATTTTTACTAGTCCTAAGTAAACTGTTCAACTGAAGTTACTTCCCTGGGTCCAAGAGCTATTCACAGTTTTTTATGAGCATGGTGTAATTTGCAGCACCTCTTACCTTCAGCAGCAGAAAGGTGGTATGTCAGGGACTGTAGTTTTGGGCTTTGTCAGTGTTGATCATATAGCTCCTTTGGCTTTATATCAATTACCCATCAGAAGAGGAGGACACTTAAAAGCCATTGCTATCCAGAGCACTACTCAGCTGCTTCATCAGCTGGGATCCCTGCTGCCTGTCCTTGCCTCTCAGCCTGACACATTGTAAACTGCTGAGGTTAATTGGGCTAAACCTATCTGTAGCAAAATGTGGAGTGTTTCCATCACCAGGGCCAATGCTTTCAACACCCTACCTGCCATGTGTGGAGTGTGGTTTGATTTCTGTGTTTGCTAGTTCTCCAGATCTACCTCGGTTAATGACATGGAGCTGGACTTGGGATGTGGGCAACCATGAAGCTGGAGCCTACAGGAGATGCGTACATCACCTCCAAATGTTCTTGTTTGCAGCGGTGGTGATGGACTGTGAGAGGTGTGCCCAGCGGGTGGCTGACAGAGTAGGCAGTATTATTAATGTCTAGTAACACTGATCAGAAATGGAGTGCTGAAGAAGCTTTCTGCTGGAGCCAAAGTCCATTCTTTGTCCTCTAGCTCACTTGTTACACACTGACCCTTCTCTGCTTCTCTGTGGTTGTGGTCTGAGCTGGGCTTCAGCATGTAAAGCCAAGCAAAATGTATTTTCAGGCCTGGTTAGCTGGAATGTTTGCTACTGGGTCATGGTTTTTGACGTTCATGCTGTAGAGGTAACAACAGAGGGGAAAAGTGATTGTGATGGCGTGTGGGGTCCTCATGCGGTCTTCCCCCTGGGGCAGAGGAGCACTGAGCCAGCACTGCATGAGACTGGATTGTGGCTGAGATGCTGTCATCATCCACTGATGTTTATTGTATTCTGTGAGGCAGGAGGAAAATGCTCACTGATACCATCCGTGTACCACAACCACCAGAGAAATCTGTCTCCTCTGTGGTTTCAGACCTTCTGGGGTCCCTAGCAGTGTCCTGCAGTCAGGCTGCAGCCCAGGCTTCTAGGTAGACTTTAATTTGCTATCAAGAACTATCATATTAATGGCTTAATATTTTTTTAATCTATGAAGGGGATGTAATTGTTTTAGCACTCAAGAGAGTATATAAAAGAGCCCTTTACCTCCTATATTTTTTATGTTCTTGAGTAATTTTGAGATATGCTAACAAGGAATATGTTTTAACATGGATGCAGAACTAGAGGCCATGTGAAATGATATTTTAACCTAGGCTGTTATCAAAAGGCATTTGACTTTGTTTTAAGGGGTAATATATAGGACACAGTCTTTGCTCTTAAAGGAGCATTATCTGATTGGTTTGAGCTTTTGCTTGAAAGGATAAATTATTCTCCATTTACCTCATTTTAAATTTTTTTTATATTTATAAAATGTACTTGCCTGTGTCTTTGAGTGTTTCCTTTTTGCTGGCTTTATACAGGACTTTTTTTACTGACTGTGTAGTGACCTTTGCCATCCCCACAATCTTAGATTTTAATTCTGAGAATTAAAAGGTAATATGCAGAGAAAGGTGCTTGTGATTTTGCTTTTGTTTTCCCCTCTCTCAGGGGTGTTCATATCTTTAGAGAGGATTCCTCTGATGTTAGGCATTTTGGCTACACTGAGCATCCCTGCTCTCAGGATGGGCAGCAGAAACAAGCTGAGTGGTCCTTGGCAGATGCCACTTCCTCCTCACTTATTACAGGGTTAGTAGCTTCGCTTCCAGTTACGCCTCTTGGGTGTTTAAAGTTATGTGACATAGAACCCTTCCTTATAAAGCTTTTCCAGATTTTTCTTTGCAACCTGAGGACAGTTCTTTATTTCTCTATTCTCACTCAATTACATGGTTCTCCAGAATTGGGATTTTGAGGGAAACACAGAATTTGTTCAGAGCAGGATACAATCCAAAGAGCAGAAAGTGCAACATATCTTTGTGGAAAATAATATTAAAAAACAACAGATTTACTATTTGAGAATATTAGCATGTAATTGTGTTGTATGTTGGCCTTGGCAAGAAACTTGTATAAGAAAACCCCATCCCTGTGCTGCAGTGTACCTATTTGTGGTTGCACTGATTTACCTGTGTGCAATACCATGCCAGAAGCAGATTCTTTTTTTAATTACATGGGATAAAGTTGTGCTCCAGAAAGTATGTCATCTTTAATGCTTGTTTTTTTAGTGATGGAGTTTACAGAGCAGACTCAAAAGTGGTTGTGTTGGCAGAAGTGAGCTGTGCACTCCAGCACGAGGCAGGATAAGCACTGAGGCTGGAGGAGGAACCCAGCAAGGTGGTTTTGTCACTGAAGCCAACATGTTGTGAAACTGCAGCCTGAGCTGAGCGGGACTTCCCTGCCCTTCTCCTGGCCTTAGCAGCTCATTCCTGCTCCTCCACCCGACCTCTGACAACTGCTTCCCTGTGGCCATGCTGCACATTGGGGTGCTCCAGGTCCTCAGGTCAGCTGCCTGGGTGGCAACAAGGTCAGGGGAAGCTTGAGTCATTAGAGATTCCTTTTGGGGGACAGCTCATGTTTAAGATCCCTGTAAAGCCACTGTGAAACTACACCCATCGTGCTGAGGCTTGTCTTGTTATTGTCAACATGCAATAGGTAAAACCTGGCCCTGGTGAAACCAACTTCAAACACTCAGTGATGGAGCAGGGCCAGGATCTCTCTTAGTGTTGCAAATTGTGCCACAGTTGAGAAAAAACACCACCTTTTTTTTTTTTTTTGAAAGTGCTAGACTTCTGTGTGACAGTCTTGTAGGTGACACAGTTAACACTGAAAATTCAAGTTCAAGATTGCTTCTTACCTGTTTTGTATTCCGCAAATCTCAGCTTTTATATAACCTTGTGTTGCTGCATAAAGGATTGATATAAATCTTTCATACAGGCTGTCTTCTGGATTGTGTGTGGGAGTGGGAAATTCTGCAGAAGTTAAAAGTACCTGTCCTGAACAAAGGCTGGGTTGATTTGATAGCAAAAGCGATGATCTTACAGTTGAAGGGAGGAGCAAGGGCCAGAAAATCAGACACTCTTCACTACCTCTGATGAGTGAGAAGAGGGACAGCTGAGTCTTGTGGTGCCCAGGAGCAAAGCACAGACTCATCTGAGACTCCGGAGTTGTGCATGTTTAAGTGTTGATTTGGGTTAAGACAGGAAAGGAGACTGAACTGCAGCAGCTTTACTTGTATACGCCTTGCTTAAGCAATAAATACCTTTTATTCATGAATGGGTTTATGTACAGTTAATCCCTTATTTTCATGCTTTCACTAGCCATGCATAGACATGTCTTAAAAGCTTCAATTTCACTATGTTCCTGGACATGCTAAATTCGGTCCATACTCTGCAGGTGATCACACTTTAAGTGAGGGAATCCTGCGATTTTTATTTTTTTTTTTTTTTAGTGCTTGCACAAGTCTGGGATCTAAATGACTTGTTCTGTGCTAAACCCAGCCACACTGTATTTACTCTGCCTTGAGGCCATTTAGTTACATTGACTGTCCTACCCATTTCAGAGAGCTCAGCTGATTGAGTTGCTTTCTGAGATCTGCAAACTTTCCAAATGATCTAGTTTATTTATGTAAGATTTTTTTAGTATACTGTTTCCTTCTGTATTCAGTCCCTGTCCTATTAATAACCAATTTGGGTTTTTTAACTTGCTGTGTATCACTTCTTTCATTTATGCCTTCTTTCTTCTGAGTGTCAGTGACTCCAACCTAAGCGTGCTGGTTCCCTGCACCTCCACCATTATTTTGCTCCATTACATGCTCTTCCAACACATTAATTAATCTGGCAATGCTACTCAGAATATCAGGTGTTTGAATGCTTGAACACTTCCTTTCCTGGAAAAAATATTTTATTTAAAACGAAAATTGAGAAAGCATCCCAAGAACTATAAGAAGCTTATATTCATTAGTTAAATTAGAAAATTGTGAAATGTTGCAAAGATATGAGGGGAAAAAAACTAGGAAAAATTGGGATTAGCAGACTCTGAAAGCTCTGAAAGGATCTTGGGAACTTGACTCACCACTCTGATTGTGCAAAGGGATAGTGACCCTTAGGTTTGGTTGCAAGACTTTACTACCTCATGCCCACAAGATGGCTTTGTATTTTCTTGTTCAGGAGTTACAACTTACTACTTAGCATGAGGCTTGCTCTGGATCTTCCAGAAGATTGAGTGCTGCAGTGTGGAAATGCAATTTTGAAAATCTAGACTTCAGTGTATTGATCTGGGGTAAGGTAATGCATGTTGGAGAACTTGGGGTATGGCTGCATTACACTTAAAATTTTTCTAAATGGTTGCTGTTGTGGTGCTGACCTCCTTCTACCCCCAGCTGTGTGCTCCTGACTCCTCTTTGTGTGGCTCAGGCATTTATCTGAGTTTGTAGATGTCTGGTTCAGAGAATTAAACCAGCAGTAAATTGTGGCTGTTTCACTGGCCATGCAGTCCTGAACTGTCCCTTACATGAATACTGGTGGTTTTGCAATCAGGCAGGGAGCTGGTTCACCCAGTGAACATGAACAGTGTGTTCTCATGTTGTTTCATCAATGGAGTGAAAAAGATTCCCTACCCAAGCATCTCTTCTGATCCCTTTGCTGGCTCTTGGTCCGCTTGCTTTATGGTCGGAGTTACTGAATGGCACCTGACTGCATCCCTTAGACTTGTCCCAGTTCATATAATCCCTTTTATAGTTTCTCCCCCAGTATACTGCCATTAGCACAGCAGAGGGGGTGCAAAAAATTATTCATGGATAAGACTGAGAAGTTGGCCTGGCACTTCTTAAACCTGCTGGAGAAATCACAATTACACTCTAGCCCACAGCTGGAAAGCATGGTTTGTAAACTGCCACTGAACCCTTTGCTTTCAGTGGCAGTAATTTTCTTCATGTAATAAAACACTGTTCTGGTTTGGTGTTTTTTTTTTCTTTCCCGTTAAGTGATATGTTTTAGCATAATAACAGTTTATCTAAAACTTTCAAATTCTGGGAAAGTACAAGAAATGAGAATCACTGTGTCTGAAACAATGACTTAACTCCTTTTTTTAGGGGTTATTTGGATTAAGAGACATGACCAAAAAGCACTAGAATGGACAGGCCATGGAAACCATTTGCTGCCAGTAGCCCAGGTGGCATCTCTCCAAACTCACAGGGTGGGCTGATAGACTGTGACACCTCATGTGTCCTTTTCCGTGCTATTTTATCATGTTTTTTGAGAAATATGCACAAAAGCTTTCCCTCTGGGAGAGGCCAATGGCATCCTGGCTTGTGTCAGCAATAGCGTGGCCAGCAGGGACAGGGAAGGGATCTGACCCCTGTACTCGGCACTGGTGAGGCCGCACCTCGATTCCTGTGTTCAGTTTTGGCCCCTCACTACAAAAAGGACATTGAATGACTCGAGCGTGTCCAGAGAAGGGCAACGGAGCTGGTGCAGGCTCTGGAGCACAGGTCGTACGGGGAGCGGCTGAGGGAACTGGGGGGGTTTAGTCTGGAGAAGAGGAGGCTGAGGGGAGACCTCATCGCCCTCTACAGCTGCCTGAAAGGAGGGTGCAGAGAGATGGGGATGAGTCTCTTTAACCAAGTAATAAGCAATAGGACAAGAGGGAATGGCCTCAAGTTGCATCAGGGAAGGTTTAGACTGGATATTAGGAAGCATTTCTTTCCAAAAGGTGTTGGAGTGGGCTGCCCAGGGAGGTGGTGGAGTCTCCATCCCTGGAGGTGTTCAAGAGTAGAGTTGACATAGCACTGAGGGATCTGGTGTAGCTGGGAACTGTCAGTGTGAGGTTAATGGTTGGACTGGATGATCTTCAAGGTCTTTTCCAACCTAGACGATTCTGTGATTCTGTGTGACTGAACTGCATCAGCCCTTTTGAAGATGGCCTCAGCATGGAACTAGCTGTTTCCTGAGGTTTTCTGTGAAGATACAACCTACAGTGAAGACAGCAAGCCTGGAGATCATCACGGCTACATGAGTTCCTGGGCTTCAGGTTTCATGTTAAGTATCCCTAAACAGTGTTAGGCTGTGTGCCCATGAGAAAGTACATGGTGGAGGTAGTCAGAAAACCTCCAGAACGGTGTCAGTGTCAGTTTTAACACTTAATACAGTTAAATTGCCTTGTTTTCCCATCCTCTCTCTCCTTGCCTTCTGCTCCTCTCCCTGGTCCCCAGTGGCTGGTGTGAGCTACCAGTGTCCCTTTTGTTCAGAGATGCTGTGGGGTGGTGCTGGTGACACTGGGATGGAGAGCATGGCACAGGGCGAAGGTAGAGGACCAGACTCTATAGTTGTGCTTGATGTACCCATAAGGATGATCTTTTTGTCTTCTCCCTCTCCCCCCCCTTCCCCTCTTCCCTCTTCCTTTTCTTCTTTTCCTTTTTTTTTTTGTGAGCATCAAATCTTTCACAGCACATCTCTACATGTATTCCTGTAGTCTTTCTTGCTCTTCTACACTCTTTTACCTGGTGCTGAAGGATAATTTATCTAGACTGCACAAGTGTTTATCTGTCATCCCTCCTTCTCCCCTAAACTTAGCTTTGTTCTTTCTTTTTTTCCTCTTTAACCTACCACCAAGACCAGGTGCCTAGGCAGCAGTTTTCAATACAAATGTTTGTTTCTTTGCTTTACTGAAGTTGCACCCTTCCTGAAAAGTCAGTTGGGCTGACCGAGGTCTGTGCTCTGTCTTGGAATGGATGCCTCTCTTTGGCAAAGACCTTCATGGCTTGTGAACTTTCTGTATTAGTTACAGAAACTCCTCACCCAGTTTTAGTGGTGGGGCAAACCCGGGTCTCAGCTACACCTTTCTCAGCTCCTTGGAGAAGATAAAGCTATTCAAAAGTACAACACTTCAGAGCCTATCAGTTTTGCACAGGACAGGAAAGGTGGGAGGCTTTGGCATCTTTCTTGCAACAACAAAGGCAGGAGGAGGTGTAGAATGTGAGTTTAAAATTTATCTTGAAATAAAGCAAGCTGAATCTGGAAAGGAATTAAGGCATTAGTCTGCCTTAAGTTATTTCGGCAGAAGTGTAAGCCCTCTTTACATCAGTAATGTTCCTGCAGGAGCAGCATGGACCTCAGGAAGTATGCTTTTGTGTGCCACAGCAATTTGAACCTTTCAGTTTTGGGGTGAGCAAGCTTAGCAGATACTCTTAATAAATGTGTCCAGTATTGAAATATTTGTAAATATTGATGTTTACTCCTGCTGATAAATCTAGAAATCTCCTTAAATGAAGATGCAGATGGAGAGTTGGTAAATATACTATTTATACAGAGAAGCGTTCTAAGGAAGTAAAAAACACATCTCTGAAACCCATGGAAATTAGAGATGAGGATTCATCTGCCATCTAATCCCAGGGACCTGCCAGAGCACAGTGGTGAAACTAGGTGTCCTCACTTCTGTTCAGGATTTCTGATGAATTATGCTTGAAAATACCATTCTTAATTTCCATGACAGAATACTGAGTTTCACAAATGTTTCCAGTTCACACGTAAAAATAGATAAATGGAAATTTTTACCATCTACTAAAGCTTCAAAGGAAGTAGTTATGTTTAGTTAATTAGTTTTGCTGTTTAAATATCTAAAATCCATCCTTTCCTGGCTTACAGATTTAGTAAAGAATCCATTACGGAAATGGATAGCCTGGGGGGAGCATACCTACCCTGTAAACCCTTTTAGCTGTTCAGTATTATGAATGTATGTGAAATGTCAGCTTTGTTCAAATGCAGGAATAAAGAATGCTTTTCTAATGTGCATTCTCTTAATCTGGTGCTTGATCAGAGGTTTTGGTTCCAAAGCCAAAGCAGTAGAGAGGGTGAACAGGAAACAGTGTAGAAAATAAAAAGGAGCCAAAGCATGTTCTTTGCAAAATATATAAGGCTGATGCCCAGAGAGTTTGGCAGTAAGGGTGTTCAATCAGGCTAGCACACCGCTTTCTTCATATTGTCTGTCTGCATCTATGAAATACTCTATGAAGTGGCCCTTCATCCATGTGTAAGAGGAGTTCAGTAGTTCTCTGCTTGCCTTTTCTCTCTGCTCTCCTGTCTTCCAGATCACCATTGTTCATATTTTTTTTTCTTGTTCCTTCTCCTATGTGTCACCTGGTGCTGCATCGTCATCATGGCAAACCCTCATTGCCTCTTTGACACTCAGACATGATTAAGCAGACTCTGGAGTTTGGTCAATTTGCTCGCACAAATGCATTGGAGCTGTTGTGGTTTTGGGTTTTTCTTTTTCACACAGAAGTTGAACTACTTAAAACATCTATTATTTTGGCTTTCACTTTCAATTTTCTTGCTATTTCTGTTCTGTTTTCTTCACATGAAATACGTAGTCATGTTTGCCTTTCACAAACCTACAAAAAGTGCAATTTAAGGAGCCAATCTTTGTTTGAGGATTGGTTCTGTTACAAAGTGGCTAAGAAAACTCCTTGTATTCAGAGCAATGATATTTTCCGCTCTTTTTTTTCCCCCAGTATCTCAGTTGCTGAAAAAAACAGAGATAATGTCTCCATCAAAGCAACGTGTTACACAAAGGCAGTATTAATTCAAGGCCCAAGTTGTGCATACAGGTGTTTGTGCATTTCCATGCACAGTTTAACCTGTTAGAAGCTGAGCAACAGAAATTTGCTCCCTTTTAAAATCAGCGGTCACTTTCGAAGATACTGATTTTAACGGCAATAAAGCACATTGAGATTCTCTAGTGGAAAATGGAAGCAAGAAATAAAGTCTGCAGAAGTTGATCTGGTAAAGCCTTGCTTCCACTGGGTTTTTAATAATGAAATGGTTCTTTCTTAAATTGCAAGGGAACAAATGTTATGGTTCATTTCAATGGGATCTTTAAATATAGTTAGTGTTAATGTACTTTATTTGCTGTAAGAATGATTTTTTGTTGTGTCTTGAGTAGAAGATCAATTATAGATTCCTTTGAATGCACTAAGAATGTAGGATATTAAAAATAAAAGAGAGTGTATGTGTTTACTTGAGTCTCAATCAGGTATTGGAACCTAATCCAAAGCCACCTTAATTTGATAAGTAGAAAGTAGGAGTCTTTTTATTGACTTCAGGTTTTTTTTGATGAATCTTCAGAAGAAAAAATCATTTGGACTGTTTTGTTATTGTATATGCAAACATAAGTAATGCACAGAATTGGATTTATGCCTATACATTTTTAAACATTTTGGGATTTGTTTGGATGATTAGGAAACAAAGAAGTAAGATTTTATTTTAATAGTGTGAAAATGTGCACTCTTCAGGTGGGTACCTTTGCTGGTGAATAGAATTTCGTACATTTTTTTCTTGTGGCCTCCTCGTGGACTGTTAGGAATGTGATACCCCAGTTCTTTGGCAGGTTGAGTGTTGTGAACTTCTGATCAAAAGACCTCATGAGACTCTTCCTTATTTGTGCAGCTCTTAAATTGAAGCAACTTTCAAACCGTTGGGCTTTTGCAAACTTCCTCTATTTACTCAAGAAAAGCTTTTTTTGGGGATTAGACCATCTTTTTGTAGTGCTAGTAAGAGTATTGATATTTCAATCATCTTTATGGTGGCTAGGAGAATACTAATTGCAGGACTAGTTTGATTGATTTTGTCAGTACTTTTTCATTACTTGCAGTAGCAGAGACTTATTTAGGGCTGTAGGTGGACTTAGAGAAAAATGTCCTGCCTTGCAATAGTTTTCAATGCTGCTGGGAGATGCAAAGTGTTTTGTTGACCCAGCCCAACAGACAGACCAGAGATGTATTTTGTCTTGATCTCGTTATTGTGAAGGTATGAGATTACCTCTGAGAGGAGGAAAGCTAGAGAGAAAATTAGTCTTGGGGCTTACTCAGCCAGTCTATCTCCAGCTGAGTCATTTATATTTGTCAGTACAGTGTTGCCCTGGGGATTTTTTTGCACTTGTTAAAAATAAAGGCAAACCTCAGGGGGGTGGAGAGTCTGGACAGTATTTCATGGGGGTGTGGGAACAGTTGTGGGCATCTGGCCTCCTTGCAACATCCTGTTTCCCCAAGTTATCACAGCAAGTCTGTGCTCTTTTTCCAGCCTGGCTTCCTGAGTCCCTCCTCTCACCATGCCCTCCCTGCCTTTAACTCTTTTACTTCCTACCTTGGCTAGAAAGGAGGAGGACTTGAGTGCTGGGTGTGAGGCTGCTTTTGCTGCTGTTCCATGTGGAGCTAGAGGATGGAAGGGAAATGGACCTTGCCTGGTGTGAATCCAGAAAATGGTGACTGGGTCACCACTACCAAAGTCTAGGTCCTTGGGGGAAGGGACATCTACTGCAGCTTTGCTGGTTGTCATCACATCTTTCTGGGGACTCAGCAGTTGACAAGCAACCCTGGAGAATAGCAGTGAATGAGGGCTTCACCCCTGGCCTGAGATGGGGTGGTGAGCACACCTCTGGCCACTGGACACTCTCTGAAGGACTTGACTTGGCAATGTGTAGGCAGTGTACAGGGCTGCTGCTGACCAGCAAGCTGCTTTCCAAAGCTGAGTGAAGGTGTCCTCGTCCTGCAGCTCCCCCTGGGCTGGGATCACCCTCAGATAAACTGTGTTACAGGTTGGTTCCTGTGCATGGACATAAATGTTCCTATGGATAAGGCTGGATGTCTGCCACCACAGGATCCTCTCAATTACACTGGCCGGTAAGCTGGTATTTAGAGGGGAAAGTAAAAAAATTCTGCCTGAGGGTGAGGTGCTCCTTCCTTTTGTATTCCTTTCTGCATCTGGGCAGCTTGGGACTTCTGGAGCCAGGCACTGTACCCCAGCCACTGCATGTCATAGCCACCACCGCTATAACCCACATGGATTTGTTTGAAGTCTTTTTTCAAGCCTTGGAATACCCAAAGCTATGCCTGCAATATCTTGCAGCAAGCAAATATTTTACATGGAAAAAATACTTCTCTTTTAAGTCAGCTAGCTGATAATTTCACAGTATGCTCATTACTTCTCTGGTAGGAAAAATGATGAATACTCATTGTCTTCTCTGTCATTTCCATCATCAAACACATTTTGTCAACATGCCACAGTATATTTAGTTTCCTGATATGTTTGGAAGCTGGCACACACTTACAGGCATCCTTTTTATCCTTCTCGGTGCCTTTTTTTTGTTTTTCCAAATCTTTCTTGAGAGAGTGACCAAAAGTGAATGCAGTGTTGGAGATGCGAGTGTACTATCAATGTATTTCTCTCTGTTGCAGTCTGATGTTCTCTGAGCCTCTTCAACTATCACGTTTAGATTTCTTCACTGAGTTGTAATAGCTATTATTAATCTCATCAGTAATCCCTTACAGGACTGTCTTGATGACCATACAGATTGGTTTAAAATAACCTTGAAAGACTTTTTGTCCAGCACAGGAGTGGAAGCAGATAAGCATCACCATGAAGAGCTGAAACACCAGAGACTCTGATGGAGGAAAAGCAGTGGGGATTGAATCGATGAGCGAATTTGTCCTGTGAAGAACTTCTGCTGGCTCTATTTGATAGACATGCTAGAAATAACACATTTTTGTCACTGCAACCCTGGAATAATTTCAGTGGCCATGGTGGAAAGCACATGGGGAGGTTTTAGTAGTCCTCTGTGACTCCCTAATGTACTTCTATCAGTGATTCCCCAGCTCGGCCCCTCTGTCTCTGACCAGATCCTTAAACCCTGACACAGACTCATTCCCTGGTGATGTGGTGGCATATCTGTCCTTCAGCTGTTATTTGAGCATCTAAATTACACCGAGAAGAAACTGCTCTCGAATTCATTGACTTGCATGGCACAGTTTCACCCTCTATGTCTGAATTTCACAAGGGGAACTGAGGGAATTGAGATGAGGTGAAGTCCTTCAGCAGACAAATGGAAGGAGTTGGGGGCCATGTCATGAGGGCTGCTGTCTGCTTTAACCTTCCAGCTGATTTCCAAGTACAAACCCAAGTTCAATGACTTTAGTGTGTTTGCTTCAAGCTCCCTATAATTTAAGTTTTTTAATTGATCTCTTAATCTAACTGGAAGGAGGAGGAGGAGGAGATGTAAGTCTGGGAGTTGAAGGGGAAGAGCAGGATGGCCTCTGTGGAGGCCCAAGGTGTGCATGGAGGCTGATTGCATGAAATTGCTTTGTTTAATTGGAATAGGATTTTCTTCTTATTTTAATTGAACTCCTTTTGGAAACACAGAATTAAAATGGGACTCCCAAAAACTGGCAGTGTATGCTTTCTGTTGAAGTTTTAGGGCAACTCAAACTGCTGAAGTGGTGGCAGTTGCTGGCTTAGAAACCATACATTAATCAGATGTTAAGAGCATGTCATGTTTAGGGTGGCTGCACTATATTTGTAATTGGATCCTCATTGCCATCCAAGCAGAGTGATGCAAATAATGAATTTTAATTATTAGAATATTTATCCTGTATCTGTTTATCTTCTTACAAGGAGAAATATACCAAATGTAATGTCAGTGTGTAGCTCCATGTCAGTATATTTTGATAATACTCACTGTTAGATAACTTTAAGGAAGAAAGATATAACTTGAAAGAAAAAAAATGCAAAATAGTATAAAAATGTGATGTTTATTTACATCAAGGCTTCCCACTGCCTTCATTGCACCAGTGCCTATGCCAATCTCTTCCCATCTTCTCAGGCAGTTGAGTGTAATAATCCTTAAGCCTGTTAATTAACTGCACTACTTAATTATTTGCAAGCTCTCACTGGCTTGGACTAGTTTGTTTTTGTTGTTTAGTAACATCCCTAAACTAACAAGTAAGCTCTTTAGAGAGACTCACTAGCTTATGTGCTGCCTGACTTCTGACCCTGTTTGGCAGCATGGCCCCTCCTGGCTGGGTTAATGGTACGTGCCTAAAAAACCTGGTGAAGCCTGGGGTGTTGGCAGCCAGATACAGGGAGGCGGGGTGTCCCTTTTCAGAGTGTCCCTAGTCTATGTAAACAAGATCAGTGAGGGAGAGGGGGAAGAAACGCAGCATATGCATGAGTGAAGCAGTATGTGTTAACGCTGTGGTAGCTCTAAAACTTTATTTTATTCTTGAATCCTCATTTTATGGCTTTGCCTTTGAAGTAACAGACTGCAGGAGCCCAGGTAGCAGCCGGTGCTCCAGCTGCAGCTTTTTATGGGAGCAGGTGAGGCCACAGGTGGTGCAGTGCCTGCAAACCAGGAGGCAGTCACCCTTCTCCTCTCTTGGCTGATGTATGCAGCCCATCTCTGCTTGCAGTGCCGGGGACTACACAGAAAAGCCAGATGCTTCCTTTTCTCTTCGAGGTGCATGGGCTCATTGCTGGGCAGATTGAAGGTGGTGGAATTATCTCTGGGTTGTTTTTTCCTTCCCCCTTTTTCATTTTTTAGTGATTACAATGTAATAGTTTGAAAACTGCATCTCCTGAAAACAGCACTTTTCCTTTTAAAAATGCTAATGAGAGAAACTTGGAAATAAGTGCTCAAATCCTTACAGGACCTTCTGCAATTACAGCAGGTAAATATACTCTTCAGATGCAGTCAGGTACTGCATAGGTCAAACTCATAGCTCTATTCCACTTACATTACTCTTTACATTAATCCACCTAATCTTGCTTTTACTTACAACTGGCAGTTAGTTTTTTCTGCTGTGCTTGTGACCATAGCTGTTTGGGAGTCTGTCTTAAAAGAAATTTGGGTGTTATGTGGATAGTGCATTGCCCCAACCTTATTTCCAGAAGACTTGTGAGGGTGAATGCAAAGCCTGGGTGAGCAGAGGACTCAGACTAAAAGGTGCTTGAGTGTCTGTGCTTGCAAACGGTGCTAATTTGACAGCCCCAGAAGATGAAAACTGTTACCCCTAGAAATGGTATGTTATGGTATAGTCTTTAGATTTTCATTTTAATGTACTGGAGACCTCATGTCCCCTAACCCAAATGTATCCCCTGTTCAGTTCTTAGCACACCAGCAACCTTAAGAGCATTTGGTGGTTTGGTCATGAAATTAAAAATGCAAAAATAAAGTCTTCTGCTGGTGGTTGAAATTCAGACCATGTCAGTAGTGAGTGAATCCTGTTATCTGACGGTTCTTTAGTGACCTTAACAAATTAATAGCTTGTTTGGTTTCCTTGTAGTTCTCAGTGGATAAATACCTACATTACAGGAGCTGCTCATTTATGATACTTTTCTGATTTGTCTCCAGGTGTTAGGGTGTGTGGTTTTGTTTTCCTTCTCCTCCCTGAGGGATTTTACCCATTTTGTGCTTTTGGAGAGAAACAATCATTGAATCCAGTTTTAGGAATGGCCTCTCTACATGTGCTGAGCTATAGTGAGGGCTTGCTGAAATGATGGTTACTTTAATAGGGAGGAGCATGTATTTTTTTAAAGATGTGACAGCTAATGCAAAAATGTCATTCTGCTGAGCACAGGAGGGGTGTGGGACAATACCAAACCCCAAGTCAGGCTAAGGAAAGTTTAATTAAAATTATGTTCAAATATGCTGTGCTCGCTTAGAAGCAGCTCAGTAGGCTGTGTCAGACAGAGAGCTTTTTTCTTCCTTTATTTAGACAGGATCACACTGGGGATTTGATTCTCATGCCCTTTTTCCTGCCAGTTGCAGATGTGCAGCTTTTTTCCTGTCTTTTTGAACCCAGGAGGTGGCCAGATGTGCGGTTTCTTTTCCAGTCCTGTTCGCAGCTTGTCTGCTGCCTGTACTAGCTCCTTGCTCCTAGCCTGCTTGCTGGATTATTCAGAGCACAGAAAAGCCACATTGTCAAAGTGTAACAGGTTATGTAAGGGTTTTGAAAGTACACCCTGTAGCACTTAAAGTCTTTCAACTGTTGAAAAAAAATAATAGAAATTACAGGCTTGATGGGTTATCCTGCCAGGGCCTTTTGTATACGAAAATGTAGAATCTCTGGTAACGTTATGTTCTGCCCTCGCAGAAGGTGAGTGGCCAGACGTTTTTTTTACTACATTGATCAGTGGTTTCATATAAAAACTCAGAGATAGTCCTACTACACGTGCTGGATAACTTCGACATGAACCACTTAGATCTGGAATGGGATGACAGATCATACTCTTTTTAGCATTTCTTTTTTGAGACAAAACTGGAAATATGAAAATTAATAAGAACTAAGTATTTTTTTTCCTTTGCCCATAAAGTTTTGTAGGAATTTTTAACCTGGGTATAGAATTTAAAATTCAGCCTTGCGGCACATGAACTATGTGTTGTATATCCAACTGAGAGATGGCAAGCTTAAGAGCAGATAGACTACTTTGGCACCACCTGCCAAAAATAATAATAATAATAATAATAATAATATTGATAATAAAGAAGCCCTTCAAAACTGCTTTAGTCATTTGATTGCCTACTGTGTATTTAATGTTTTATTCATTTCTTATGCACAGTCTTCCTTTCTCAAGTAGCAGGTGATACTACTCATGCCTTGGCTGCAGATTAAACTGTGTTGTATTTTGGGGTCTTCTATCATTATTTAGTATATAGTCCTAAGGGTTTTCCTATGAGCTGGTAATAGTAAGAGAGCATCAAGCTGTCTGTTGATATGGTCCAATTCCTGCAGGCTGCATTGTGAGCATCATGTGATCATGTATCAGTGGTACGAGACCAGTCGGGCATGATGAACAGTAATCACAAAATCAAAGTGTCTGTGGTGGCCATAGATTTTTCAGAATCACAGCTGTACCCTGAACATTTGTAGGTCTTAGTGGATGATGAAATAGTTGTTAATATGATTGATGGACAAAGAAATCCAGGAGTCATGTGTTGCATGGAGGTCGTGTTTTGCCTGTATTACTTTGGCATGCTTGTTCCTCTCTCTTTCCTGATTTTCTGTTCATGCTAAAGAGATGTAGATTTAGAGAGAAGAACCTTATCTGAATAGATCCACTGAAATTTAATGCTGATAAGATTCAGTACTTTTGTCATATTACCACCTAATCATTGCTCTAGATCTACCATAACCTTTTTGTTCCATGGGTACCTCAATAATCTAATATCTGGAGGTGAGTTTTTCATAAGGATTAGAACAGCAAGTCCCAGATCCATGATTTCTGTTCCCTAACAGTCTTGTTTTGTAACCTCAAATTATTCATTTGGCCTTCTTGTAATCTACTTTGTCCATCTGTCTTGATGTAAAGATTCACCAAGATGACTGTAATGAAGTTTGATATCATGAAAACCAGTCCAAAAGATATCAAGAATTAGACTGCCAAAAGGCAACATTTGTCATGTTTTTCATCCTAAAGAATGTGTTCTGCTGTTCATATTTCCCTTATATCAAAAATCCAAGAAGTTTTCTGGAAGGCTTTCATGTCTTGTCTGCAGAAGTTTCAAGGAAGGTATTCAGTATGTCTGTTTATTCTGCACATCCTTCTGTACTTCAGTTTCATTTTAAGGGTGAAGTTGTTGACTTGTCAGCATTTAAAATCACATTTGTTTACAGATACACCTTAACTGGAATAAGAAATCTAGATACAGACAGTGATATCTTTGCAGGCCAAAGACAGCTTGGTAGTGTTCTGCTGGTATTGCTGGATTCTTGTGATAAAAACAAATGGCAGGACTTGCACAAACCAGCAAATGACTTTCCTGTGGAAGAGGAAGCATCCATATGCATTTATAGAAAGGAGACTCTGGCCATCACTGAGCTGCCAGAATGACCTGATCAGACTGAATTAAGTACTGGATAGAAGGCTTTTGGGTTTTGATTTTGTTGTCACTTTTGCTTCAGAATACAAATAGTGTGACTGAGCTGACTGATCTATTTAAAGTTTATTCTAAAAATGACTGTCTGGTCTGACGTCTAACAGAGACAACTGAAACAAACAAACAAAAAATCTTATCATGTACAACTTAAATGTATGATACTTGTACTAGACCTTCCTGGTGGAAATGAGGAAAGAAACAAACTTCCTACAGGTGATTTATGCAAACTGGTATATACAATTTATACATCTGATGTTCTTCCTACTTTGGGAAGTAGCTTTTAACATTATCTTGCTTATTTTTGACCTTATTGCAATGAAGACAGAATTTTCTATTTTTTTTTTTAAGAAATAGAATTATCAAGTGACATTGTCTTGAGATAAAAATATACTGGCATATTTTACTTGGGTCAGTATTACATTAGAAGTTGCCAGCAAGCTGTAGACTGGTACCTTCTGATATCCAGGAAACACTTGGCTTGCAGCCTGAATAATTCAACAAAACTTTTGAAAATGTTCAGACCATCTCAAACATTTTTTCTGTCTGTCGTGCTGTTGACCAGAGTTTGTTTGCTTTCCTTTTAAATTTGGCTTTAAAAAAAAAAAAAAGAAATAGTTTTGCAGATGAAAGGAGAAACATCAGGGACAAATTTAATGGCGCAAGCAATGCAAAAGCATTTCCTGAGCTATTTCATTGCATCTGGTAATTCTTTGCATAATCTTCTCTTCAGAAATCTTATCTAACCAATGGTATCCAGGCAACATTTTTGAGCCTTTAATCTTCAAAATCCACAGCGTGTGAAACTTATAAATTTCCTAAAGACTGGATTAGTGGTAGAATTTGACACAAATGCAAACGAAGTAGATGCTCCTCATGTCACTGACCCAGCTGCCAGGTTAGAGCCATGGTCAAAACCTTCCTGTGCCCTCAACCAAACTACACATATCAGCTCTGGGAAAGTGGGAATGACTCTTTGTGTGTATCCTCTATTTATCTTAGTAGCCAGTGGATGTAGACTTTACCCAAGTCCTTTTTTTCCTCCAGTTCTACTCTCCCATCTCTGTGCTGAGTTGGGATTTGCCAACACTTGCATTTCTTAAGGCTGCAGATTGCTGATAGTTGATATTTTTTAATTTTGCAAGTTGAAACAAGGGAAATTCCAATTCTGTATAAGGCAGAAAATCTTTAGAATGTGAGGTCAAACACTAGGACAAGTTGCCCGGAGAGTCTGTGTAATCGCCATCCCCAGAGGAATTCAAAACTTGCCTGGACAAAGCCCTGAGCAGCTGGCTCTTGACTTTGAGGTTAGCCCTAGTCTAAGCAGGGGGCTGAACCAGGTGACCTCCGGAGGTCCCTTCCAACCTACAGCTTTGTAACTTTTTGTTCAGCGATTAATTAAAATCTTCTGAAGGCTGGCAAAACGAGTCCAGGATAAGGAAGGTAAATATATATTCCTTTGATTCATTTATCATTCCTTTTATAAATAAGAGCGGTTTACTACCAGTCAGAAAAGATGTTTTCAAAGAAGTATGCATGAAGAAGGCAGAAGTTGGTAGAAGGCAAAGTTTTTCTTTTGGTAATTTGCTGGTGACCACAGAACATTACTGCAAATAGTGCAAAGACAGGGAAAAAATAATCTTCCTGGAGGAACTTGTATTGGTTTTATGCAGTCTGGACTGGAAGAGTTTCTGTAATTAGATTCTGTATGTTTGGACCGTTCTTTATATCTCTGATTTTGGTAAGCAAACCCATGCCTGGCATCAGTCTGCCCATTGTACGTGCTAGCAAAGCCTGTGTCAAGAGGATATTAAGAGTCTTTAATCTTGTGAAGAAGTAGCTTACAAACTCATGCCCAAGAATTCCTACATGAAATAGCAGTATTTCCCTGCAGGCTTATTTGTTTGTGGCAGCTCAGCCAAGTTGCCCTTTCAGCTCTGGCTGTAACAAGGTTCTTCGTATTAGAAACATCCATGGCTATTTTGTGACCTTCTCTGGGATTAGTGGTTTGTTTTTTTTTCTCTGTGTACACCAGTTTCATGTTAACACCTTTGTATAGATTCAGGGTGACTTTCTTAATCTGAAATGTTTAAGGAAGGAGTCAAAAGCAGACCATGTTGAAGTTATAGAGTAACCTGTAGTATCTTCTTTTGTTCACCTGGACAAGGTGATAAAGCCTTCTTCATTAACTCTGGGACTGAATTTGGCCTTTCCTTCTCTCTTAAAACCCTTAAACTGAGAAGTGGGCAAAATTGAGTCATCTGCTGATGTCAAATGACAAATCAATAATCAATGACAGCTCAAATGACCACGCTAATTAGCTGTGTAACTGGGTGGCTGCAGAAGTTGGAACAAGGTGGAAGGGAACCCAGGAGCAGAGCACAGGCTATCCATAGCCAACTCCTAGCAGCTGCAAAAATAAACGTGTCCCTATAAAAATGATACCTCATCTCCAAGGAAAAAGGCTAACCAAAATGGAGAGGATGAATGAATTTTGGTTCAACCTCGGCAGCCCTTTTGCATCCTTATAACTAATGCTTGGTCAGCTCTGCTGTTGTCATCAGGGCTTTCTGAGAGAGCACCAGGAAGGGATATACATTTTGATTTAGCCAAGGCATGTAGCTCTCTTTTGGAGATTAACTGTGATCTTGTTTCTGTTGTAACCAAGAGACTGTCTCAGTAGAGGGGCTGTCTGGGTGCAGAATGGATTAGCTTCATTGTCGGAACAACTTTCAGCCCCTGAGTCTTTCCTCTGCAGCTACTAAATAAATTCCTTGAAGCTCTACGTCTCTAATTATTATCTTTACCACCTATCCTTGACTGAGATTATGGCAGAGAGGTTAGTGCACTGTTTTTATTGTCAGGAAATAAAAAAGGCTTTCTGTGCAAACTAAAATATGTTCCTTCATGCTCTGGTCAGCTTAGACCTGTATATGTTTTTGGGTATAGTGTTGGAAAATTTGGAATTTTTTTTTTTTGTTTTATTTATGCCTTGCCTGCTTTAAGGTAATTTTTCTGTGTATTTTTCCTATAACTTTGGATATTTACTTGTGAACACTCATGTAATTCTGACATTTGAAAAGTCAAGTTCCATGCTCTCCCCTTCTACATACACTTTTTCGCATTTGGAAATGAAGATCCCCAGAATAATTATTGGTTGACAATCCATATAAATGTGCCCTGCCTGCAGAAAACAAGTCCTGAAAGACCTCAACCCAGAGCTTTAACTTTTAACTTGTACTTTGAAATTGTGCATATTGGACTGGAAAACATGCAGCAGTGTGAGCCTGGAAAATTAATGTGATGAAGACCTTGGGCGTAGATGCCAGTTGTCTAATGTGTCTGTTAAGAACAAGGTTCCCATGTGGATGCTTGAGTTTTTCAGAGGGTAGTCAGCTTTGAGCGTACAAATGGTTATGCTTGAATACCAATTCAGACTAAATTCTGAAATAAATGTGTTCCAGACTAGTGCTTGTAGTAGAGAAAGTTAATTTATAATAGCTGAAATATTTTTGAATAAAGAATAAGGCAGTTCAGTTTCTCCTGTCTAGTTAAGACTAATTATTGTCATTTTACTGTAAAAGATAGAATAAAGTGGTAGCTGATTCAGTGATGGAGGCGGGTGTGGAGTACAGTTCAGATTTGAGTTTGTGCTTAAATGCTAGCTGGGGTTAAACCACGGCATAGCTGTATAAGTAAAACCTCTTTATTCTTTTAAACAGAAGAAAACGTCACTTAAAACACAGACAACACATGATCTAATTCCTCTAAACTTTTTTCTTTTCTTTTTTAGTAAGTGTTATACTCTGAGTTTAAATCTTTCCTGAAAATAATCCTCACTTTTCAGTGCAAATGCATGAGTTCATCAGTTTCAACAATAAAGCTGTTTGCAGTAAATATGGATAGCAATAGTAAGAGAAGTTAACTGAGTTAAATTTGCAGAAGTGTGTTTGGCTACACTGTGTTTTGATAGCTTGGCCTTTATTTTTATTTCTTGGTAGTTGCATTGGGAAATGTCACTGAGTGGAGCAGTGGAGGGAAGACAGAGGCTGAAGAACATCTGTTATCAGTGAACATCTCCCAGTGGTGAGACTGCTTAGCAGTTGTGTTTTGCCAGTTCTCAGGTTATCAGATGTAAATAGTACATAGCTGGTGCCTCACTTATGACCTTTGATTTGTGAAGACAAAGCAGGACATTTGAAAAGCTTCAGGCTTCCATGAGAGATTTCCAAGGAGAAAGTGGCATTGCTGTAGGGGATGTATGTGACATGGTGGCTCCCGGACCACCTAGATGCCTGTTGAGTGATGTAATATATTGCTTGGTGATACGGATTTAGTGTTGTGTAACTGTATGAAAAAGGAGAATACATGGTTTATTCTTTGATGGTCATGATCTTTTAAATTTAGCTTTTTATTTAGTTTTGCCTCACACAGATAGTTACTTTAAAAGATTATTCAATTTCACACCTGCTGAGAAAAGTTGTCTTTTTTTTTTTTTTTTTATGATCCATCCCTCATTGCCTGTGCAAGATGTCATCAAAATAAACATGCCCAGAAAAATTCCTGAATGTCTTAGTCCTATCTCTGCCTACCCAAGCTCCATGTTGGAAACAGGGTAATCTATACCTTTGATTTGGAATAGGTTTGGGGAGGGATGGGAAAAAGAGGAATGGATGGGTTTGAGCTACCTCTTTTTATGATCCATTAGTTGGGACTTGCAAAACATAATGAACTGCCTTGCCATCTCTGATTATGGTTTGCAGTTAAAAGAATAATGTATATGCATGTGATTTGGGTATGGTAATGTAATCAAAAAAACCTTATAGAAACTCCAGAGCATTTAATTTACTCTTATTTTCCTGTCTCCCAAGACTTTGCAGCACCACTTCAGCATTTACAAATTATAATTGGATGATATGACCTTGTATTGAAAATACTGGATTTGAAGCAAAATCAAATACATGTTGCTCAAGTGGAGTCTCTTGGTCTTCTGGGTGCAGTTTATCCCTCTGAACTTTAGCTAAGTGCTTGACACAGCTAGCTGAGACAAGATACTGACTATTCCCTGTTGTTAACTGAGAAAAAGAGAAAACCTGGCAGCTCCAAAACCAGTCTTCTTCCCACTCTACAATAACTGCTGTATGAATTGCCCTCTTGAGAGGTCTGTTTATCTCTGTGAACTATAAAGATTGCCATTTCCTAAGGTAGTAATTTAAACTCAGTGGATGCCTCCCTTTATGCCACATTGTTGGTCGTTCTCTTCATTCTAGATTTTAAGTTGTGTTAGATCACATTAAAGGCCTCCTTCTCCCCCCAGACTTTTAATTTTTAGTCATTTGATTTTGCCAATTTGATCAGCAAGGGAATAGCAGCAAGCGTGTGTCTACCAGAAGCTAACTGTGCCAAAGCGGCAGAGACAGTTAAATCATTTCCTGAAGTCTTGGGAGCTCAGCCAGTTTCTGGTTTCTGCTCTACAAGAAGACGCGTATTTTTTGTCTTAAAGGACCAATGTCACCATGCTTGTTTAAGCGTGGGGATTGATGACGGTGGTGACTCAAATCCTGTAGCATGTTAGGACCAGCTGCTGCACTGGATGCTTGTGATGCCCAGTTATTGCCATGCCACTGAACTGAAAGGGCACTTCTGCAGAGAAGGGGTTTTATGGCTCTTCAGGTCTCAGTTAGCTAGTCAGATTCCATCAAGCGCTCCATCTGGCCCAGCATGGAGCATTGCTAAGTGGGAATGACTCTTTGTTTATGAGTACTTCTGGCGCGGTCTTGACACAGGCTGAAGGCAGCCACATGTCTTATACAAGTCAGTCTTCCCATTGAGAGGGAACAGGTTCCTGCTCAAACTGTTATTTGGGGCTTGGGATCTCTCTTTAAATTCTTTGAGGAATCCAGTGTTGTTTTTGCTGTTCCTGTAACTGGACTTCTTGGTTATTTGCAAAAAAATGTCTGACAGACCCAGAATTAACGGAGCTTAGTTTTCAGTGATTCCTGTTTCATGGTGATTGACTCCTTAATCTAATTAATCAACCAGAAATATTGTAAGACTGTGGTGGGAACTCATGCCTTCTAGACATCAGAGTCCAAGGCCAAGTGTGACATTCATAATGCCAAAACACAGGAAACGTTTTGCTGAGCTTTTATACCTCTTTACCAAACAATCTGCACAGGGGAGAAAAATTTAATACAATTTCCCTTCTGTAGATCTTCTGGTGTCTGACGAGGGCATGCCTCTCTATTTCCTTTAATAGGCCACTGATAAAGTCTGTCTGCTGTGTTTGAAAATATATTTGCCAGTCTTTCTCATCTTCAATCAAAATTGATCAGTGAATGCTGTTATTAGGAGGGGCTGATACAATGTGACCTCCTTCCATGCATACCAGGTAAAATAAGCACAGATTTCTTGCCATAGACCTTCCTGACCATGCAACAACAGCTTTTACTTGCTGTGAGGGCTGCAGTGATTTCTGTCTTCAGTGAGGAGTGGGGCTCCCCATGGTACCCCACTGTTGCTTTCAGCTGCGGGAGCGGGCCTGTTGGTTATTGACGGTATAGTACCAGAAACGAAAGGGAAGGGAAGAGGACCTTGGCAAGTTGAGCGTCACGCAGTGTAGCCACAACAGCCTGCTCTGCTCTGACAGGATGTGAATGTTTCAGCTTCTCTCCCATAACTGCTCTAGGATCTCACCTACTTTCTGCTTGTGAGACAGATATCATGATTTCTTGCAAGAGCAGGTGGTTTTAGGGGCTTTATTCAATCTTCCCACTAGTGTTCTCCCAAGAGAGGACGTCATAAAAAACACTACAGCTTCTCTCTGTCTTGGAAATCTTAACCAGCAGCACCTGACACATCTCTATAGGACTCTTTAAAGTATGTCTTTTACACTGATCGCAGTAAGTCTCTGGATTTTGGGTTGTACACCTAAGACTTTACAGTGTCCTGAGTACCCAAGAGAGAACTCAATTTCAGGGACAATTTTAGAGCAGGGCCTGAGTTGCCTCAGATAATACAGTGTTTCAGTAGAATCAGTGTTTATAACATATATCTCCAATATCCCTTCTGCTGTCACTGTCACAAATGATACATCAAGCTATCTTATTCTTAACTCTTTAAAAATCAGATGACAGCTGTAACCTGAGCAGAAGCTAGTGCTTGTTTGTACACAGTATGCAGGCTTGTTCTTACAAGCTGGCTGAAATGGACTGGATTTGATTTCCATACTATGTTTCCCACCATCCCAGAGGATTTATGCTGATGTAATCAGTGATGTAGGAGCTCTGTCTGAGGGGGCAAGGGATGAAAGACATTGAATCTGAGCTTAAAACAAGCCTTTGTGTTATGCTGTGACTCAACTGCTCTGTGGTCCGTGACTTCTCCTTTACTGCAGATCATGCTTTGGTGACCATAGAGGTTTGTGCATCTTTATTTTTAGTGTAAAAAAATTATAAGACTGTTTTCTCTATTAAACCTGGGGAGGGGGTGTGTATTATTTTAAAATATTTTTTTTAATTACATAACAATTTTGTTTAATCCAAGTGTTTGCACAGAGAATGCAGATTCAATTTAGGAATGAATCTCAAGCCATTCCTAAAAATCTACACCTCTCTGCATTGTAAGAAGAGAGTCAGTATGATTTTGAGTATCAGATTAAGTTTCCTTACAAAGTAGTTTCAGTAATACATATATATTTCTTTGAGCTGTGTGTAGTAGTTTACACACAGGGGGAGTGAGAAAAATTAAAATACTTCCCTTAGCACGGTAACGGTTTTCTGCTTCGCTTTGTGTAGATAGCAGAGATGCCTGATAGGTAGGGGGAATGAACCGTATAGCATGGGGAATTGGGTGGGAAGGGAAGGTTTCCAGACATTTCCTAAACCTGGAATTTCCTAACTTTCCACAGCACTCAATGTTGCATTTATCAGTATTCCCTGTATAGAACATGCTTCATTTTTAACCTCATAAACGGACAGAAACTTTTTCAGATGGAGGTAAAGGTCTCGCCTTTCAAGATAGGAATTGAAGTCCTGTCCACACCAATCTCATAGTGTGCCACAGTTCTGCAGCTTTCGTTGTCTAATGTTTGCTTTGCAGCTGTGTGTGTTGGAGGCACACACTGTAGTGTAGAGGCTGTGATTATGTGCTTTCTCATTTTTAAGTAGAAGGTACAGTTTGAAATAGCTTATTCCTAAAATGGAGTGCATTTACAGGAATGTATTATTTTTATATAGACTTTTCAATTTTTTGAACTGATTATTGTCAGGATAAAAGCTGAAGAACATGTTTTCTATGGCTGAGATTCCAGGTTCATAAACTATGTCTAAGGTCTTTAAATATTATGGATATATTGATTTATTGATGATGAGTAGAAATACAAATGTGGGAATATGCTGGCAGAATTTGATAGTGTAATTTTTCTCTAACACACTGAGAAGAAATTATCTAAACTTTTTCTACTTCAAAATATTTGAAGCCTTTGTGTGCTTATTGGGCTTTTCCAAGAGAAACAGGTTTTGTCATTAATACTGTGAAGAATTTTAATTCAGATGTTTGTTTCTTCCTCACTGGGTCAAAACTCAGAACATAAAAAACGCACAAAAGTCTCCCTCTCCCATCCCTCACCTCCTTTGCTCTTCCTTCCAAATTTACTTTCATTAGATTTAGGCTAGATTTTGTTCTGTTTTAGCAGGATTCATTGAGTGTGGTAGGGAGTGGAACCTTTCACCAGAAACAAACTTTATCCTCTGATGTTTATCACAGGAAGACCAGGTAGCCTAAAATTAATAGTCTGAATTTTGTGATGAACCATGTGGCAGTTGACTTTATGATGCAGAAATGGAAATTTAATTCAAGCTCCTGCTTATTCTCATTTACTTTTTTTTTTTTTTTTTTAGTCAGCTGTCTGGGATACATACAGTATCCCATGGAAATGCTCAAGGAAGAGCATGAAGGAAACAGGTTGGGAATAACAGTGATGGTCTTGACCTGGTCCCTAACGCAGGTGATATCATACTGCATCAGCATTACCTGGCCACAGGCTGACAGTACTGCACTTAAACTGGAGGAAAACCAAGGTTTGAGGAGTATGTTTGGAGGGTTTGCTATGTTTGCTATGCTGTGCATTGCAGTTAAATCTGACATCCTGATGGCTTTTTCCAAGGAGGTACAATATATTGTTTAAGGTTTGAGGCTTGTTTTCCTTCCTCCTGTCCCTCCAGCTTTCAGCAGGATTGCTTGGACAGCTGTCATGCTTGCAACCCAAAAGCAAGACAGAATTTTTTTCATCCTAGCAAAATCAGGATCATAACCCTGCAACGCTGGGCAATGCAGAAGGAAGCCAGAGGGACAGTGCTTTGTTTGAAAAGATCAGCATTTAAAGAGGAGGTGTGACAAGTGTGTGTAACTGTTGATGGGAATAAAATAGGGATTAAAGGTGAGAGTAATAGTGGAAGACGATGAGCAAGCAATTACATAGACTTAGATTTGTGCAATTACTCAGCCGTGATCTACCTAATTGGTTGATCATAGGAAACAAATCAGACAGTAAAATAGAGCTAATCCCTGTTCTTTCCCCCCTTAGTGGTTGCTAGCTGGGAAAGCCCTGTAAATTTTGTGGTAGAAGCAGAGAAATGACAGAAAGGGGTATCTTTAAAAAGGTACATAGTCAGGACATTATAAGCAGAGGACAGCAGGAAGAGAACATTTAAATCAAGTGCTTGTTTGATGTTGCTGACAGACTGCAGAGTATTAAATGGTGGATTGTCTAGGAGAATAAATAGGAAAAAAAAAAATCAATGTTTCTGTCTCTATTTCTGATCTGATATTTCTGTATGTGGCATGCAGTGTTAATAAACATGTTGCTGTTGTGTGAGCAGTTGGGGTTTTTCTCTGTGCATGCTCGGAGCGGTGAGTAGGAAGGCCTGAGCAGACCGGGGAAGCAGGGCGTGCGTGGGTGCAAACTCCATTTCCTCCCGCTTAAGGAGCAACTATGGAGTTTAAAGAAAAACAAAGATGCTTCTAAATGTGATAGCTCATGCCAAAGGAGCCTGCTTTTTGTCACAGTGTGGATTCAGATGCTTGACTTCAGACAGCTGTAGTTACAGCAGAGGGATGAGGGGGGATGGGGAAGATGGAGTGGGCCTTTGTCCTTGGGCCTGCCTTCTCACTTCTCTCCTGGGGGAAGGAGAGGCCCTGGTGCTAGAAGAACGTTTTAGAAGATTTGGGAAATGTCTTTTAGTCAGAAGTGTAGGGCCGAGGTGGTAGCACAGCCCATTTTCCCCTCAGCCCTGCCGTTCAGGAGGATCTTGTCTACCAAGACAACCCTGGTCACAAATTTTGGGGTAAATGTGCCTGCTTGTTCTTGAGCTTAATGGGCAGGTGTCAGCCACACACTCCTGATGTATATTTTAAAAACCAATCATTTCTGATCATAAGAAGGAAATAGCAAGATCATTAGAGGTGCTGTAGGGGCGGGGGAGATGCATGGCTGTGAGACAAGCTGTGGGTGGCCCATTGGCTTAGTCTTGCTGGAAGGTGAAATGTGGCTTAATTGCATGAGTTTTTCTATTACTGTTTTTTTTTCTTCTCCTGAATAACCTCGTGAGCTTTCCATCTTCTGAGCACAGCAGCCGTCTGTGCGATTACTGCAGCATGATATGCAAAGAGACGGGAGGAGAAAGTGTTGACTGGGGGATCCTGGCAAACATTATTTAAACCGTTGGAGAAGTGCAACAGATTGACTCCCCGGCCATCACTGCTGATAATGCTGCTTGTAGAGCTTGTCAGCATTTCAGCTTCACATTTTTATAACCATTTAATTACTGCCCATATTGAATATAGCTGGAATTCACCATCGCAGCTAACTATCTGGAAGTGTACTGTAGACTGTAACAAAGTGGAGAATATCAAGCAGGCAGCCAGGCTGTAATGAGTTTGCTCATCCTGTTAGGTAATGTCTCAGTAACAGCCCCAACAACTATTCTGTTTGTTCAGTGTTTGGGTTTTTTTGTTGTGTTTTTTTCTGGGACTTTTGGTTGGGTTTTTTTAGGATACTGTGTCCTTCATTTGATAAAGTATTATTTTCCATTATATCCACAATCCCTTTCTAAAAATGTAATTCTAATTACATGTATTTTGTCTTTTACTTTCTTCTAGCTCCCTGTGCATGACTGAGAGGTGGTGGTGGGCCACGGGAATGGGCACCTTGTTGCCATTTATCAGAGGCTTCTCTTTACATGGAGGGGTTCTAGACTGGCACAGACCAACTGCCGCAGCTTGATCTGACTGTGGTGGGTGCTGATCTGTTGTGATTTGAAAATACTGATATGTAGGTAGTGTGCTCTGAATGTTGTAAAGAGATTTTGTCAGGGAGGCAATATTTATATGTAATGGTAGATAGCTAGAATTTCTGGCATGAACATGTTGGCATCATTCACCATAGTTCAAAGACGTAGATTTGAAATCTAAAAAAACCTAAAGATGCTTCATCTAGAAGAATCCCATGAGTCTTCTAATCCTGCCTCTGAAGGAGATGATGTTTTGGCCTTTTGGTGGACTGAGACAAGGCGGTACAACAGAAATGGTGTGAAAAGCAGTCTTGAGGAAGCTGAAGTGACCTAGAAGCACTCTATTTACTGGCACATACTTCTGAACTGGTCTGCTCTCTTTGCAGTTAATAGGATTGTACACTCTCTAATCTATCATGCATTTAATAAGAGTTACAGAATAACCCTTGGTTAAACAAAGAGTGTAATCAGCACTCCAGTGTTCTCAACACCTAACTTCTGGTAACTCATGGGCCATTATTTACCCATCCAGGGACTGAGTTTCTGACACTTCCTATGGTAGAAAAGGTGTAAATATCACAGATGTACCTCTGCCATGAGCTCACTTAAATTTTCTTAAATACAGTAACCAACCAGGCAGATTGGTTTTAGGGTTCTTCCAGAGTTTTGCTTCAGGCTCTTAATCTGTCACCAACTTTACTTTGGCCTCTTAAAACCTCTGCAAGGGGTGCAACTGCAGAAGTAGTTTTCAAAGGGTTGGAGATGAGGGCAGTATAAATATTGAATTGTTTACAAGTTTCTGACATTTGCTGAAATGTAGAGTTTTAAAGTTGTCCTTTAAAAACTGGAGCACAAACCTACTATGGCAATAAGCCCAAAGGTCAGCTTACTTATGTGAGTGATCTCTTCAGCGATATGTTGATAATATTCTGATGGCCTTTGGTGTGCAAGATGAGAGAAGAGACGGTGACTGTGGGGACACAGACAGGCTGGTGTTTGTGATCTGTGCTGAGGTATGGTCCTGTAAAGCTGAACTAAAAATTTTTTTCCAGTGTTTCCATTTAGGATATCACTTGGTGTACTGGAATTCAGCAGCTGCTCATGCAGCTACCTATCAGGGTTAGGTTTTCCCCCCATTTCCCATTCTTTCCCTCTTTATACACTGATCACATCTTCAGCTTTGACCATTAGATCTGAGCTAATTCCTGCTGAAGATGAACCCAGTGCCTTTGGCAGAAGTTGTGAAGTGACCCTGAGATCAGAAGCTTTTTGAGGCAGAAATTGGTTTTGATTTTTTTTTTCTGTGCCCGGGGGGGGGGGGAGCACAGATGTCATCTGATTGTGCTCTCTGCAAGTAGCAAGAGAGACCTGCCCTTGAACTAAATAAAGCAAACAAGCCTCTAGCAGATAGTTATCCCTGTTGTGTATCCTCAAGCCTCTGTATAAGTATAAATGATCTGGATGGGAAGGCTGCGCTTTCACCTCCTCTTTTCAAAGGTACCCCTACACTGAAGCATGAAGAGAACCAGTTATGCTAATAGCAAGCATGCACATACACCAGCTTTCAGTCTGCTTTCACCTTGCAAGCTTGTTTACTTTTGCAACATAATTATTCTCAAGACTTGCAGGACAGACACATAGGGAGGATTTTTCTTCCCTTTTGTGGGAATTGGCCTGGCTATGTGAGACCAAGCCAGCAAGTGTGAGGTTCAGCAGAGCTGCAGTGAATCTGCACACGTATTCTTTGCATTACATGTGCCTCAAGTGCAGTCCTCCTGTCCATACAGGCCTGTGGTGGGCATCCTTGTCTGGTAGGTGCTCCCAGTTACTTGAGCTGTCCTTGCTTCAGACAAATGCTTTTATATCTATATCTACCAGTGGAATTCAAGCAACAGCTCCACTGCGAATACCTTTTATGCCTGAGGTGGTGCTGAAAGTTTTGTCTTGATGTAATCCCAAGAAAGCAGCAGTGGTAACAACACAGGGAAAATTCTTGCCACTACTAATTGCAAATGCATCCTAGCAGCTGTACCACCCTACTTGTATTTCCTTTTCTTCCTCATGTTTTTCTAGTGTTTTTACAAACAGCACCTGCTACAGCTGTCTCCATTACAGGGGAATACAATACAACTGTAACAACACTGGGAGATATGTTCATCATTTTTACCGTAGGCTCTTCTGCCTGCTTATTTCCTTGTCATGTCCCTATTGTCTCTGAACATGTACTTGATTTCTAAGCTTCTTGGGAGGGGACCAGCTTTTTGTTCTGTGTTTGCACAGCATCTGAGGCTGTCATGCCCTGGTTCTTTGCTAATCCTGGTAAGTGCTCCAGTAGTACAAATGGCAAATAAATTTGAGATACAAACAAATTAGCATTCTTCTAACCGATTAAACAAATGGTTGTCTTTGTGATGATTTGAACTGGAGTTGCATTTCATTACCATCCTTTGCAGCTCAGGTGGGAATTGCCAGTTTCTTTTCCAGCCTCTGTTATCAGCCTCTCCTACTACTTGACCAAAAAGTACTTGGCAGGCAGTTTGCAGGCTGTGAAAAACAATAGGTTATACTATTTTAACCTGACTTTGACCTAACCTGGCACAGTCAAAACTGGCATTTGGCATAGTACACAAATGTGTTTTGATGTGCCAGTCAACTGCACTTGCTGTTCAGCAGCTGCTGAGAGCAACCTGTGTCTGTCTTGTCCTACAGAGAAGTGGGGGGACCGTGCTGGCCCCAGCATCAGTGTGGTACCAGGCAAGTCTCAGTAATTCTCTGTAATAGGGCTTGAATGAAGCAGTGAATTACTTTGCCCTTAAACTGAAGATTAATGTGATTTTTTTTCTGAGACAGAATACATTGCTTGTTTTCTGGAAGGATAAAGTGTCCACTGAAACAGGATTATATTTACATTATTATTGCAGGGTGATCTGTGAAATAGGCTTTCTGTACTACAGTAAAGAGCCATGACCCCTCACAGAGTTATCTTTTAAGCTTCATGCTAAACCCACGGGGGCTTATGGCTCAAAGCTAATGGGGATTTAACTTCTCACTGAAAGGAATTTGAAGCCTAACCCTATTTAGATGCTCTTTGCTCTCATTGATTAAATGCCCAGTCCACTGCAAGAAACCTAATGGAATCATAACTATGTGAATTTTCCATCTGACAAAATGGATGCTGCGGGACACTCCATGCAATATTTATTAGGAAATGAGTTTGATCTTAAAAAGACACTTTAAATCAAAATGCCAATTCAAAATACTATTTTGTTTGTAGAGAAAGGAATAAATTTGAATGAGAACGTATGAGAAAAAATTCAGTTTCTGAATTCAGGATTTTTATGAGGATTTTCACTGCTTCACTTGTTCCTTGTGTTTACTAAGTCATTTCTGAGATCCTGTCTAAAGAATAGTTTTAAATGATGCTATTTAAAAATAATGAAACTGCAAAAGAAAAAAAAATCAATCTCTTTTCACCCCCAAATTGCATTATGCACTGGAGTTTTGGCAGGACCATATTCCATGAGGGATCACGGATCATGATCAAACAGGGATCATGTTTTTAAGATACAGTAAGTACAGCTCTTCGGGGATGAGATGATTGTTCAAAAATGAAAAGACGTAAAGGGATAGAAATTAAGCTTAGTGCTGAGAACTCTTGTCACTGACTTACTGCATGACTTTGAGGAAGGCACTTTAACTTGCCTGTGTCAGTTTAGCCATCTGTAAAACAGGTACAGTCATACACAGCATAATAATTTCCCTCAGTGAGTGCCATTTTCAGTCTATCCTGTACTACTTAATGATTTGTGTGACTGCTGAAATAACAGCATGCTCTAAAACCGTAATGCCCTTATGTGTTTTTCACATAATCGCTAGCGGTTGAAATATTTGTTCTGACACTTGAGATTACTCATGTAAATAGAAAAATTATAGCATGGTGGTGATGCCAGACACCTTGAATTCCATCTGAGCATGTGGGTGATCGGAGAGGGATCTATAAATACTAACAGAGAGGAGGAAACAGCAAGCATGAACAGCACATGAGAAATTCTGAGTCAACTTATTCCTGAGATTTAGGTAAAATATTTTAAAATATAATGTGTCAGTATTGGGTAGGATATGGTCTTTAGTAATCTGAGTACTGCAAATCTATTGAACATATGTAATTAGCTCCATTTCCCTGCTTTACATGAAGCCACATTTTTTTGTTGTACTTCAAGTAGAGTTACAGGGAGTATGATAACCTAGTCCTAGTACCATGTGACTAAAACCTCCCTTTTTTTTTTTTTTTTTAATTTTTAAACTTATGAAGCATTCTGCCTTGGAGACAAGCAGAAGCTCCAGTTTGATTATCAATGAGTGACTCACAGGTCCCACAGTGCCTTTTGTCAATATGTGACTGCTAATTTCCATGTTTAGGTCCCAAATTGCTCATTTCAGATGTTTCCCACTCCCATTATGAAAGATTTGCATAGTTCTAATTGTAGAGTTCATAATGTCACATAACAATGTAGCAAATGAGCTGTGTCACATTTGGCATAAATATATAGTAAGTTATATAGCTACTGCTTGTAGGTTTTGACAGTAGTCTTTTTCAACTTTTAGTTTATTAGATAAGGCACACTTATGCAATGTAGCTGCTCCCTGTTCCCGCTGAGCAGTGTTTCTTTTGAATACAAGCTCTTCAAGATATCATCAGTGTCTCCCAGACCAAGCTGTAAGCATCTCCTTTTTCACCATACATTGTACTTCTGGGGTTTACAGAATATTTATACATTAAGTTTGTTTTTTCGGATTATGAAGAAAGAGAAATGTCTGCATTTATTTTGTGGAAGTATGTAATTTTTTTTGGAAGATAGATGAATAGCTTATGGGACCCTGCCACTAAAATTAATGCATTTATCATTAGGGATTTATCAAAACCCAGAAATATACATTCAATCTGTTGAAACAGAAACTCTGAAATTTAAAATAAACCAAATCACTTGAAGGAAACATTCAGTGTAGTAGGTATTAGTAATGGAAATTATAATGGAAAGTATTGAGCAGTGTCTCTAGCTTATTATTAATTTGCCAGTGTGAAATTTTTGTGTACCAGATTACCAACAATCTGTGACTGCTTTTGATTGCTCCATCAGCTCAAGTGCTAGCAAGTATCATGTATTTAGAGCTTTGAAGCAGCCCAGTGATCCAGCCTCAGGTTTCATTGTGATTCTGTGTGACACAATTTTGTGTCTGTTTAGTTTCTGTTAATCTTTTTTAAACAGAAACACAAAAATCTCATCCTGTCTTTGAAACTGTTACTGTTTCCTTGAGCATGTGTGCTGTTAGCCTCAAACATGGACTTTAGTATTAGAATCCAGTAATGTAACTCACAAAGGAGCTGAAAGGGGATGGTTAGCAGTGACCAGCTTCAAGTGACATCATGGAGAAGTGGGTAGGAAATCATGACTCCAAGTGAAGTTTTCAGGCTGTCTAATATAGGCTGGAGGGGAGTAAGATATGTGATTTGCTCATGCTTGCTCTATGTGAAGTATAAAATGGTGGCTTTGTGGAGGAATGAAAATGGATTAACACTAGGTTTTACAGTTGACAAAATTGATATGTTGCATAAGATGACATTTAAAACCTTCACTCCCTAGAAGCTGAGGAAACTCAGAAATGGTTGAAGGAATATGTATTGAAGGGGAACATCAGCCCATATCATAGACAAAGTCTTAGGAAGGGAAACTGAGGAAAACTAACTCTGAAGAATTTTTGATGTTAGACAGAAGCATGGGATGGCCCAGGAATGTAATCTCCTACTCCACAAGTGCTGAAATCAGAGGTCCCTGGTGCAGGTGGGAATGAGGAGGCATTTGCAAGGACTGCCCATGGTGCGTGCCAAGACTCACTGCTGAGTTTCCTCCTACAGTTTCTTGACTTCCAAGACATCTTTGGTGCCAGGTTATGTTTTTTGAGACCTGCTATGGATGACCAGTGTGGCTGGTCACTGTGCCCTATTCAGGTTATCAAACACATGATGTTCACAGACTGCTTCCTGAGAGCAGCCTATTTTCTCCCATTTGATGGAGGCCTGGACACGCTGATACCTTGGTCTGCTGTCTGATCTGCAAGTCTTCTTACCTCATTGGCAAAGAAATTCTCTTAGCCATGCAAAACAGCTGATTGCAAGTTGCTTTGAAGAGGAACTGGCTTAATTTTTTGGGTGCAGGCATGGGATGATGCTTGTAGCACTGTTTAACATTGTTCCACCATTTTTACAGAAGTAGCTGCTAATTTAAAGGAACACTGTGAAGTATTCTTTATATTTTTAAAATGCAATTGTTGACCTTTTTCACCAGCCTGTTTATAGCCCACTGAAAGCTTGAACTTGAAGCCTATTTGTTTACCAGCAGCCTTTTGACACCAATTGCTAAGGCCGTCCCTTCAGATAAACTTCATCTTAAAGGCATGTTTGTCCCCTGGATCTTTCTGAAGTTACTCTTTCAAAACACTCATTCATGTCTTCCATATAAAAAGTATAATAAGGGCATACAAATAATGTATTTTTAAAAGGATTTTAAAACCAGCTCCTTACATTTTAGATCCAAGCCTGCTTGTTTAAGGAATGAATGACCATACACTGAATTCAGCTGAATTAATTTAAAAACAGCTTAGTCTGACTACAGTATGAGACATGGCCAAAGCATGAAGGGGATTTATCTTCTCACAAGGTGTTTATTTTAACTAATTTGCACCATCTCCCAGAGGTGGAGATGTGATGCTCTTGACAGATCTAGAGGTTTACTATTTCAAATCCCTTTCAGCATTGGGGAAAAGAGGATGATGTTAATGGATGTTACTTGTCTGAACGTAGTAACAGACATTTCTGTAAAAAATGGAGTGGAAACACTCATAAGCAGGACTGTTCACTGTTTTTTTGTTTATGCCCACATTAAAGCTGTAGGAAGAATCATACCACATATCTTCATAGATGATCTGATTCATTAACTCTTTTCTTCAAGTATTTGGATCTTAGTTTTGATGATGGCACCAGCAGTTGGACAGATTCTCAAGTCGTTTTTATCTTCACTTTAGGGCATGTGGTTTGCTTGAGTTTTATGTTACAGTTCAAATTTCCATTAAACCTAGCAGACAAATTCTGGTATCATGATACTGAATTAATTTTAATACAGTAGACCTTTCTCCAGTTCTGTGTATCTCAGTTCCATTGACAATAGAGTAAAATACTCCGCATTTATGTTGGCATTGATTGGATGCAGTTTATAAATTTAATGGCAATACTCCTCCTTTCAGTTACAACTCGCTTTGAAACCATTTGGGTCATTTTGGTTTGTGCCTTACCAAAACTGCTAGACTGCAAATTTTGTGTTTTGGTGTTTCATGAAGCAAAATGACAGAAGCGTGCTGAGTGACAGACTTGCTTGGCTTATCTGACCTTCTGAAGACGACATACTTGCAGTGATTACTTCTGGGTTTTGCTACCATTCACTTATTTTTTCTTGGGAGAGTATCACTTCAGCAGCTATTAGATGTCCGAGTTATTCACTTGGACTTGTAGTGGTGCTGTCTACAACCTCAGAAGTGTTTGTCTTCATTTGTTTCCTCCTTTCCAGGTGGGAACTGCATACCTGCAGGTTGGGCTTCCTCTAGTTCTGTATTAGCAGCTCTTCTCAAACTAAGAATCATTTCTGCAAGAAAAGTTTTTGTATGCCATTCTGCCCACAGTACTCTTTCAGATGGTCTGATGTACTCGCTTTAGCACAGACCAGTCAAACAGTCCCTTCATACTGAATAAACTGGTAAAATCAATTAATGTCATCATGTTCAATTTGTGGGCTTTGGTGACTCCAAAGGTTGATCCCTACAGTCCTAAAACATCTTAAGTATGGTGGAGGACTTGCCTAACTCCTCCTTTCTGGGCCTACTTAGAAACCAGACCAGATGAAGATGGATTTATGGGAACTTTGGAAAAACTGTCTTTTTTGGATATAGGTATCAGTAATGTTAGCAAATCCTTTGAAAATAGCTTCAAGAAGTATCTGTGTGATATTTTCTACTTACCTTTGGTAATTGTCTCTGGTAGTTACTTAGGAGAGAACGAATGCATAAGGAGGAGACTGTGGTTTTCCTCTGTAAAGGGGAATTCCTTGAACATATCTCTTTGAGCAGATTTGGGCATGTTGTTCCTTTTGCTTTCACACTGTAAACCTACGCATCCTGTCCCCATTCCTATAGTAACGAAAGAGCTTTGCTTGGGAGTGCTGGCTTCTCTTCAGTGGTCTTTGTCTTCCCTCCTAGGAAACAGTTTGAATGTGTCAGAAGAGTCCTAGTTCCTCAGAAATGTGTCTGGCCAAGAACCTGACCAAGTTGGTCTGTAGTATTTTTCTCATTAAAAGCCTGCTTCTTCTCCCTCCAAAAGTAATCTCTGAACAGTAATAAAGGATTAATTGTGGAGACTTGGGACTTGGCAGAAGTGAATATAAATGAAGTGCTTTCTTGGAAGCTACATTGCCTGTCTTGCAGATAAAAAAAATAAATGCGAAATATTTCAATGTGTATCCATGGATTAATTCATTTGATTGCCACTTTCCTTCCTCTTTGTGGGGAGGGGCGCTTTGGAGATTGGAATTTTAATTGCTTGACTGCAGTTTCTTATTAGTGGTGCACCAAAAGGGCATGGATCATTAATTAGTATTGAATATAAGGATCTCTGAGGTTGAGCTGTAGCATCAAACGGATGAGTTTAGACAACTTTCGACTGAAATTACAGTCTATCAGTAAATTGAGTTATAATAATGAAATCATTAGAAGTTTTTATCAATTCCTGCATGTTGGTTTCTGTAATTGCAGAGTATATTCTGGTGGTCTTAAGGAATGTAGCATTTTAATATAAATACGTATTTATTGTTTGTATATATATTAGACGTGTATCTATTCTGAAGGCACATATCTATACACATGCCTATAAAGCAGTTATACATAATTCAGAGTTGTTATACAATGGCATGCCTTATTTAATTTTATTAAATATTTTGGGGAGTTAATCCATTAGATAGTGTCATTGTTCTCTATAGCTGTTTTTTTTTAATTTCAGGAGGTACCTGGATTTGTGCTACTGTATCCAAAGGGAGATCTTGCTCTTGAGTGTAATGCTCTGAAAACAGAATTTTATCCACATATTAATGTCCAATAGTCTGTATCATATTGTTTTTTGGTTTTAAAACTTGATGATGGAAGTGAATTGTATAACTTCAGTTATGCATTAACTTTGCTGCATCTAAGATTCTGAGATAGTGCAGTGTGGAATAAGAATATGCCTCTAATAGATACTGATATCAACTTGTTTTCTACTATGTGGATTAAGAACTGGTTAATGGACAGACTGCAAATATAGACATGTGTGGGGTCACCAGAAATTGTTGTGTGTGTAGTAGGGTTACCGATGCATTGGTATAAAACAGTGTTCTGCAGTGTTTGCATCCAGAATTTAGAGGTGAATAGGAAATAATTACTGATAAAACTTTTGAATCATCTGAACAGTGTGAGCCTTATTTCAGCTAAATGCATAAACTGGATTTGGCTATAAACTGGATTTGACATGTAATTATGGATATTGATGGGGCAAATGGAAAATAGTTGCTCTGAAATTTAAATAATACAAAAAATTGTATAAATGGATTAAGTTCTGCCACCTGTTCCACTCCCATATTCCATTTATGTATTTATATGTATCCATTTGGGGACTTATTTTAAAATGTGAAACACATTTGAATATGCAAGAGCCATAAAGTCTGGTTTGTAAAACCCATCAGAATTCAGTGATGAGTCTAGATAGCTGTGCTTGTATTTAGTGGGAAGTAGGAAGTAATTAGTAGAAAACTGCTAAAATCCTTTTTTGTTTGGACAGAAAACCTACATTCACTTTACTTTTGAATTCTGTAGAATTTTGTAGGACTATGGTGTTCAGCAGTTTACCAGTATATTAATGGGTCTTTATTCGTGTAAGTCTCTGGGGCTGAGCAACCATCTCCTGTTGAGAGTAGAACATAGATGTCTGGGAGTTCAGGTGTCAGTAGTTTTCACAGGATGTTTTTCCTCACAGTAGTTTTCTTGGCTTTCGTGGTGTTTGAGTCTCAGTTTGTGGAAAGAGGATTGTGTTTCTGCTCTCTCCATCTCCTGCTTCCTCTTCAATGGGAGTTTCTGAAACACTGCAGCTGTCTGCCATGAATTCACTAGTGCGTCGCATGGAAACTTGGCTTCTTGGCACATGGAAGGGACGGCCCTTCTCTTCTGTCCCTGTCTCTGGGGAATTAAATTCACATTTTGTGTTTCTGCTTAGATTTAGAGCCAAATTTTTCACTTCAGCTTCCTTCCTCCCCCTGCCCCTCTCTCCCTTAATTAAAAGATGCTAGAGGCGAATGCATATAGCTGCAGCTGAAGAAGGATGAAAATAGAATGGATGAAATAGCTACACTATTGAGACCTGGACCTTTATTTAGCATCACATTTGCTGGCACATCACTGTAATGGAGTTCAAAAGCTGACTGGAGTACTTTTTTCAACATATTAATTGATAATCTCTAATTCTAAAGGGAACAAAATTTTGTTTGCAGTAAAACATGATTTTAACAGCTTCAGCTGTTCCTCCCATCTAAGTTAATGACAAAGTTAGATTTGTTCAGTGTAAACAGGAATAGATTCACCACATCTGTATGTGTTCAGTCTCTCTGTTTCATGAAGGCTATGAGTACATTCAAACTGAGAAGCCAGCTGCTAAAAGTGTGTGTGTGACATAAACCGCCTTATTTTCAGCACCTTTGAAGATTAGGCAATTTATGAAGTACCCAAGAATGAGCACTGGTTTTGAGAGTCAGGTGACACAGGTTTATAGATAATGGACTTCAGGTAGGTGTCGACAAAAAGATCAAAAAAATCAGTCTCAACACCTTTTGCATTAAATAGTTTCTGGAACCCAGGTAGAATCCTGTGCCAGCTCTTCCCTGAGCACGGAAGAAATTAATTTCAAGAATTACTCAGAATAGTATGGGAAAAGAAATCAAACCAGCAGCGTTGGATAGAACAGCATTTCTGATAAATCACAAATGATCCTTCTCACAAAGAACATTCTTTAAAATACCTCAGTGCAGAAGTCCTTATAATTGAAGTTAACAGGTTTTTTTAAAAGGAGGGAGAGAATGGCAAGATGTGCATTAAGGTGTTTTGGAGAAGAGATGGCCATAAATGCTTACAGAACCTGGACTCTAGTTTTGTACTCTCTTGGTAAAGCTGTTATGAAGTGCCTTGAAAATAGTGTCTCTTGCCTTATTTGTGGCTTTGACAGATACACCGTTGTTCTTCTCCACTCCTCTGAATACACTTCCCTTGCTTTCACTTTGAACTTAAAAACATCAGTCTGCTTTTCCTAATTTAACCTCCTTCACCACAATGCCCTTTTGTCATTTACCCATCTTTTTGTTATTCACTCATTCCCAGCTTCTTCATCTGAGCTAACACGATGATCTGCACCATTTCTTTGAAATCTTCTCTCACAACATTTTAATAACTTCTCCAAATAAGTTCATAGTGCTCCTGCCCTTTCGGTTCATGTCATCGCTGTTTGAGTCATGGGTACAATCAAGCGGCAATAGCCAATTAGGCAGCCACAGCTGTGTACATTGGATGTATATGTTTAACCAGGGTGCTTAAACATGAAGTCTTTTTGTGGTTGAGCTCCATCAGGTTTGTGAAGGAGGAGGAGACTCTGGCTGGCAGATTTGCCAAGCACATAAAAAGCAGAAGCAAAAGTGATCTTGAACTGCCAAAAGCATTCAAAACCAGGGAAAACGTTGCAATATTTGCCTTCATAGAGGGGAATATGAAGTGTAAAAGAGGTATTGATTTTTGAATCCATTAGGATCATTTGGGAATCCCACATTTACTTTTCCTATCCATACTGGACAAAAACATTGGAAGAGACTGAGATCTAATCTGGCACCTCCACTCTCACAAAAAGCTAAAACTCAATTGTATTTCCTCAAGAGAAGGGTAAGAGGTGAAAGGGGTTTGTTTACACTCTCTCTCTCTCTCTCTCTCTCTATATATATATATATATATATATGTACAAGTAGATCAGCTAAAAGATCTTCTCAGCAAGCAGAAACAGCTGTTGAGATCAGTGGCAGGACACTGACAGGCGTGAACAGGAAGCGAGATGTGAGTTTGCAGCACTGGGAGTATTGCTGGAGCATTTTAGGTAGGGGAATAATAGATTCACTGTCACTTGATTGAATGTCTTTCTTTAAAAATACCCTATATCTTAGCCAGCTCACAGCTTCAGTACATAGGAATTGCTGCATGAGGATTTATAGCCTGTCAAGTAGAGGTTGCATGGCTCTCCCAGTCCTACACTATCTATGTGTTCTTATTTCGCCTGTTCTGTTCTTTTCCCTTGTTTTACTCATTGCCATACTGAGATTAGCAGCAGTCAGATCTCAATCTTCCGTATTTGCACAGTTTCCAATGCCATGATGCTGCACAAGTAGAAATAATAAGGTGCGCTGAGGGTTGATACCAGTTCAGAGAACTCACATGGGATGCAACTACTGAATATCCATTTATTTAATTATTTTCCTTTTTCTTTCTTTTTTCTTTTCCATAGTGAAATACATGAGAGAAGCAACCCCCTATGTGAAGAAAGGCTCCCCTGTTTCAGAAATTGGGTGGGAGACGCCTCCCCCCGAATCTCCCCGCTTGGGTTGTGGCTCTGCTGACCCACTGTCGCAGCTCTCGCTCTCCTTCCACAGAGACAAGAAGACAATACCGCTCAAGATGTGCTACGTGACGCGCAACATGTCTGTGTCAGACCCCGAAAACAGGTGAGTGGGGGATTTGCCTGGGGCTTGGTTTTTGCCTTCGTGTTGAATTGTCGTTGACCTTTTCAGCTTGGGGTTGATGACCAGGAGCTGGCAATGGGCTCTGGCCGCACACAGCAACCCAGTGAGGAGCAAGCGAGCACCAGTTTGGGAAGGGTGGGTGGTGGTGTCTGAGCTGTGTGGTGCTGGGTTCAGCTTTTGGTTGTGCTAGAGAAACTCTTTGGTGTGGTAATCCAACATTTTTATTAGAAATGGAATCTCAGGGGTTTGTTTTCATCCTGATTAAGTGTCTGCTTTTGAAGGAAAAGACACTGTACACACTAATTGGTTATATTATCCAGGCTGGCTTGGTCTAATTCCACTAAATTGCATTTTCTTTTCTTTTTTTAATGAATATTATTTTAAGAATAGCCTGTTTTGTCATTCAGTTTTGGGCATTAAAGTCAAGAATAGGAGAAAAGTTCCACTTACAAGGCATTAATGGGGAATTTCTGTGACTTCTTGGTTTATTTCATGATGTTAAAAATAGGATGAGCTTTTACCAACCCTTATTTATAACATATGTAGAACAGCTGCACCACCCCAACACACTCTCATCCTTGCTTTAACAGCTGCTAATAAAAAAGGGGCCAGTCAAGTCAGTAACACAGACTGATTTCTCCATCCAAATAATGGCCTTTTTGTTTTTCTGCAATGTGGTGGCTTGCCCAAAAACTGTGTGTAATGCCTTTGATTCTCAGCACTTATGTATAGGCATAAATAAAAGTTACATTTTCATTTGCAGAGAAGGATAAGGAGAAGAGGGGAGAGCAGAAGGGGGTTTGGGGATGATGGACTGCCTGTAATCTCTTGAGCAATTCCAAACCTTTATCAGTATCTGTGTAATTTTCCTTCTTTCTTTTTTATATTCGCCTGACCTTCTTTTAATGTTTATTGTTTTGTTGTGGGGTTTTTTCCCCTTATGCTTTACTGTTTAGTATTACTTTGCTTTTTCTCTTTTTCTCACCAAGTGGTTACCACCATAGTCAGTGATAACTGACCACTACAGAAGTGCAGTTATGAAACAGCAATTACCCTAGCAGTGTTTCTCAAGTTTAAATCAAGGTGGTTATTGATCTTGGGCACTTTTTTTTTTTTCTCACATATACCTGTATAGTTTAAGATACTGGGGTTTGAGAGCTGAGAGTTTGTTGTTCTTTCTGCCATAGAGTGTATTTTAAAAATACCCATGCAGGTTGCATTGTTTGAATCAGCACAGTGTAACGATGCTTTACACATGTTGGCTTAATTCTTTTTTTTTTTTTTTTTTTTTTTTTTTTTTTGACTGTACTATAGTTCCCAGCTTCTGTCACTCTCCTGGTCCTCAGTTTTGTTTGAATGCCAGGAGGACTGATTCAGAGGGATACACACTCATTGTTCCTGATACTTCTGTGATAGAACTGACTTTTTCAAAGTGTGCTACAAATGTGTGTGTTCTTAGGTGTTACTAGGAAGTAACGCGTGGGAGAGTCATACTGCTTATTTTCATGGTTTTCATTTTGTGTTGCTGTCATTTCCTGTGGAAAGAGTGATTTATGATTATTACTATAGGCCAACACAGTGCAATGTACAGTCTGAGCTGGATTTTTCCATCCAAACACACAGTACCTCACCATCATGCTAGCTGCAGTATAACAGTAGCATCCCATTGATTTACATCTTCACCTATTACAGGAATTTTTAACAATTAAGAATACTGGAACTCCTGTTTCCCAGTAGAAGTGCTATTACAATGCAGTGACCTTTTCCCACTGGAATATATCCCAAGGTAGTAATCTTATTCCACAAAAATAATTTGATTTTTTGTTCACAGTAGAGCCCAAACCATGTCCTCACATGCTTGTGACACTTCTGTTTCATAACCCAGTGACCTGACACACATAGCTCTTATAACCGATGGTGTCACTTTGCTGGATGGCTTTAGAAGAGTACTGCTGGCAGGCTGCCAAAGCATATGCAGCCCATAAAAGGGCTCCTTTGGATTATAGCTGAGCTAATTTTCATCTAAGACCAAGCGTAGACATGGAAAGCATGAGTTTTCTAGTGCAGATATTTATCCAGTGCTGGCTAGAGATCACATCATATCAGGGTTGTGGGACCAGGCTGAACAAGTTTGATGTTCAACATAAGAAGATACCTATGTTAAAGGACCCAGAAGGAAATACCTGCTTCTTGGCACTGAATCATCTCCAGTTCTTAGAAAGCTGGGATTAAATATGAATTTCACAGGCATGGAGGAAGTTACACATACGGTTTTCCCACTAGAGCTGGTAGCCCTGCATTGGCTTACTGCTTTCTGTTAAAGACTGGCCCCAGTTAAGAGATTCCTAAGTCTGTGTCTACTGACAGATGGTTTGGTGAACCTGTTATTTCAGAACAGGAGTGAAGTTTGGTGATTTTAGACCCAACGGTTCTCAGATGTCTCCTTTATCTAACCTGCCTCTGGGTTCATTCTGAAGGAGGTAGGGAATTGTCTTTGCTGTTACCTGATAAAAAAAGCTGTGATACCAAGATCCTTAATAGAAGTCAATGCAGGAAAATTTTTTTAGTAGTACAAACATGGGAAAAGGAGAAAAGGTGCATTGTATCTTAGTGGTACCTATGTTATTTACTTCTAGACAGAGGTGATTGTTATGTTTTAGACCAGAAGAAAATAGATTAAAATAATTGGTACTTAAATCTGATGTTTGCCGGTGTTTTTATTGATGTGTCCTTGATGGCAGCATTAAGGGTTAATGTCAGGCCCCTCCCAATGAAGAGACATGTGGGAAGGGTCACAGCTAGTAATACCAGTAAGCAGTAAATCTTACTGCAGTATAAAAAGCTTTTCATCAATTTCTGGTGATTATATTAAGGAATAGGAGACAAAACCCCAAACAAAGTAGGTTTCTGAGGTGAAATTTGTTCTGTTGGTGCTTTTAAAGTCTTGGGACATAATACAAAGCTACTTTTGTACACAGCACAGGAGACATGACATTCCCTGGAGGAATGAGGCCATGCTGCATGGAGTAAAAATGTTTTCTCATCTGCTTTTGAAATCACTGTAAAACCCGGCTTGCATTTCATTCAGCCAAACCCAGGAGGTATGAGCCTGATCCTGACAGCAGTTAGTGTGCACAGATCACGTTTTTCTGGTGACAGGAGTCCAGAGCAATGTGATCCTTACAGGGAATTTCAGTAGGGATCCAATCTTAAGGATCAAGTTACTTGTTGGCAGGATTTGGCCCTATGATGGGAAAGGTTTGATTTGGTTTTGCAGCTAGGAAAAATGAGCCAAGGAGAGATTCCCAGCAGGGTGGTGCTGGCTGCAACTGCACGCAGTGGCAGCACCGCAGCAAGTACAGGAGCAGTTCATAGACTTCACACCGAGGACACATGGAGAAGCAGACGAGGAACTTTTCTCACCTGTTGTCCATTTCAGGGTTGGATTGAGGATTATGAACAGAAGACAAAATTCAGCAGGTACATTTAAAAGGTGGTAGAATAATTGTGCTGGAATGCATTGCTCCTGGGTTCTGTGGACTGAGCTGTGGCCAGGAATTACCTGAGCTGTCATGGATGACAGGAGGATGCGAGGCATACTGAGACCTGCTTACTCCAAAGGCAGCTATAGACTTCAGCTGCTTCTTTGCTTAAATATTATTTTTTTTTCTGCACTGGGAAGTACTGATTCACTGAAAGAAGTCTTTGCAAGATTTATTGCAAAGCTGTCGCTCCCTAAATTGATTCCTTTTCCACACATCCTTTTCTTAATATTTTTTCTTAGATTATTTAATAATATGTCAGTAATGCATAGTAACAGGGTCAGTGAGATTTAACATTTTGAATTTTAATGGATGTATAAGCATGTAATTTATGCACTTTATGTAAGCATGAAATACTTTGTGTGTTTCTTAAATGAAACTTCAAAATCTTAAATATAAAACATTCTGGTGAATTTGGATGTATTTGCTTTTGTTACAATAAGGCATGAAAACAAAAGTTGAAAATTATTTAAAATAAAAACTGAGTTTAAAACAAATTTAATATGATGTAGTGAAAACCAGTCCTTGTGCCAAAAAAACTTGAGCCCTGAATGCTTGATAACAGATGTAAGAAGTTAGCAGAAGAGTGTGAAGATGAAAGACAAGCATCTTTAAGTAGAAGTCAGAGAGCTGTGACATTAGTATAGGACAGCACTGTCCAAAATGGTTGTCTTGAACATTTTTCTGATGTATTTTCAGCTGTGAGGCTGGTTGATTATTTATAAAGGTGGTGTGTGGAGTACTAGCAGAAGCTCCATACCCTGTCAATAAAACTCTATGGAAGATGATCGCCTGTAGTTTGGGACCTGCCAGCACTCCCAGTTTCACTGCTAATCAAAAGCACATTTCTTTAAAATGGCTACAATACTTGACATGTTCAGACTTGACATTAGGAAGCATTTCTGTACCAAGAGCATGGTCAAACACTGGAACAGAGGTGGTCCATGACGCAAGCCTGTCAGTGTTTAAGCAACTTTTGGACAATGCTCTTAATGACATTCTTTAACTTTTGGTCAGCCCTGAATTGGTCAGGCAGTTGGACTCAATGATTGTTGTAGGTTCCTTCCAACTGCAATTATTCTATTGTAATCGTAGTCGTGTTCGTATTCTAGTCAGGAGTGTCAGACATTTACCTCCTGCACCTCTTCAAGCTCATGCTGGTGTAATTTAAGGGCAACCAAGGGGGCAGGGAGGCAAGTGTTAGGCAGTGCAGAAGAGTCTGGGTGTCTTGTTGAAAGCGTGGGCTGGTTCATGCCTCCACCCTGCCTGTTTCTTGGTTGGTAAACAGGATCATACTTTGATGTTACCAGGCGCAAGCAGCCACGGGTATGCAAAGCAAAGGCTGGATTCTCCTTGAAGAGCAGCGTGGTTTAGGTGTGCAGCTTTGCAGCCCAGGTGGTTTTTTTCCCCCGCTGCTGAGGGAGCAAATCGCCCAAGTTGCGTACCTGGTGTGGGGCTTGTAGAGGGCAGGGCACTGCTGCAGAGTGACCATGGTACCGAGAATGAGTTATAGCTGCTCCTGTGGAGCGTAGGTCCTTTGCTTTTTGCCTCTTACCTCTTAAGAAGTAGTTTGATAACATGGGGCTCATCCAGCAACACTGGCATGGATGGGGTGAGGTACTGTGTAAAGGCTGAGCCCTAGACCTTGGAATAAGGAGGTGATGGACATTGGAGCTGTGTCAGCCCTGGGGACACCAGTGGTTCTGTAGGGCTTCTAGGGGTGGAGGAAATCTTCTCTTCCTAATGGACAGTACAGATTCAGCAGGACTGGCCTGTGGTTTAGGAAACTTTGGTCTTTTTTATGTTACCATGTGTTGTAGGTAGGCAAAAGAAAGAGAAAGGACTTGCATATGCATGGGAGATAGAGCAAAGGTAAAGATAATATAATAGGCACATTACCAGCATAAAAAAATCCCCCTCCATACCTTCCCAAGGAATTTGTGCCTTCCTCCTTGTGCTGTTATTTTGCTGCTCTCTGGCTGTAGACAAAATCTCTGTGAAATGGAGAGACCATACTTAATTCGCTACAATTCACTACAAATTCGCTCAAGCTACAGCTTGAGATCCTTGGATGAAAGACATATAGCACTTAATTATCATTATTGGCACAGACATGTTCTACTATTTGAATATCAGTAAGTCTTTTGAAGAAGTCAATGAGCCTGCTAAAGTAAAAAATCCTGATTTATATCAAGAATTTTTTTTGCCTTTTTTTTTTTCTTCCTGGTGGGCTGTGTTTATTATCTGTTTAGATTACTCTTAAACTAGGGAAGAAATCAACAACCCAACATTAAAGTAAAGCAACTTGAAAGGATGTAATTCAAATCCAGAAAAGAACAAAAATTATGATAATCGGGATGAAACTTTGGTTGACTCTTCCCTCATCCTTAAACTACCCTGTTGTTCTATGCTATTGCAGTGTGCACAGTCTGTTGCCTTTTATATCGTTGCCCGCAGAGGGTCATGAATTTAAGATCAAGGTGAACATGGGTTTTTAACCTTAGCTCCCAACTATTTTACTGTTAAGGATCCAAATCCTCCTCTTGTGTAAAGTTGGATGTTTCTTGTCAAGTTGTTTGTTTATACTACTGTAGCTGCTAATCTGTCCCCAAAATCTGCTCTTTACTGGAAGGGATGAACAAGTAGGTGGCACTTGAGATTTATCTACTGTTCTCTCTTTTTAAGCTGAGAGAAGTTAGGAAATTTAGCTAACAAGGCATTTGCAGTGTCCCCTTCAATACCCTGAGGATAGAAGAGGGAAGAAGTTGGGGTGTGGGGTGAGGAGTGGAGTGATGGGAGGGATGAATGGTTGGGCTATGGAAAAGACCTCTTTGTCCTCCTTGATGTATTAACATGTCCTCTTTAAGAGTTCATGGCTGTGGGACCCTCCTTGGTAGCTACAGTCAATGCATTCAGAACTGGGGGTCAGATGAGAGACTTTCATTAAGACTGTATTTCTTCTCTTATAACAGAATTTTGGGGCAGTCATTAACTTCTAGAATTAATAATTAGTTCAGGCTGGGTTGTCTAACAGTCTATCATCTACATCATCTGCTTTTTGGGCAGCTCTGCAATTGCTGGTGCATTTTGGAAGCTACAGTTATCTGTCTTGATAAGAGGCAGTTTTCCAACCCTGTAGGAGCTGACGCTCTGAAGCCTCTAGGCAGAATGGGTGAAGTTTTTATTTTGTTTTTTATTATTAGGAATAGTTATTTTCCATCATCTGTGAAACTCCCCACCAGCCAAACAGGTCATCGTTTTTCTCTGGGTCATATTAACTTATATCTTCAACTCAGTTTCTTCTCAACCTTCTTGGAAAGCCGCTGAGACATACCTGTAGGACCATCCCTTCTGTAGAGAAGAGCATTTTGGTTTCTTTTGAGTCAAATCACCAGCTAAGTTTTTTGGAAGAAAAAAAACCCCAACCAAACAGCTCAAAGTCCATTTTCTGCACAGCAACCTCAGGCATATTCACTGACACAAACACATCAACAAACTATGTTGAACTTTGAAGTTCATTTACTTTTGTTTACTTCAGGTTTATTTTTTATTCCATTAAATCATGTTAAAATAGCTTTCTAATGTCCTAAGTACCTGCTGTAGTCTCTGGGCAACAGTTTGAGAAGTGAATTGCTGGGGGTATGTGCCAGGATTTGGGGACAGAGTTTTTCTTCAGGGTGTTTGAGATACCAGTGTAGAACTGGATAGTTATGTTGTAATTGACCTTCAATCCGTGCAGGTTCTTGTGAATCTGGGATTAGTCACATCTCCTTTTCTTGAAAAACAAGTTGCATCTTTTTTCCTGACATAATAAGATGTGGCTTTCTCTCCTTCTGGGCTGGACAAGGGAGCTCCTGGTGTCCTTCCTGTCTCAAGCACAAATCGAATACAAATGGGCAAATCTCCTGCACGTGTTACTCAAGAAAAGTGTCTGCACATCCATGCAGATATGTGAGTGTAAATAAAACTTAGTGTGTCTATCTATGTGTGAACAAGGCCAAACGTGACCTGACAGGAATAAAATGTGTCATGGTGAGTGGGTGGTGAGGAAGGATGTGTGTGGTGTGGAGGTGGCAGTAACCAAGGGTGGCAGAACACTTTCAGCTGGATTTTTGGTTAAGAAACTTTTAACTTGTCTTTCTTTTCTGTGAAAATATTTAAATAATGAGTTAATGGAGAAAAATAAGATATGCTGGTGGGATTTTTGTTGTATGTTGGGGTTTTTTTTCAGCCACTGCTTCAGTTAAGGGAATTTTTAAAAAGTCAAAGCATTTTGATTTTTCCAACCAGCTTCAACTGAAGAATAGAAATAAGAGCAAAGGAATTGGAAATGAATCAGTGAACAAGAAGAAAAAACTGCTTTGAGAAACATATGGAGGGGAGAGAGGAGAAAGAATTAGAAAAGGTGATGGAAGAAAGAAGCCAGCTAACAAGATGGAGCAAACAACCAAGAGAGTGAAAATTGCAGCAGACACTATTTAGTGAACATTTTTGCAAGAATGAGAAAAATTAAAGCACTGAAGAGGTGGAGAAAGATAAATGCTCCAAGAAATGTGTTGCAGATTAAAGGGAAAGCAAGAGCTGTGTAAGTGCTGCAGGGCAGGAAAGAGGAGGGCAAACAGTTAATCATGTTTTATGTGTGTTTGTATGTAAAGGTATGTAAATACTGACATCCAAACTGCTGCTAAATAATATTGGAGAGCAATTTTAACACCCCTGAGATCTGCCAAATGAGGAAAGTTGATACGGAAGGGTTTCAGTTTCCTGCCATGCTCCTCGTCCCCACAGTCTTCATGTTATGGCGTGGAGCCAGTGACAACCTCAATACCCTTTTTCCTGCCTGGCTGTTCTGTGCTTAATGCTGGGCTTTCCCTTGCTTATCAGTGGGTCTGCAAATTGGATTTCAGTCTTACAGCTCTAATCTGGCCTGACCTGCTGTTAGTCAATGAGCAGGATTTTCAGCTGGTGTATTTGAAGCTGGTCCCTCCTGCACCTTGTGTAGTCACTTGTATGGCAGCAAATTGCAAACTGCAGCCACAGTTTAAGCCTCTGGGGGTGGGTTGCCATCATAGGTGCCCCAGCTCAGTGTTGGTAGGGGCTGAGGCTGGGCTTCAGTGTTTAAGCTGTACGTGCAGACATTGCTATTTTAATACCCTGTGGTCACTTCTAGCTTTCATATGTGTTTCTGCTGATGGAAATTCCTGTCTTCCTGTAGTAGGAATAAGGCAAAGTTATGCTGAAGTTGTTACTTCTCCTTGTCATTTATATGCAGCTTTTTCCATTGATCTCTGAGTCTATTCAATGGGAAGATGAGTTTACCACCAGTACTGAAAGTGCTGGGAGGTGGCCCATGCCCACTGTCCCTGAAGAGGCTGGCACTGTCTTGGGGAGGCTGGCTCCCAGGTGGTGCTCTCTTCCCATTACTCAGAGGCCAATAATTGATCCAGAGCAAATCTGTGGTTTTGTTGTCGTGGTTGTTGAACAGTCTGGCTTCTGTTTTGCTTCACTTGGCAACTAAGCAGTGATCCCTTGGATTTCTTGCATGGAAGCCAAAAAGTAGATGTATAAAATAAAGAGACATTGAGACACGTTCTGCTAGATGAGGTGGACCTGCTGTTTGTCTCTTCCAGAGAGATTTTCTCTCATGACGATTTATCTGCAAGACAGAGCTCATCTATCAGCAGCCCTGTTCATTTGTCCCATTTCTCTATTAGTTTTCATCCATGCTCGCAGATCATGTCCCCTTCTTTCCCAAGTCTTACTGCAGCACTGCCTACCAGCAACAGTGGTGTTTCTTCTTGGAAGACATATAATTCTTCTTCAAGACCATGATCTCTTTTATTTGTGCAGTAGCATGAGACTCTCCACCTTCGTCTCAGTCTGAAGGGGTCATTTACCACTATTACCAGCTGGTCAAGTGCTCTTTGTTTAGCCCAGACACAGCTCTGGCTACAGAAGGTTTGCTTTGCTGCAGAAGGCTCTTTGAGGTTGGCTGTGGCTTTGCTAGAGGTGCAGCTTTTGTGGCCGAAACATTTTTTTTTTTTTTTTTCCCCAGCATTAATACACTTTCCCCGGTTGCTTTAGGGAACTATGTATTGACCACACCAATCACATCTTCTGGTCCTAAAGTTTTGGGCATCATCTTTTAAAGGTTAAATCAAATTCCTACCATGCTTCTGAAATTAGTTTTTTTTCCCAAGTAACTGACCCCACTACTCCTTGAAACAGCATTTTTGCCATTGTTTGGTGTTGAATTCAATGTGAAGAAGTCTGGACTGGGTATTCCTGTATTACCAGTATTCAGCATTATTACAACCAGAATCTAAAAGAAAAGTTAAAGAAGGAAAAGGTTAAGAGGTCTTTTGGGCAATGCAGGGAAAGAGTTCTTCTCCTTAACACCCATGGACATTTAAAAACTAGTAAATGACTTCTGTAGTTGTTCTGGGTAGAGAAGGCAGTGTGTGATGTGCTCTGCAGATCGGTTGGTGTCAGCACACAGTGATATGAGCAAGTCTGTTACAGAACCATATCCTTTCCTTACTTGCATGCAGTGCGATTCCACTGATACATGATTAAAGCCCAGCTGGTGGCAAATAGAAATTAAATCGTGACAGCTCATTAGTTATATCTATACCCTCTGTGTTTGGACATCAGTCTAGTCCAGTTCCTAAGAAATGAGTATCATCTACATTGTTTCTACCACTGTAAGTTGAAAGTCAGCAAGTGACTGTTAATACAATGGATATCCTTGTGACGGTGAGGGGACTGAGAGACATTCACAGAGAAAAATTCCACTTGATTTCCAAATAGCCCTCACTCAGTAAAATTGCTTTCACCACCATTTAGGTGCGTCAAATGAAGATGCTTTTTCAGTGTATGCTGGCGAATTTGTTGCAAGCCTAAGAGTCTCTCTGTGGAATATTTTCCTTGCAGACTAAACCCAAAGTTTCCATTGCTTAATTTTAATGTATTTTATTCCTGGTTCATCCCCTGATGCTGGATGTAGAACTGAAAAAGAACCTTAACAGGGTTTTTTACTTATTTTATGAAAAAACCTACAACTATTTAAATATACTCTCTGATTGTGTTCCTCTAAATCCATCCTTATGCTAGAAAGTTTCCTGTGTTTGTACATTCAGAAATCAACAAAATTATTTACCTTGCTTTCATGTGCAGACAATAATGGAGGAGATGGAGTGAGCAGTTTGGCCCTTGATCCCTTTTTAAGTTTGCAGAGTCAGTGGCAAAGTGTTCTGTTCCTGGCTATGCCGGTGTGAAATCAAAGTAGTGTGATGGACTCAAATAAATCTGGCTCCAGCTTATCATTAACTTCAAGGGATTTACTCCACACTTTAATCAGTTACTGAATGCATAATCTGACCTGGGAAGAAGCATAAAGTGTAAATCAGTGCCTGATTTGGTCCTGAGCCAATGCTGGTGGGAGAAGTGCTTTCAATAGATTTGATAAAAGGTATTTCTTGGATAATAAACACTCCTACAGAAAGAGGCCTTATCAAATGTGGAATGAGTATGGTCTATCAAACATTTGCTTTCAGCTTCTTCTGATCCTCTGTAAAGTGAAAACTCTGGATGATGTAGCAAGGGAGGGAGTTTTGGCCTCTTATGTGCAAGGTTACAGCATTTTGAGGCACTGGGGTTTGTGTCACCCCTGTCTTCTGTGGGTGGAGGAGGGGATGCTGGAAACACTCCTCAGCTCAGTGGGACTCTTTGAGAAGGAGAGAGAAAATTACTCTTTTATTATAAGGTTTGCCAAATGATCTCTGAGAAAATGTGATATCATTCATATGCAGTGCCAAGCTGGAGAGATGCCGCGCATCTTGGCAGCCATCTAGAGCTTACATATAATTCCTTTGGGTTGGTGTGGGCTTTATCAGAAACAGCTCCATATGCAGTATTTACATAACTGTGGTGGAGTGTGAGAATAAACACAGCTGTGGCATTGCCCTAAATATTTCAATTCAGTGGGGAATTAAGGGAACTTTATCACTGAACTGCAGATAAACAGAAGTCAGTAAGCGGGGGTCAGTTTAGCCAAGGAACAAATCAAAGCTACAATGGTTGGACTGCTGGAAACATTTAAGTGCTTTGGTGTTGGACTTTAAGGTCACTGGTATTTTTTTTTTACTTTTCAAAAAAATATGGAAATGCCATCAGTCATCTGTTACACAAAACACATCATCCAGATGGACTGGTGAATCAAAGCAGTGTAGGCTGAAAGACAGAAAAGGGAAGAGTTTATAGGGATGCAGTGCTTTCAGCATCTGATTGCGGTCAGAGTCCATGGGTTTCTAGGAAGATTTTAAGCTTCTCTTACTATATTCAGCCCATCTGACTGCAGACAGGAGTCCTGGACCTTTAGTGGAAATATGCAAGCACAGTTTCATAAGGATAGTTTAGGGCCCAGGTCATATAGCAATAGCCAGTAGCAGAGTTCAGACAATTGAGGATTTAGACGTTTGTCCTTAAGGCATGAATAAAAAAGGTGCCCTACCTAGCAGCTTGCACAGGAATGATGCTTGCAGACCTATTCCTCAGGCTAGACCAGTGCTGTGGATAAAAGGATTCAGTTTCAGGGCTGTCAAAGCAGCATTTATTCCTATTTTGAACTCACTTTTGAGAAGTGTAGCATGTATTGTCCAATATTCCTGTCACTCAGCTCAGGGAACTAGGTAAACTTTCTAAAGCAGCTGTTAGTGCATTACCATCAAACTTTGATGACTGACAAGCAGTCCCCAAAATAGCCCCATTAGAAGTCACTGAGGGATGATATTTTTAAGAGTATTTTTGCAAGTATGGCTCAGTGTGTGTGTGTGCGCATATATACTAGAATTTATACGTTGACATATCAGTTGACTGTGTATATATTAGAATATGAGTAGTTTAGAACCCCTGAAACAGAATTGAGAGCTGTCTAAATGTCTGTTATTTTAGGGGGCAGAACTCTTGTACAAATACTTAAAAAGCCACCAGCAATGGAAATACACTTTGAAGGCCCAAGTAACAAAATACTTGTTTGTATGTTAATCCAGTTGCTTTAAGAATTTAAGTGCTTTCCAAATTGGGGGGAAGAGAGTTTGGAAGCTCTTTCAGCTATGGATAATTTATTTTTAAACCAAAGCCTGCTACAACTCTAACTTTAAAAGAAATTAACAAGTTTGCTGCTGATCCTTTGCAACTGAAAAAGCAGCACATTCTTCTGAGTCTTTATGGTCCTTGTTCAGCACTTTGCTTACCCCACGAGGGGGTGGGAGTTCCCTTGTAGAAACCACAGGCTTTGTAAAAAGCATTGTTTCACACAATCCATGCGGTGCTTTAACATTTTTCAAACCCAGCACAATACTGCTATGCTGTCCAAATAATTTTTGTCTTTAAAAGAAATATAAAAATGGGAGGTAGAGTGCAGAAAATCCTGAGTGCTGCTACTGGCTTGTTCCCCGCCTTGTCTAGGTTATGCACCTTTCCACTTTTCGGCAGTCAAATGGGGATGCTGTCACTGACCTCATTTGTAAAATTGTGTGAGATCTCGTGCCAGAAAGTTCTCTGTAAGTAATAAGCAACGGTTCACTTATTTCCACAATGTACTTTGAAAATCCAAGTCTGTATAGTTTGCTTCCAGTGATAGCTGCCTACAGGAGCAAGTTCAAACTCAAGTTCATATGGCAGTGCGAGAGCAGTGTTTCTGATGGAAAGACAGACCAGGGTGTGGTAGCTGTGCATGGTTGTAATGATCATTGGGCACAAATGACTAAATCATAACCATCAGGGAGATGGTCATCAGAACAAATGAGAGTGTGATTGGGAACGTGCCTATCTACACACTCAGTTTTCTTATCCACGAGACCTGCATTATCTGACAAGAAATTTTTCTTTTGGTACCTGAAATTGAATCCTTGGTGCATCCTGAAGCAGCTAAATAAGAACCTTTATTTTCAGAAAGTCTTGGGCTCCAGCAGCTTTACTGAGGAAACATGCATTATTGTGTTGGCTCAGCGCTTTCTGAAAAATCAACCCACTTTTTAAGCTATCCAAACAGTGATTTAGGACCCTGAACAGTTCAGCTGCTGAGTTTGGAAAATCATGACCTTTTCTATCTTTAGAGCAGTGTCTATGTGGAGACCTCCCCTTCCCAAAATGGACAAACATGAGACCAGCAGTCCTCACTCTCTGAGCCCCAGAGAGCTACGCAGATTGAGTTGCCCTCTGTTCTAGATTCTGTTCTGGTTTAACCAATTAATTAAAACCTCTTAATTGTTAGTTAAGCTCCAAATTGCAGGATGTTGTAATTGCATAACAAATATTTGTATTACAGTACTGTTTTGAACCTCAACCTGAATAAATTCCACTGAACTAATTACTTTTCTGCTACAGAAAGGAGTTGTGTGTCCCAAAGATTGGGCAGCAGTACACAGAACAGAAATACGTGCTTAGGCTCAGATCCCAGGTCAAATTTGTGTGGGTAACGTTCAGGGGCAGTCACTGTACATTTATCATGAAAAAGCACAAATGTGATATGGAGTTGAGTGACAGGCAATGGCCAGAGCTTAGTTTTATAATTGCTACATAAAGATAAACCAGACTATTACTTTGTGGGTTATTTAACAAATGTTTAAGTAAAAGTGTCCCACAAAGCTATAAAGAGCACATAAAGCCCCACTAATAACTGATAACTTCACTGAGAACAGAGCTGAAATAGCTGCAGTTGCCTCTCAAAGCATTTTTGTTGTCGTTATTAGCAAAGGTGTTGGCACAGATCCCATAACTGTGATGGACAGGATTAATTTTCCTGAAAACTAGATTTGTTTCTGCTTTTCAGACCACAGTGGTGAGGTGGAAGCCCACATGATGGTCTAGTAAGCATGTTTGGTGTTTGGTTTTTTTTGTTTTTTTTTAATATCTCTCCACAGGAGTTTAGAAAACTGTAAAAGATGCCTGCCAGCAGCAATCATACAGTTGTGGTTAGCGCTTTCTTGCTGACACTGTTAGCAAGGTCTAAATGAAGAACTGAGGATGTTGGTAACCCCTGGAGAAGGCCAACTGTGGTGGGTTTCTGATTGACGCTTAGTGTTATCATTGAAACCACAGCACAGTCCTAAGAAAACTCCTCCATTTGGAATAAGGGTGGTTTTCATTTAGCTCTATGTGTAAAATAAACACACTGGGCAACTCCGGGTGTGTCATGATACCAGCTAAGGAAGGCAGCAGCTTCTCTGCAGTCATCTCCCATGCAGTTTTGGGTGGTTGCTGTGTTGATGAATGTTCCTCTTGTCTTTATATTTGAATCTCCTATTGACACACTAGATGTGGGTTGCATCAGCTCTGACACATTGCCTTCTCTAGGCTTTTACTGTAATGCCAGTACAGACCATGCTTCAGTTAAGATGATCCTACTCTATTCAGATGTTGTAAAGGTAAGTTTTTAATGCTAGGTCTTGATATTAGCATCTTTTTAACTAGTTGCTAACACTAAGCAAGGTAATAAACTTAGCTGCCTAATGGTATCTGAGTGAACATAATGTTTCCCGCCTCCCCCGTTTTTCTAGACTTATTGAAGTTCATTCACCTGATGCCAAGCACACCGTGGTGCTCAGGAGTAAGGATTCAGCTACAGCCCAGGCCTGGTTCAATGCCATTCACTCCAGTGTCAATGAGCTCATCCCCAGGGTGATTGCAGAGGTCAGAGACCAGCTGGGTAAAACAGGCGTTGCTGGAAGTCGAGAGATTAGACATCTAGGCTGGCTTGCAGAAAAGGTAATGAAAACATTCTTATTTTCATTTCTAAGCTCTTTCTTTTTTTCTTGCTCTTTGTTTCTGAATTCAGACTTGTCTGGAAGTGGAGAGGCTAAATGAGGTTATGGGATTTGATTTAGCTTTCTGTGAAGACCTTTCTTTTCTTAACATGCCAGTTTTTGTGCTTTAAAAAAACCCCCAAAACCAACAAAAAAAATAGAAGATCCTCTGAGTCTTTGCATCTGTATGCCAATTAGCAAAGACTTTCCTGGGAGATGAAAAGTCTCAGATTATCTGTCACATTCAGGCGTGGGCATGAGTCACAAAAACTGACACCAGCCTCGAGCTCCCCTGCTGTTATGTCTCCTGTTCATGTATAGGAGATGTCACCTTCCTACTCGCAGCCTGGGAAGTAACCAGTTACTTGGTCCATGGTCCACCCCTCTGCTGTGCCTGACTGCAGAAGCTGGGCATAGTCTGGAGCATGAGGTGGTGTCCCTGCTGCACCTGGGAGCATGTTCTTTATTTGTAACGCTGCATTTGAGCTGACCTTTGCAGAAGGCTGAGCTCTTACCCTGTGTCTTGTATGGTTTGAGTTTTAAAATACTTTGTGCCACAGGGCAAAGCTGGTGTTCAGTTCAAAAGTAGTTTGGAATCTATTGACCTGTGGAAAGCCAACCCATGAATGCACAGGGATGGTATCAGTATGAGATGACCTGGTTTTAAATCAGTAGTCTCAGAATTTGTTTTAGGCATTGAACCAAATGATAAGTGTGGATTTGCTACGGTAACAGTGTTAGGATTGTGCCTAGAAATACTTCACATCCAGATATTGCCTGGGAAGCTGTTCAGAATATCTCTTCCTCTCCAGCTGGGGTGCATGGAAAAATGGCCACTATGTACACACTGCCCTTTGAGCCAGCACAACTGCATCCAGCACAGGTGTGGAAAGCAGACTTTGGTTGCCCTGAAAAACATACTGTACATTTTAGCTTTGTTTGGTATTTTGTAGATGAAAATACAGGAGCCACATTTCTATCTAGCGTGCTTTAAGAAGGCACACCATTAATTTTTAGGAAAACGTGGGTCAGTTCTTACCACTTGTTTTACAATCTTTGTCCTGCTACCTTTCAGACAGATTGGGTATGTTTTCCTATTCCTCCCTCCAAGCTTGCTGAGTGGGGAGAACAGCACAACTCTGTGACTTAGTGCTGTAGAAAATATAAAAATTTGAGGGAATAGATTGGGGTTAAAACACCAAAGCACTGGTAAGTAAATTTTAACAGTATTAAACTATAAAGTCATGAGGTCTTTAATCTTGTTGGCCCATTTCTATCCATTTCTATAAACTTATGAAAAGCTAAATATTAGGGGCTTTTTCTATTGCAAAATACTCTCATTTGAAAGGGTAACTGCTCTGTAGCAGATCATATAGACTTTATAAGTAAAGTATTCACAGGTCATTTTAAGCTGATACATGGCATGCTTCTGGTTTGTGAATTTCCTCTCCTTACAGTTAATACACAATATCCCATTCACACACTTCTTTTTCCTCTTTTTTTTGTCTTATGGATCTCAATCTTTTTTCATGTTACTCATTATGGACCAGTTCAAGGTCCTGCTGAATTTAGTGGTGAAACTTGTGTTGCCTTTAATGCAGCCAGGCTGTGGCTCTGTGCATGTTGCAGTATATTTACAGTGGCTGTCATCAAGAATTAGCTTTGAGAGATTTGCAGTGACACTGTTTCCCAAAAGTCAACATGTTTTTATTGCTAAACTAACCATCCAGAGCTGTGCAATAGTAACGGAATGAGGTCAGAAGTTCCCAACTTCTTATGTTGGAGACTCGTTGAAAAGCAGAGAAAATCACTACATATGGTAAAAAGGGATGTGAAATTGCTTTTGTTTTTATTACTGGACTGTGGGCTGTAAAGCCTGGATGAAAGAAAGGTAATCTGAAGCATGGGAGAGGAAGGTATATGTACTGTACATGTATATGCAAACTGTATACGCACTTTCAGAGGAGGTTCGAGCTAGCTAGGTGAGATGCCGACCACAGGGGATTTCCTAGATGCTCCTTGTGCAAAACCTGGGTTTGCCAATGGGGAGAGGTCAAATTCTGCAGTGATTTTTGGAAGCACACCAGGAATACCAGTTTTCTTCTCCTGGGGTGAACTGCCCTACCACATCCACTGCTGGTTGGTTTCTAAATGTTGGAGTTTAGAAAGGGACCTACCTCATTGTTACCAGCCACAAAATAAAACATGTGTCTTGTATTCCTCCTAATATTACTTTTTATTTTTTCCTGTATGGTTTTTTGGGGCATATCTTGCTATTTTTCCATGGACTGCAGTGGGAAGAAACCTGAACATTTTGAAAAGCATCTTAGACTGTAACATTCAAGACAACTTTTATGGTATTGCATTATGTTAATTATGTAGCATATCTTTACAGTGAATTCTCAGCAAAATGGAACGATGCTAAGTGAGATTAATTCCTCTGCTTGTTTGGGGAATGCAAAATGTAATCCCATAGAAATTTCACTGTAATTTGCTGTGATTACTCTCTGCTTTCATTAAGCTATTTCCTGGTTTGCCATTTTTTATATGTCTCTGCTCTAAACTTAGCTCTAAACTTCAACCTTTATGGTACCACAAAAATAGATTCATTAGCGGAGCCTCCCTCAGGTGGGTAACATTAACATAAATAGTAGGTTATCTAAGGTACTATGCAATTGCATGCTAACAGGATTCTGCCACCTTCACTCAACTTCCCTGTGAAGACAGCCCTAAATTTGTGGTCTTCAGCATGAAACATCCATCTCTCAGTTCCACCATCAGGTCCCTGGCTGTGCCCCGGGGTGGGCAGTGAGGGTCCATCAGCAGGTAAAGATCTCAGCATCACTTAATGAAAGCAAACAATCACTGTGGCATTATTATAGGTAAGGAGAAAAACAAACAGACACAAATCATTAGATATGCCATATTCCCTTTTTCATTAAGGCACTAACATTGTCCTGACCTTGACCTTATGGCAAGGGTTTCTGAAGCTGACCAAGGATTGGGGAGTTATATTAGTCACTGGTGTCGTAAAACTTTTCTGTAACTAAGAGAAATGTCAAGTACCGGTTTGTAATGAAGTGTGTGCGCTCCTCATCACCTTTTCTTTCTTGTATTTGTCTTTTCATTTCAGCAATGCCTGTGAGATTAACAAGCATGCTAAGCGGAAGGGAACAGCTATATGTAGATTTTAATCTTTTTATGTCTTTCCTTTTATTAATGCTTACTGTAAAGATAGTTCTAGTGACCAACGACAACAAAAGAAGCTAGTAATATCCTAACTGAGGAGCTTTTCCATGTGTCTGTTAATTGCCCCTCTTCTTTCCAGGAATCCTTTCAGTCCTTGTAGAAATGTCTTTTCCACCTTCTTTTCCCCCACTTTTTTATAGTTCTGCACATCCTGTGGCTTATAGAGGAACTAAATCAGCCATAGATGCGTTTCTTCTCACGCTTATCCACCTACCATTGAGTTCCTTCATGAGGAGCAAATTCAGTTCTTGTGTTGGGTAGCTAAAACACGGAGGAAATGGTAGTTTATTTTATCACTTCATAACATCTGTTCCAATAGACCAAGATATTGTTGGCAAAAGCTTTATCTACCTTTTGGCTTCTTTAATGCAGACACAAAAAGGTGTTATGGCAAAAGTGGTTTTACAAAGGTGGGTTTTGCCAATTCAGCAGTCAGCCACACAAGCAAAAGCATGACTGGTTTCAGGGGAAGTTGAAGCTGTAGCCAGGCGCCAGGCTTGTAGCTGGGTCAGTTTAAAAAACAAACAAACAAACAAAAAAAAAACCCCAAAAAACACCAACAAAAAACCCCACCAAGCTCTGTGTATCTCCCTGTCCTTGCTGTGCCAGTGACACTTTAAATGTAGGCTCAGAGTAGAAAAAAGGCGCTTCTGCAGCCAGAGACTGTTCTGCTTTCTGGATGCCAGATGTCTTACAGGCAGTGGGCTTCTTAAAATGATCTTAAAGCTCCTTTGAGAAACTTAAAATAGGAGTTGCTGCAAGTTTTCTTTTATAATGTTAATATCTGAAGCTGCAGAAAAAGTGCCTCTCTGGGCTTTTTTCACTAGATCTTAACCCCAGTGCTTGGTTTCTGTTCATGTTGCTCAGCCTTCGCAAGTGTATTGCTGCTCCAACAGATCTGGTGGGGGAATTAGAGGGGAGAAAACACCTCATATTGAAGGGGAAATAACCAAAGCGGCATGGTAAATTGGAGTTGTTTTTCAGCTCCTGACACTATCTCCAAAATGAAAAGTTTGTTAATACATTACAGGCTGTTCAGTCTCCTCAAACCTTAGATAACTGTATCATTGTGTAGAGCTGAAGTGTGAGGCATGTCACAGCAGAGTGATCTTATTCAGTATCGAGCCATATATTGCAGTATTGTATTTATCTTCGTGCTCTTGCTCTAATTCAGAGGAGGGAGTGATAAGAACAAGACTGTGAGCTATGCAAGCTGTCCAAACAAGATTTAAGCAAATTATATGAGAGTATATTTGAAGGGATTTTTTTTCCTTGCTACGAAATGAAAAAGTTTCTGTTTTACCGTTTCATTTGGCAGTATGTTCTCTGGTTAGCAAAACAAGTAGACAGCAACACAGCCACATTGTTATTCCCATCACAGATAAATGAGTTTTCAAAGAACAGAGAGAAGCTTCAGTCTTAAAATTTTATAGAATTTCCAAATTGTAAAAGCGAGTTTTAAATGTCTTTGTACCAGAAAACCACCAGCCCATCACATAGTTAAAACATTTAGCATTTATTTAACATTGTGAATATCCAGTTTTAACCAGCTTCCCATGAAGTCCAGCAGCTGCTAGGCAGCATTTTAAAAACCCTGACATGGCCATGTCCATGGTTGAGATGCTGCCATCCCCTTTAGCTCTCCCAGCTCTTCCATCCTGGTGGTGGCAGTGCTTGTCTGACCTTGAGCCAGATCAGATAGTTATGCTGGTAAAAAACTCATTACTTTTGGTGGGGTAGCATTAGCTTTCTGCAGATTTTATGACAAATGCAAATCCCTGTGCAAGAGAAGCAGCAAGAGCCTGTGGTAACGGGGAAGGAACTGGGAAACAGGGCTGCCTCATTAGGCAGTGTACAATTCCTCTTCAGAGCTAGCAGCCTCATCAGGCTGCACAGACTGAACCAGTGGCATGTTCACAAATAAAATCTGGGTTATACTAATCCCCAGGTCTTTCTTCTGGCCCTGGAAAGTACCTGCGCATGTTTAGGCTGAAACTGCAGCAAGCTTTGGGTTGTATTAACTCCCAGTGCAAATCAGTGTATAGTTTAACCAGATAAATAACCTGCTAGAAACATGGGCATTTGCTAAGAAAACTATTACTCAAATGTCTAATTTCTTTGCAAGGAAATTACATTCCTGTAGTGTGGTCTCCTTTGCAATTTCTAGTCTCTACAGGTTGTTTGTGTTTTTTTTCTTTTCTTTTAGTATCTGTTTAATTATCTAGGCATGTTTTGGAAATACTACCCATCTCTAACACCCAGGAAGAAGAGTAAGGCAATTAGGTCCTGGCCTCCTGTTTTGAGTGGTTAGAGAAGGACCCGATTTCTCATATTGATAATACACAGCTGGTTGATAATCTTAAAATTGATCTGACCTTTTGGAGATTACACATACTTCAAATCAGAAAGTCTTCTGTGTGTCCTGAATGAGAAATTGTACTTTTAAATCCTGGCTAATTTCTTGCTGTGGAGCACTTACATCCAAATGAAGAGTCCTGCTTTTGCCCTTTGTCACTTAACCTTGCAGTTTATTAATTCCAGAACTTATTTGTTTGCTTTGTACAACACCACAACAGAGAGCTTAATTACATTAGCAGTCTTCATTATCTGGGATAACGATCAGACTGTTCTTAGGAAAGACGTAAACCTGAAATAGCATGAAGAGTAATTTCCTCTCCCAGCTTCAGCGAGGTTCCTCCACAGGCCACTTTTATCAGCAGTAACACTGTTCTGTTGTTGCTTTAGGTGCATTCAGTAAATGGATATATTAAGGAGAACTCGGGCTGAAAACAGCCATTTCATTCACCATACTGGTTTTATTAAAGATTTTGCCAGTATATATATCCATAACACGTTATTTCTTTCCATCCCAATGAGAGCTGAGCAAATGATAAATCTAAGTCAGACAGAAGTGCTCAGTACAGGGGGACTGGAAAGAAGAATAAGTTTAAATAAGTCATGAAAAATTACAGGCATATGATGGTAAATGGAAGGCATGAAGGACCTGAGCTTGAAAGTCTTTACTTCTGCAGTACAGGTTGGTTGTTATAGTGAAGAAAAAAACCTGTCAGATAATTACAGAGCACATTTAAATAGTGAGTAAGCACTGTTGTGCCTGTTAAATTATTCTTGCAGAAATTGAACTGAAGTTTAAACTGGGGCCCTGCATGTCCCCTTTCTACAAGGGTTGTGTTAGGTCTAGGTCTGGCTGGATCCCAGCAGAGGTAATCACACCCTGCCCACTCTCCCTCGGTTTTGATCTAATAGCCCTAAAAACTGACTTAATTATTTCCATAAAACACAGTATATTGCTATCACAGTTCCTATGAACCCCAGGAACAACAACAAAGTTCCTTTTTAATGTCATCCTGCCATGAAGTTTTATTTAACTTCTCCCTTCCTGCATCAGGAGGAATTGTGAGCATGGAGACGTGACTCCTGCTCCAGCACTCCTGCTCCGGCAGCTGTGCCTGCACGGGCAGGAGGGGACATGGAGCATGGGTAGGACCATGTGGTGGCTGTAGCTCTGCGGTGAGAGGGACCTCTGCAGATATTCATGTGGAGCAGGGTTTGAAAGGGGAAATGATGGGCTGTATCTTGGAAGGAAGAGAGGATGCCAAAAGGAAATGTGTGTGTGTGTTTGCTGCCTCCTTGGGGTGTGGGAGCTGTTTGTCTTGGTTTCTCCAGCATGCTGGGGTGGTGGCTGTGGGAGCACATCCCAGCATGGTCTTGGCCACTTTGCACAGTGTGGCTTCCACTGCATGGATGCTTAACTCTTTCTTCTACATAACCCAAACCTGAACTGCTGCTTGACTGGGCTGGGCTGGATTTTGCTGGACAAGGAACTTTCTAGATTTTGGTACATGAGGGATTTTCTTCCTAGATCTTGCTGAATTTTCAGGATGTTGGGCCTCTTCATCTTTTATCTTGGCAACTGCATCTGTACAACAGGATCCACCTCCCCTCACTCATGTGCCAGGTCAGCTCACCTTTTGGGGTTTCTCAGGTTTGAAAGCCTGTGTTTGAACATATTTGCAGTGAAGTTCAGTTGGAAAAAATGCAGGAAAGATACAGGTATGATGTGAAGGAAAGCTTTGATCCCCTTCCTTCAGAAGCAGGTAAAAGGCCTCCTTTTTTTCTCTCAGCCTCTGACAGTAAATATTGCAAGAAAGACAGTGAAGCAATTGGAGACAGTGATGCTCTTTGTTTTCAAATGAGATTTAAATGCAACATGAGCCTCTTCTTAATAAAATGCATGTTGTATAAGGAAGCAGAGATCTCTACTGAATCCAGCCCTGCCATCAGTGGGGAGCAGAGGGTGCTCTTTCCAATTATTTTAAGCACTAGAGCACCAAAACAACTGGTTTCATTCTGCCCCAACTTGTTTCTACCTCCTTCCTCTGATGCAGGTAGGTTGTCAGCAGTGGCAAGGTAGAAAAGGAAAGTTTATGTTCTTGCCCAGCTGAGGTGGGCAGAAAGCAGACCAGCATTTTGGTTGGGGAAGGTGTGGAGCTCATCCTGGGCATTTGGAGGTACTGTGGAGTGGTTATCCAGGCTGGGGAGGCTGCTATTAAGTCAATGCTTTGTGGCAAACTCAGCTGAAATGAAGAGCAAGGCAAATGCAGACTGAGCAATGGGAAAGCCCTGAGCATCAATCCCATCAACTGCACTGACCTGAGCAATGCTGTGGACACCTAGCTTGCCCTCCAGCCCCTAGATCCCACTTCAGTTGTACAGGACAAGCAGACTTATTCTTAGATCCCTGGGGCAGACTTACCCCAAGTACACATCTTTGCAATGTGATGGACGCTGAGAAAGACATGTTTTGCAAGAGTTATGCCCTTGCACTGTGTCTTGTTTGCTCATTTGTCGGCATTTTTTTAGTTGTTGGCTGCATGTAAGAAGTTTGAGAGGAAAGGGATTGTCTATCTTAGAAATCCCAGATTTTCCAAACATGAAGTTCCTGTTGAGCTGCGTTTTCTCTGTTTAAAGTCGCTTTGTTCTCATTTGCTGGTTTTGTCCCTTGAAGTTAGAAATCACCTTAAGGAGAATGGAGAGTCCTGTTAGGGGCATGTTGACCTTCAAGCTATGCCTAGCATGAATTCCTCTCATCCCAGTCATTGGGGTTTTTTTTCTAGCACAACAGTACTCCCATTTCAGCTTTTTTATTAGTGGCATGAATAAATAGATTAGAAAGCAGCAGAATAAGCCATAGAAGTTTCCTCTTCTCTCTGTCCTGCAGCCCTTCTCCCCCCAGAACCTCAGCTGATTGCCATTGAGAAAACTCCTGGCAAAAGCTGAGCCATTCCTAGCAAAAATGGCCTAATTTAGAAGAAAACATTTGGGGTTTTCCCTGACTTTTTGCATAGTGTTTCCCCATCCTGCTTGCCCACTCAGCTTGCAATCAGAGGTGTGTTGTCTCTAACCACAAGTGCTTTTAGAACAGATGAGCTGGTTAATGTTTGAGGGGTGTTGCGGAAGAGCAGAGTATTGCTGTTGGTCCAAGAAGAAGCAATATATATGCCTTGTATCCTGTTTTGCCAAACAACTGTTAACAGAGAAAAATAAACAGATTTTCTAAAAATATCTTGAGAAGAAGTTCTCTTTTGGAAAGAGGGATTGACCTTTAGAAGAATAGGAGAGTTTAAAAAAAAAAAAAAAGTGGAGAGGGAAAAGTTATATGCGTTACAGTTTTCAATGTGGCAAGACATTTACTCAGTGCAGACTCTACAAATCCAGTCCAATTTTAATCCTCAACCTCTGTTTATGTAATAGGTTCCTAAGGCTATTAACGCCAGTCTTTTACCTTATTATCGTATCCTGTAAAAATAAAATTATACCCATAATACCATGACAGCCCTTACAAAAATGTGCCATTAGACAATTATATTGCAACACAGCAACTCTGGAGACTGCAGGGAAGTATTTCTCATACAGTCTAATTGTTGTATCAATAGCATTTTCAACACCCTTGGTTACTGAGGAAGAAAGAACATGCTGATGCCATATGTAAAATAGCATATTTTGAAGTACTGATTTCAGGCCCTGATTGTGGCAAGAGTGCTTGAATTATGAGTGAAATCCTCGTAAGAATTGTACTTGAAACAAATCTACGATTGAAAAGGTTTCTTGCTTCGTTCCTTTCTTCTCTCCCACTCTTAAACTAGTGTCTGTTTTATTTTAGTTATTTTAAGATGGAAAATGTTTTGACACTGCAGTTTTATAAAAGAAATAATAGCACAGATAAAAAAAATCCCTTTATTCCCTTCCCCCAGATCCTTCAGCTCTGAGGATTTATTTCTGCCTGCAGAGTTATCCTCTCCGCTTAACTGGACAGTAATTGATAGTGCACATCACGATAATTAGTCTAACAAGTCTCCTAAACACCAAGTCCCACAGCTACCTTTAAGCTCCACATTGTCTTTACTGTAACATAAATAAAAGGTTTAGGAAAGGACTGAAAAAAAAATTGATGGTGAGGGAGCCTCCTTGCCCTCTCCAAGGGGTTTCCTCTTCTCCTTTTTAATGAGGCCCATATTAGTTGTCATTTGTACCTTCCCTGATGAATAGTTTGGAAGAAAAGTTTTCTCTGTGCACAGCAAAATTTGTGCCAAGTTGCTGACCTTTGCTTTTGGTGAGACCTCATTTGAGTCTTGGTCCCAAGCCCAAACATATTGTTGGATCAATCATGTTGATTTTTGGCTCTGATAGTAATGTGCAGCTAATGAGTTGTACGGTGTACACATTAACCTCAGACCCGACAATGCTAATGCCAGACACGTAGCAAAATTGCACTGGGGCTGCAGGAGAGGCATACAGTGCTGGCATCTTAATAGAAGACGACAATTAAAAACAGTAGAGCAGTATCACAGGTTCACTGCTTGTGGGATGTAAGATTTAATCAAAGCAGGAAAAACAAACCATTGTCTGTCTGTTTGGGGAAAAAAAAAATCTCAACACTATAAAGGTGCTTTATGAACTGTGAAATGGAGAGGAAAGCCTGAATGTTTAAACAGTAAGATAATGATTTTACTGCCAAAAGGGAATCTACTTTGGGGAACAGTCATTGAATAACATTAAATTTAACCTTGTCAGAGATTACCATCTAATGATTATCATGGCATTGCAAGGAATTTGGGAGCATTGTTATATTTTTTTGATTAGTAGATACCTTATTTAGCAATACTTAGGCAAAGTTCTTCTGTCCTCACAAGTAAAATTCTTAAAAGCAGTTGCTGAATTACCACAAACATCCAGCATCACTGGTTTTGAAAGCAGCTGTTTCTGATCACTTCCACGAGTAACACTTCACTTGAAGGGCCAGATTTTGATCTCATTTTGCAATTGTAAATCTAGGAAGAGACAGTATTTTGCTTATCATCCCCATGGAGAGATGCACAAAAATCCCAACATGTACAATATCCTTCTCCTATCTGTTTTTCTCACTTGAAGGATGAGGAAAGGAATGTAGAGTTGCACAATGACTACATAAGAAATCAACATTTCCCCCTTTAATGTAAACCCTGAAAACTAACTGCAGGGCACAGAGAAATAGAGACAGAATAAATGTGATTTCTACAGTTCACAGGGTTTTATGTCCTCCTCTTTATGCAATGAAAGCTGATCAATAAGGTTGAAGGACCGTTACTGCTTCAAACAGAAAATCTAGAGAAATCAAATGGAAAACCCCAAAGTACATAGACATGCAATCTTTGGTGTTTACATTAGACTTTGGATGCAAGATAGGAAAAAAAAACCTGAAAGGGACAGGGTGAGAAAGGCGGTCAGTGGATAGGAGAATCCAAACCAGGACCTTCTGGAGGAGCAAAATTCTCTAGATGTGTGAGAAACTGCCCCATCCTTACGTGGTTACTGGTAGAGTTCCTCATACATGCAGCATTACCAATGCCTGGAGAGGGTGGACATGAAAGAAGTGAAGTGGCCTCACACTCACAGAAGGCACTGGGGACTTACCCTGTCAGACATACCATAGAGGTAGAGAAGCTAGGTACTGTTTAATCACACCTGACCTTATGGCAGAACCTCCTGGAATGACATTGGATTTTCTCCAGCACTAGCATCCTTGGAAAACTCTGCAGTCCATTTTAGAGCTGCTCTTGCTGAAATGTCCTGTGGAGTCACATTTTTTTTTCTGGTCTAATAGTGACTTTAATTGTTTTTCTCCTCTAACAGCTTAGTCTTTTTTCAGAAAAGTTGGACAGTAGCAGTAGAATCACAGGTATAACAGGCTATAGAAGTTAAACCTATTGGAGTTAGGGATCAGAAGAATCAGAAGAAATTGCTAAAAAGTGGTAGCACTTAAATGGTACACTGTTATGAAGAGTGATCCTTCCTGTCAGCAACTCCAGCAACTTCAGCAAAAGCACACAGGTTCTTACCAGCTCCGACTGCAAGACTGTTGAGAACCATCTCAAAGGATCTAGATGGATGATACCCTGGAACATCTCTTTTAAGTACAGGGATTTCCACAATGCTCCTGTTTGCAATACCTTCAGCTTCTTTGTCTCTTCTGGTTGCCTTTGCCTTGCTAACATCTGCCCATAGTTTTGGGTATGCAGTTTTAAACCCCTGTTCTGAAATTTTAGGTGGGAGAATATTAATGTATTCTTTAACCCTATGATTCAGGGATCCCAATAACATAGCAATAATAAGCATTTTTAAAGTGGAATGAACACTTGTGTGTTTAAAACACAAGTTTTAACATATTTCCTCCCTGTAGGGCCCTGCATAAAGCCTCACGGGATGAGCCCAGAGACAACACCATAAAACACTTCTTTTCATAGTAATGTACAAACTTTTCACTCCACAAACAAATAGATAAGCTTCTATTTCCATAGCAGGCTTCTCCAAGAGAACTTTTTAGAGCCATTTCCATAAACATCACTGACATTTCCACTATGAAGCATACAAGAGCAGCTATACCCGTACTACACATCGGCAGCCTACTCTGGCCAATGTCTGCAACTATTTTCAGCACAAGATCAACAAATGAATGTTTGCACAGCAGCATCTGCTCAGCAGAAATGTATAAATAAAAAAAAGCCCCAACAATAACATGATGTGTTCACACAGTTTCAGGAATCTTCACTGTGGCTAACAGTCATCAGTGTTCAGTGATTAAAACCAAGGTGCTTCCTTCCAGCAGCTGTTACTGTATGAGCACCTGAAACTCAGGGAATCCAAATAACATCTGAGAAAACCTTTGGTAAGTCCATTTGTCTTCAACAGCAATGTCACTATGTTGGGAGCAGCAGGTCCAAACCCCCACATAGAGTGTCCTGATGTGCACCCAAAGAAACAGCCACTTTGGCTCCAGAGCCCCTTTTCATATCTTGATTATTGAACAGATACAACTGTACAAGCCAGTATGCCCTTCCAAAGGAGCTGCGTGGGGTAGTGTGAGAACCTTTTATGTGACCTTTTTGTTTTGAGGCTCCCTTCTTTTGTGGTTTTGGGGAAAGTTGGTTATTGAAGACAAGCTGACTTAACTATTGGGTTCTTGCTTTGTTGTTGCAAGAGTTTGAAATGAGGAATAACGCAGCACTGATTCTGGTAGTGATTGCTGTGATTAATAACATAATATTAATAATTATTTTAGTATAAGAGGGCCTAGGGACTAGCCAAACCTGGAATGCCATGGTGCGAGATTGCAGCACATACGTACCAATAGGATCAGACCCTCTTCCAGTCTCTTAACCACCTGAGTAGGCAAGGTAGAGGAACGAGGAAACATGGAACCACACATCAGACACATCTCTGCTGTGGTTCTTGTTCCTGTGGGAACTGGGAGATGAAACTGAGCTACGGGAGCCTACGGGAAGGTGACAGTGGAAGGAGCAGCCCACTGATGCACTGCAGAGACCTTTGGGTGCAGACAGGTGTACAGATTGTTGAGTGGGCTGAAAGGTGTTGAAAAATCCCCTGTTGGCAAGAATAAGACCAGCCTTCTCTGAACCGTTCATAACCCTGTAAGATTAATTCTTCACAGCTGCAAGGATACCTCAAAGAGAGGATTTTAGCTTCTCTGTCTTTTTTCACTTAAGATTGGACAGAGGGGCTGTTTGCACTCATCAAAGGTCATGTACATCATCAGTTTCCATTAGCCTGGACACTGTCAGGTAAAACCTTAGTCTCTAGCCCCTTCACATAACTTGAAACAGCTGCTTGGATATTTGCAGGCACAAGCAGAAGGAATGAGCTGTGGTTATAGGATTGCATTCAAGTGAGTGAACAGTTCTGTAAAACAGTTATGAGGCGCCAGCCACTGACTGATAATGGTTATGCACCTGTAGCCCAGTGTGGACCTGCAGAGGGGTTCAGAGTTTTGGAAGCAGCAGCATTGCAGGCTGCTCTACTAAAAAATGAGATGTAAGAATATCAATCTCAGAGGTAACACAGATAGATCACAGGCTGCTTTTCTACTAGAAAAGCAAATAGCCACTATGTTGCCTTGTGTCTGCACGAGAGGTTATCAGTTTAGTACCCAGGATTCAGCAGCAGTAAAGGTTATGTGCACATGCAGATCACGGCAAAGGAAATGTGCTCCAGATCTTCTCTCCTTCCCTCTTTTATCACTCTGCAGTTCTCCTCTGACATTCCCCATCACTGATTGTCCCTTCCTCTGATTTTATCTGGGTTATCTGAGGTTGCATGTTGTCTGAGGACATGCTTTTGAATAAATAGTACTTTTAAAGGGGTGTTGGTTATATGCATGAAAATGTGGCAATAGCTAGCCTGATTTCCATCTGGCATAATTTAGGAGTAAATCCATTGACGTCAGTAGAATTGAATATATATAAATATAATTGAAGTCAGGTCCTATGTTTTTAAGGTTAAGCCTAGAAAACACTGTAACTTACTCTCCCCCCTCTCTTTTCTCTTTCAAGCCCTGCCACAAATACGAGTCTTAATTGGAATTTAATCTATTTCTGCCCAGTTTAATCAAAGATCTGTCAGTAAAGAATTCTATGAGATTTAGAGTTGAAGCCCTGCTGATTCCCTACCTATCTTTAGAAAAATCTCACTGGCTGCTGGTTCTGAAAAATATCATCAGCAGTTGTTCTTTTTTCCCTTGGTCAGTTATATCAAGCAGCGTATCTGGAGCTATGTTTAGTTCTGAGCACAAACATGAGGCAGAAATGGAAGCTTTTTGGCAAGCAAAGAACATGATTTTCAGCTCGTTCTCACAAAATGGTGTTAATTAATAGATTGTTTTCTGACAAATAGTTAATTGTGCCTGACTGTTTTCCATATGGCTAAGGAAATAAAAAAGCCAGTGAGGACATGGTATTTAAAAATCCAGAAATTTCGATATGAAACCACTGGTATGAGATCCAATCGCATTTGCTATACTTCTAAAGTAGGTTATAGGAATATTTGTATATGACAGTGTTACTGAAGTACATGGTTTTCAATTTTCTTTTTGTAGTTTTGTACTAGCGTTACTCAACTGAGTTACTTAAGATTTATTTTATACCAGTATATGTAAGATGTTTAAACCAGTACAAACTGCAAAAGAGATTTCAATGAAAAGACAAATATTTATCTTTATAGTACAAATAAAACTAGAGGAAATAATTTGTAAAATTTCCCAGTGACTTCAGTGCAAATGCATGTCTACTATCAAGTGTAAATTAAGTGTAGTCACTTTGATAATAATCATACATGTTTGTCCTCGGGTTTTTTCATTTTCTTGTAGCTGCAGAAGTAATAGCAGTTCTATTATGTTCGTGTTACCCTCAGCCAGTTCTTACTGTAAATGGCTGGCACTTACTGGCTGTGGTGATTTATTAGCCCACAGCAGGGAAACGTCTTCCATTGATGAAATCAGTTGGTTCATGAGATCGTATATCTCTCATGCCAAAAATAATTTCTCTTTGGATATGTGATGTGTTTGTTAAGAAATGTCTAATGCCATTACCAGGAAATTCTTTATTTTGTTCAATTATGTATTTCAGGGATAATTCCTAAATCTTAAACCTTAGTTTCCCATCCTGGTCCCAGGGAGATAACCTGTTTATCTGTTTATACTAGCTTTGGAAATTAACTTTATTCGTCCCAAGATTTTCTTCTAAAGGAATGTTCAGTACTCAGTAGAATTGTCCTATGTGTAGTTAAATGCTGTGATTACTGCAAAAAATATGAAACACTGAGAATTAGAACCAGATAAAGAGCATTAGCTTTCAAAATGACATAGCTTATAGCATGTAATTTGTTGATATTTGTAGGATTTGGGTCTGTAGATTGATGGCCCTAATTGTGTATCTTTTAGTAATCTAGATGAAATAACATGGCACAGCTCTAAATCCATTTGTCCTGTGTGGCTAATTTAAAGCTCAGCATAGATAACTGCCAAGTAGAAGGTTCTTTATGTTTGTCTTCCTCATATGGCTCTGCTGAATATTCATAGGTTCTATTAACACATGCCCTTCAATATTTGCTATGTTTTTGTCATAGATAGTAGATTAATTAAAAGAGCTGTTTCCATAAACCCCTGGGCTGTGATTTTGTCAGGTCTTGTAATATTAGTATCAGGTCTGGGAAAGTGATGCCTCTTGAGAAGTGACAGCTCACATCCTGACCATAGGTCCAAACCCCATAGCTTGAATACTTTTACTTTAGGGATATTTATTCTACTGCCATCTTCTGAAATAAAGAGGTTTTATGAAAACTGAGCTCTCATTTTTATCATAGGTTTCTAGCCACAGAGAAAAGCTTGAAACTATGGAATGTCATCAAAGCAAAAAGGCTTGATGGATCAGCAAGAATTAAAAATGTATTTTAAATACCAAGCAAACCTCAGACTGATTTTCAAGTCCCATGTGACATCCCCAAGGGAGCTTTAGCTGGCTAGAGCTGGTAATACTGGTTTTCTATTAAAATTGCTTTGTCAGTTATTTGTGCAGTGTTTGGGATGTGTATGCATTTCTTCATGTACCAGATAGGTAGTGGTGACATCTATCCAGCAAATCACATGACCAGTGACAAACTGCAGTTATCTTCTGCTCTGAACTTTCTCATCTGCATTCTTCCTACTTACACATTTCCTCTGTAACCATCACTCTCCTGAAATTACTTCGGCAGGGTTAGAGTAATGACCACCTTAAAAGACATTTAGCTGAAAAAACAAATTTTGAGTTTTCTGTTGGTGTCCCAAGCATGTGCTGATACCTGACAGTATCCTCAGGATCACGGTGGCATGTGCTCTAGCATAGTCAACAATTTCCTAGTGGTGAAACCGGCCAAGGACTGTGGCAGAGTATCTGGGGATCTCTGTCAGGGATGGTGTTACAGAACAGACTAGACAAAGTCAGTCCTTTCCCGAGCAGAGGCTGAATAAGTTGATCTTTCAAGTCACCTTCAGCCCTCTTTCTATGACTCTAAGCATTCACATTTCTGAGCCAGTGATTGACTTAAGTCTTCTTAGAAGGCAGAAAAATTATATTCTCAGCTTTTCAGTGAGGCAGGTGGCACTTTTTGATTAGATCCTCATTGTCATCTTTACCCATTCCTTAGAAAGCTAAGAAATCCCAAATCAAACATAGCTCTCTGAAGCAGCAAAAATTTGAAAATTCAACTCTGTCCTAGTTAAGGACTGAAAGAAAGTGAATTGGCTATTAAGTGGAATAACTGTTCATTTCCTACCAATACTGGCATGCTGGGATCTGCCAGTATTGAGAACCACCATGAAGACCTACTGAATGGTCTCCCATCTCTCCATACTGGTTGCCAAGGTGTAGCAAACTGGAAACCAATTTAGTGGGCAGAGGTCTCTTGGAGCTCATCTGGGTTTCTGGAGGGGAAAAAAAAATCATCCAGCCCATCAGAAAATTTCAGATTTAACAAATTCTAATTAAAATTACATGTTTAAGTTCCTTTTTTTCCCCAGCAAGGAAGCAGGTATATTCCTTGAGTATCTTGAATAGCTTATGGAGGTCTGTCATTGTGCTGGAGGAGATACAGACTTTCTATCCACTTGAAGAAAGATATGGTCTCAAATAATTGAATGGCTTTGAAAATTACAACTAAGTAAATAAATAAATCATTAAAAAGACAAATATAGGAACTTTTTGTGATAGATCTTTACTTAGGCATCTAAATAAGTAGGTTTGGATTCCAAATTGTGCTAATTTTCACCAAACATTTCAGAAACCCATAGCTGCTCCACATTTTTTCAAAATTAAGACAAATTACTAAGGATTCTACTTGAATTTTTGTTTTTTTCAGTAAGGTTTCCAAATATTTCTCAGCATGTGCAAAATTTCAGTTGATGAAGCAAATAGATTTTATTAGTGTTTTTGAAGATAATACTTTTTGGTGCCCGGCATGTAGTGGATTTGCTCATTTGCTTAGGGTCATTAGTTGTATTGCAGTCAATCGGTATTACTAAGTATTGATCAGTAGCACAATACACTGAAACAATACAGTATTCTGGACTGTCCTTGAGACAACATAATAATAATAATGACAAAGAAACATCCATCTTGTTTTCTTTGTATTGCTTCCCTACTATTTTTCCTTCCAGCACTTCTGATTTACAGTGACCCTTGAGTAAAGTAGTAACACCTGTCAGTCTTCAAAACGTACCAGTCATGATGGACCATTATTTCTGAGACTGAATACTAGGAAAGACAATATGATAGAGAAGGACAGAGAACATCTTCTGGGACAGATCTCAGTTGCTATAGTTGTAATGTAGACATTGATAATTACCTGTTCTTCACCAAACAGACACCGTAATAATTTCAAATGCCATTTTACATGTTTGCGCCATCATTAAAATCTGCAAGCTGCTTTCAAACCAAAAGTCCACCTCCAGCATTCATATTTGATTGAGCGCTATTGACATGTTCTTGAGCTGCTGATAGAAATCCATGCACTTTTTACTGAATTGAAAGATTAGATGTATGTATCTTTTGAGGTAATCAGTTTTACTATTCATTTATCCTAATGTGGTACCCACCTGATCGGCTGAAGACAGATTCAGTTGTAAATTATAGACTCTTTACAGACAGTGAGTTGAAACTGTGGTATGTTTACATTGATTCTGCTTCTGTACAATTACCGTTATGCCCTAGTGATGATGATAAACTCCCTAATGAAGCGCTTCAACTTGGCTTGAACAGAAAACTGCTCACAGAAAGCTCTGCCATATAGCAATCTGCAGGGCATAGCAGAGAGTAGTGCTCTTGGTATCCTGGAACATACCTCAGGGAACCTCGTTTTCCCTGCCACTGAGTAACAGTTGCACAGGAGCTGTAGTAGAGCTTCCAAAGTTCCCTGTCTGTTGTCTTGCCTCTAACTCAAAGCTGTTCACAGGTGTGATCCCTTTTCTTCTGTGGCTGACTCTCATGTGAAAAATAGCTCTATGGACTGAAGAGTAAGATACAGGACTATATCATGGTCCTTCTTAGTGTTTCCTAGAGCAAGCCTGGCTTACTGAAGGAAGAGGACTGCTCCATTTTAAAGGGAAGCACAGTGTTTTTCACTCAGCACTAGGATTATTGTGCTTTGAGGTCCAGGGATTATTTCTGAGACAACATGGCTGCTCATCTCTTCCAGAACTGAGCTGTGTCTTAGAAGTACAGTGCTTTCCACCTTTTAATTCTGTGATTTTTATTTAAATATTTATTACACTTCAGGCAGCTGCTGTCACATAGCTTTTCAGTGGTACGTTCATGAGACGTATTTCAGAAAGCAAGTTTGCAGCCACTCTAAATGGCAGTCTGAAGACACCAGACATCTTATAGATAAGCCATGCATGAACACACAACAGAGTCAAAGATGTCTGCTAATAACATTTTCACTTTTATCCTGAGTGTATAGTGTGAGCATGGTGGAAGAGAGAGATTGCTGGGTGAAACAAGTTCTAGTAGGTCAAATACAGTTGTTGACAGGTCATGGAGGTAGGTAGTTGTGATTGCCCCCACTTTTGCAGAGGTTTTTATTTTTGTATAGCAGCTTTGTGCTCACCTCCACTCTTCAGGCTTTCCATTCATTTGTTCAATCAGTATAACTTAATGTTCTTTCCTTCCCTTTTTTTCTCCTTCCCCTGTGCCTCTTTTATAAATAATGCTTAAAACGTGACTTCTTCCAGCACAGGTTTGTTCCCAGTCAAACTGGTTTTGAAGGCTACTTGAACTGTAGGTGTCCACTATCTCTTGATGAGCCTCAGTGGCCAGTGGAGCTGGGCTGTTCTGACCTTCCCCCTTGTCTGACTTGCCTTCTGTCTCTGTCCTTGCGACTTACAGGTTGGACAGGTCTTTCTTGCCACAGCGCTTGAGTGATGAAATGCCCTCTTCCCTGCTCTCTCCTGGCAATTTCTGAGAAGCAATAAAATGAGAAAAGATACCAAAGTGCAGGTTTTTCTACAGAAATCATTTAGCTCAACACTGTATCTTTTCAGGAGTGGACCTTTTCTGTTTGCAAAGACTTCCTGTCATAAATTACCACTACTTCATTTCAGACAGTGCTCTCGTGGTCGGAAAAAGTTGCTATAGAAGAAAATCCGTTTTACTCAGAAAGCAGCAGAATACTTCATAAAACACAATGGAGTTCTTTTCACCTTCTCTAAGATGAAAATCAGTGTCTTCAACAAATGGTGTGGGGCATTTACTATCTCCTGTGCTATCTGCATGTTTTCATCTCCCCTGGAAGATTCCTGACATTACCAGAAAGTTAGAGTCACCTGTCTCACTGCAAATTTGCTTTACTTACGGACCTTCAAATCTCAACTTCATGCATAGCAAAATGATCCTGGGTCATGGTAGGGGTTTCTAAAATAGATTAATTACTATTTTTTAACTTTTTGTGTCCCTTGGAATTGGATTTCTCTGTATTTAGTTAACCAGTTTCTGTGGACCCATAGATCAGGAGAAGAAAGAGAACACATCAGGATTTTAAACTTTTCTCCTGCAGTTGTGTGATATATTTTTACTTAAAGTTATGTTGTCCAGTGAATGAAGTTTACGTGATACTGGGTTTTTCACTCCCTTACATTCCTTATCTTTTGCAAGGAATCTACTGCAAAGGAAATCCAGAGTGTTAAACTCCATCAAGTCAGAAGGATCAGGGACACACATTTTCTGCAGCTCTAAATGGTTTGAGGTATAAGGTAACTACAAATCATCCTGCAAACCCTTAAGCTGCGATAACCATTTTACAAGACTACTGCATTCATTTTGATGCAACATTCCTGCAACACATATTCATGAAAAACTGCACATGTATGGAATAATTATACAACCAACTTTAACTCAGGGGCAACCTAAATGATGACTTTCTCATCCAAATATGAACTACTTTGATTTTTTCCTGTGTTTCATAGACTTATGGAATAATACAGGTTGGAAGGGTGTTCTTGTGCTTCAACCATCCTGCACTAAGCAGAGACAACTGGACCAGCTTGCTTAGGGCTTTGCACAGTCATGTTGTGAGTATCTCAATGGGTGGACATTTCACAGTCTGCTCCAGTGTTTGACCACCATGACATACTGAAAAAGTTTTTCTGAGTGTCAAACCCAGTTTTCCCTTGTTTCTACTTGTGGGTATTGAATCCCATCCTCTTACTGTGCAACTCCAAGAAGAATTTGGCTCCATATTCTCTGTAGCATGGGAGACACGAAGCCCTTCAGGCTTATTTCCCAGGGGCCTAGTCCAAAACCTAAAGAGTTATTAGAAAAACTCCAGTTGACTTCACCAAGCTCTGGAGAAAACCTCCACTACAAAACTGGGTGGGATCAGGAATTGTTCTTTGGCTGTAGGAAAGTCTCAGATCACCTGTCGTTCTTGCGTGGGTGAGTACGGAGGACTGAGGTGTTTCCTCTGAGATTTAGAGGTACTTGGATATAATCAAGAGCTGTTTGAAAACTCCATTAGTCTGTCAGAACATTGTCTTGAACATATTGCCATGCTGATGTGGTTGACTGTGTTACTTTTGACAAAAGTTGGCTTGTATCTTGTCATTTTAAAGGATATTTAGAAGGAGTTCAGACTTTAACAGACCTGTCTTGAGAATGAGTGTCCTGTCCATACTCAGCAGTGCCTGTAACTGTCAGTAATATCCCTGGGCTCTGTTCGAGATAGCGCAAGGGTTGGCTCAGCGTGGTCCCTGCCGTGGTTCCAACCTGACTTGCATGGCTCTGGCTGCATGCTGGCAGCACAACAAAGCGTGTGCCATTGCTCACTCACTGCTCACAGGAGGCAATATTGTGCCCTTTGGGGGATTTCTGTGTTGTACACTGACTGTAATCCAGATCTGATAATGGCACAAGCCACCTTTGAGCTGTCACTGAGGTCAGAGAGAAGAGCAAAACCAGACACAGTGTCATTAGCTTTTTTTTTTTTTCATCCCTAAACAATGTGCACATTATTTCCTCTTTAAAACTAGAAAGTTTAGCAGCAAAACACATCTCATCTGTGCGTAGTGTGGGAGGTGTTGATATGCCCTGCCTACGGCTGTCACTTACACCCACTCCTGCAGTGTAAGTTGCCTGCTGTCAAGTGAGCTCAGAGAAGTACCAGCCTTGCTGCATGTACCGGGGTTTGCCTGATGTATTTCTGCATCACTGCTGTTCACCTTGCAAAAATCCTTTTTGGTCCCAGCTGTTATTTTCAGGAACTGACAAGTAGGTTTCTGTAAATAAATCAAAGCTATCCTGAACATGGACGTAGCCCTTCATCAAAAGATGATGAAAAGGCAAGAAATAGATAGCAGAACATATCCCAGCCTGTGTGGAAGCTGACTCTTGTCAGTACGGAGAGATTTTAACTGAAAGAGAAGGGAAAATAGCAAGAAAAAAGTTTCTGAAAATTCTTTCCTGGTTGGTCCTCCTGTGCTCTGTGTGAGGGGATGGTGTAGCTCCAGGATTTGTGAGGGGGTGATGGAAAAGGCAGTTAAACCACTTACTCAGAGTGTAAACTTGCTACCTTCACAGCAGTTCTCTGAAAGGCCACATTGTAGGTACTTGCTACAGGGGAGTCTGCTGGCAATATATAATTTGTTTACTAAACAGCTAACGTAATTGAAATGTCCCTTTTGAGTTAATGAAAATATAAAACAGCTTTCCAGAGTAGACCGAGGCCTCTAATTTAATTATCTGTGAGCCTCATAGATTAAAAGTATTCTTTCATCCATTCCTGGCAGCCTGAAGGAGATGAGTAACTGAAATTCAAAGAAAAACCTTACGAAAAGGAGACCTGGCAGATGAAAGAGCAAAGGGACAAACCATTTGTAAAAGGATTTATCTTCACTGAGATGCCCATTGTCTTTACAGCAGCTAATTATATGTGAAAACAATTAAAGATTTGGAAGCTGTATACCCATTAAAGGGCCAGGGGTCCCCATCGCCTGCAGGAAGAACAAGCTAGCTCTTTGAAATACTGCTTGCTATGTATCAGTGGAGTTACTCTTGAAGGGTACATTGCAAGCGGTGGCTTTAAGCACATGAGCAGTTGCCAGAAAACCACCAGTAGCGGTTGTACAAGTAGCATTGAGCTTGCTGTGTTGTTGTTTGCAGAGTCAGTCCTTCAGACCACGGATCCAGTCCCAATGCAAGGCCTCGAGTGATGCTGCCCCACCACTGCGAAGGCATCCAAAGCTCAGGCACATCTTTGGTGCAGTGGGGTCTGGTGTATCCTAATGGTGCGTGAGCTGTCTGCTTTGAGCGTTGAAGCATTTTTGCTCTTGTGTTAGCCAGAGGCTGATGTAGCTCCTGAAATACGACAGCTATTCTTGCGCACTTTTGTCCACCTTCACATTGATGTCTGTTCCTGCTGTGTGTGTTAGAGCAGCCCTTGCCACCCAGCAGAGACTCTGGTTTCCATAAGGAAATGCAGAGCATTTAGACTGAGTTTGCAGAGGAAGCCTGTGGCTGAGCAAGACATGAATGCAGGTCTCTTCTGGTGTCATCCGAGGCCCAACCATGATGTTGTTATACAAAAACTTAGGTTTCATCCCTTCCGTACATGAAATATTTTCTGAATTTGGAAAGGTAAACCAGAGAGGTGCATATGGGAAAAAGTGAGGTTTGCAGTTCATGCGGTGAGTTATGTGAGGAGCAAAGAGGTTTACGAGTAGCAAAAAGGATGCTTCACTGCACTTCGGGTTTTTTTTGTTAGAATACATTCTCCCCTTTCAGGTTTGTACTTGAAGACTTTGATCTAGAGGCATAGTGTGTCCAGGAAAGAAAGAAAACAAGTTTCCTTCTGTTATAAACATTTATAACAGTCATTGTTTATAACTTCATTGACTTGAAGTGGGATTTCACCTTGGAATATAAGCAGTTACCCCATCTGAGATGAGCAGAACATGGAGAGAGGGCATTGGTACCTGTTGCTTAGAGTTATCTGAAAAAGTGCCCTGAAGATCAGCTAAAAATTTGCTGATTCATTTTATTGTGGTGGGAGGTTTGAGGAGTACTGTTTTTTCCTATCTGTAGTTCATCTAGATTTGATCTAAAATTTTTGACTTTGAAAAAGGGTTGAGTTTGAAGTTTTTTAGAGTGGGTGGTGATTTTATTTGTCTGCAACACAGTTCACTGCACTTTTTGTACATGTGTTGTGGGAACTGAAGCAAAGAAAAAAGAAAAACTGGAGCAAAAATTGTACATGTGCAAGTGGGAACTGGAGCAAAGAAACTATTCCAAGTGCCAGAATTCTGCAAAATTCTGGCTAAGAAGCTGGCCCTAACCATCGTCTGAAATGGTGCCTTTAAAATGTATCTCAAATGATACTTAAATTTACAGAAGTATTTCTTGTTATCTTTATATGTCAGATTTTAAAACCTTTAAAACTTGAACAAATCCTTCACTTAACTGCCTTTAAGCAGCATGTTTTTTGCTTTTATTTTGTAATTTGCTATTATACTCATGCTTGGTATGACACTTGCTTGATCTGGATTAATTTCCCATGCTGATTTGTTCTGAATGTGCCCCGTAGGCTAATGGTATATTTGCAGCCTCTCTTCTTCCTTTGTAGAATTTGCTATTACCATTTACGGGACAGCATGTTCTCTTTGACACTTTCCAGAAGTGCCAGCTGCCTGTTGAACAGCACGGCATCAGCTGTTAAAGCCTGATCCAAGCCCCAGCGAAATCAGGGAACAGTAATGCAAGGTTTTTAAGGAAAGGCAGTATCTTTTATTAGATCAGCTGTTACAGTTGGAAAAAGCCAGATGAGCTTTCAGGCGCACAAATCCTTCTTCAGGTCTGAAATAGCAGCAGTATTGCTTACACCAGCATTCCTTAACAGTGAGACAGCTATGGTCCCAGCAAGGTTTAAAAAATGTGTTTAAGTGTGTATGGCAATGGCCCTTCTTACTGGGGAGGGCCTTCTAGCAAGCATCATTCTCCCCTCTCCCCTTCCCAGTATACACCCTGCAAATAGGGGATACATCCTACAAGGAGGGGCAGTAGAAGGTCACTTACTCTTGAGAAAAAGCCTTCAATACCGTATGACCGAGCCGCATCTTCTCCATACTCGCCCTGCTGTTGTGAAGAACTGGGGCAAAGCCGTGGGCTTCACTGTGCAGGTGGTAACCACAGGATATGTGCTGGAAATTGTGGCTCCTAATGTTTATGTCTGTCCAGCAAATAGTTGTGGGACCAGCTGGCATAATGAATCTTACTCCTTTTCCTGTGGTTGCTTTGCAGGGAACAGTGTTCCCCAAAGTTTCTGGAGTCACAGCTGACTGACTAGACACCTAATAGCAAAACTTGTGTTTGAAAATGCTACACAGGCAGGATGGTTCTGCAGAAAAGCTGTGAGCAGTTTCCCATAGTCTTTGGATTGCTTGTAGTCAAGGAATTGAAAAATAAGAAGTAACAGCCCAGCACGCTGCCTGTTTACTCCAGATTATGGATCTGAACATCCTGCAAATTTTTCATCATATGAGAGATTTCATATTTATCTTCCCTTTTCTTTTCTGGATATCTTCAAAAGTATGTACTAAAATCTTTATAGTTAAAGAAGACAGACAAGTGCTCAAAAATTGTGTTAATAATAACTGTAACATTTATTAAATGTGAACATTAACTGTAACATTTCTGTATTCCCATACTAGGAACTGGGGTGATAACTGTAGTTAATAACTGTGGTATTAAGAAGCTGAGGATGCTTTTTGCTCATGTGAATATTTCCATGGTACATGGCCTGCGAGAACTCTGGATTTTGCATTCTTTCTGGAGTGTATTAATAGACGTGTTAATTATATGGCTTCTCTATTCAGCCCTATTTCAAAATAAAAGGTTATATTTCAAGAAACTGTCACCACAATAAAATTATAAATAAGTACTGATGCTTCTAAAGAAATTAGAAGGATAAACCGTTCATGACTTTAAGCTGATTAACACACAGACATGAACAACTGTTTCAAATGTGGTTTTCCATCTGAATCCATCACTTAAGGCACATTGTACTTAAGGATGTGAATCACCATTCCTGGCTGGGCCACTCCCAGCCTGGCCAACCTTTGATTGATCCCTTTTATATGTTTCTCCAGCTAATGATGTGCCCCCTGACACATGTCCATGGCAAGCAGACTGGCATCAACCATAAAACAGCATAGACAACTGCTTCTCTTTCCCAGAGAAGGTTTTAATGGAGGAGTGATGTAGACAACCGGATTCTCTGGTGAATTTTGAAATTTGTTTAAATCCTTTTAATACCCAGCTGAGATGTTTGGGTTTGAAATCATGGCTGTGAGTGTTACTGTATAACAGGGTTTCCTTTTCTTCGTGTGCACCAAAAGGAAAATTATGAATTTGTCTGTGAAAGACAGGAACTTCATTCTTACTTGAAACTAAGACCTTTCCATATTGCCATCACATTTAAGACACTTCTCTGCTGCCAGAGTAGAAGTAAAAACCAGGATGATCCCCATAACAGTAATTATGTAGCCCTGTGGACTACCACATGTCTAGTCTTCAAAATACAATTCCACATCTGGATTCTGCAGCCAGTAAAGGGCTCTGATCTTTAGACATCTTCTACAGATGGTTTGAAATGTGGATGCAGATCCATCACTGAGTCAGTGCTTCAGATCAACCCAATGTTTAGGTTGGATCTCTTTATAAACTGGCACTTGTAAAACTGGAAGAACAGTGTGAAGGAAGAAGAAACTATGAAAATGTGAACTGCTGAGGAAAAAAGCATCTGCTCCCAAACCACTGTTTCCTACTACCCAGGTTAATATGCCAGATACACATGAATGGTGCACATTACAAATAGACATTTAAGGTCTTTTCCTGCATACTGCAGCTAAATAGCAGCCAGCTCTGTCTCGGTGTTCTTCAACTACTGAATGGAGTAGCCTGTAGTAAGGGAAGGCTGCAGAGAGGGCTAGAAATGGCAGTGCTAATGAGAGCAGCAGATGTCATTGCACTTTATTTCATTTCTGCTGCAGCTGGTTATAAATTCATGTGGGAGATGTCAAAAAGCCAAAGAAATAAAAGTCTTTTGTTCATTTTCTCACCTAGGACTCGACTTTGATGGTAGCTTTGTCTCTTGTTTCACTGAGGCTTTGCTCTTTTTCAGGTGCCAGGAGACAACGAGAAGCACTGGAAGCCAGTGTTAGTGGTCTTGACAGAGAAAGACCTCTTAATATATGAGAGCATGCCACGGATGAAGGAAGCTTGGTTCAGCCCTTTGCATACCTACCCCTTGCTAGCCACCAGGTACTTGTGCTTTTTTATTACAACCGCTTCAAGAGCAGTGGGAACAGCTGAGACAACTAGGAACAGGTATAGCTGGGGCACAGCTATATATCACACTTGAAATGTTGTGGTTTGAGAGGCAGATTCTTCTTCAGTGGGCTGATGTGCTCAGCTTAACTCCTCTCTTCTGTTTCAAGTTCTCGCTGGGGCTGATGGCCAGAAGCACACCAGAAGGATTATGGATGTGGCCATTTGGCCTGGATCCAGAGGCAGGAGTGCTGAAAAAGCTGAGAGCTTGATCTCCTGAGATTTCTTTCTCAGTGTGCAGACCTGAGGGCTTGGCAGAAGCACTCAGATTTTCAGCTGCTCCTCCAGGCTGAAGAAAGTAAAATTGTTGCCCTGAGTTGCACGTGCTGGTGTGGCAGTTCTGTACCACCAGTTTGGGGCTTCTGGAGCATTGCACATGTGATGGAGACAATCTTAGCACGGCTCTGTTCCTGCTCTAGCAGATGAATTTCTGGCTTTTTTAGATTAAAATGGTGAGCTTGGAAGACATATTCTTGAATCTAGGTTGGAAATAATAATCTGCATTATTTTGAAGGTATCCATTCAGAGAGCTTTCCTGTGGTTGTCTTTAGGCAGTGGAAACTGCTTCTTGTTGTGAATCTTAATCACATTTCTCTGCCAGTATGGTCAAAGGGCTTGAGAAAGAGCTGCTGTTCCATTGTTTTGGCCTTGCTACAGGCTTCTATTATACTATTTTCAATGAGTTCTCATTCAGAAGGGCTGGTTGCACATGGCCAAAAGCAGTGAGTTTCTTACTGCACTCTTGTTAGTTAATTTTTGTTCTCAGTGTCTTAGTTCTCTCCCCAGATGAACTGAGGCTTTGCTGCTAAATCATTATATAAAATTGAACTCAGTGAATTACACTGATGGTTGTTTTGTCCCAGTCTACCTACTCGTGATGGAGCTTTCAGAATTCCTGGGAAGCCAGCTTCTGACTCACCCCTTGTTACTGTAACGTGAGGGGAGAGCCCCAAGCGTTGCAGCTTGCAGCCTGATGCATCATGTGGCAGTGAAGGTTGACAATTCCAGGTGACAATTCCCAATGAAAACTGGGCAAAGTGTTGGAGCCGGAGGCTGGATCCGGTTGTCTCACTAAGCCTTAGAGTTTGTGAAGCAAGAGTACCCCAGCAGAAGGTTATACTGCTTTGTGGTGTCATCTGTACACGCAACCAAGTCCTCCTCCTTAAAGTGAATGGAGATCCTGCAGCACACCCTGCCCCTTCCTGCCCACACATCATCACGTGTAAAGGTACCCCTTTGGTGGGCATCACCAGCGCCCATCCTCAGTGACCACTGATTTATGGCAGCAAACAATGTAAGTCCTCATCTTGGAGGGCCTGTTACTTAATGACTTTTACTTAGGAGTTCAGATTTTATAGCAGACCAGCTTGCTTTGAATGGGGATGGTCACGTCCCTGTCAGATAGGATTCCCATGTGAATGGAGGCACTGAGAAGTTGCTCAGCACAAGTGTCAGGCTGCCGAAGGGTCTTTACAGATTGCTAAAATGGTCTGTAAAGAAAGACAAGAGGCAGTTTGGAAAGGATGAGTGCAAAGTTCAGTGCTAGGGAATAATCAGCTGTGGTTGTTTGGCATGGAAAATGAACAAGGAAGTAGTTGCTCTGTCAGGAAGCATCTGGGAAGTGCGACAAAATTGCTTAAGTCTATGGTGTTATGTTTTTGAGAGGGGAAAATAAAGACAATCATCTTGCATTATAGCAGAAGTGTTGTATGTTGCCAGATGTAGTAATTATACCTAACTACAGAGCGTGAGTAAAGCCTCAGGTGATACATCACCTTCATGTGAGACATTGCACTTCAAAAAGATGTCACTTAACTGTGGAAGGTCGAGAAGAAAGCAATGCAAATGCAAGACCTAGAAAACACTATCAGCAGAGGAATACTTACCACAGAATAATAAAATGGTTTGGGTTGGAAGGGACCCTAAAGACCATCTAGTTCAAACCCTCTGCCATGGTCAAGGACACCTTCCACTAGCCCAGGTTGCTCAAAGCCCCGTCAAACCTGGCCTTGAACACTGCCAGGGAGGGGGCAGCCACAACTTCTCTGGGCAACCTGTGCCAGTGTTTCACCACCCTCACAGAAAAAAATTTCTTCCTAGTATCTAATCTAAATTTGCCCTCTTTCAGTTTAAAACCATCACCCCTCATCCTATCACTATCCTCCCGGATAGAGTCCCTCCTCAGCTTTTTTGTAGGCTCTCTTGAAGCATTGGAAGGCCTCTATAAAGTTTCCCTGGAGCCTTCTGTTCTCCAGGCTGAACACCCCCAACTCTCTCAGCCTGTCCTCATAAGGGAGGTGATCCATTCCCCCTGTTAATCTTTGTGACCTGCTTGAGCAGGTCCATGTCCTTCTTACACTGGGGGCCCCAGAGCTGGACACAGCACGGGAGGTGGAGTCTCATGAGAACAGTGTAGAGGGGCAGAATCACCTTCCTTGACCTGCTGGCCACAGCGCTCTTGTTGCAGCCCAGGATATGGTTGGCTTTCTGAGCTGCGAGTGCACATTGCTGGGTCATAGTTTTCCATCTACTATTACTCCCAAGTCCTTCTCTGCAGGACTGCTCTCAATCCACTCACTGCCCAGCCTTTACATGTGCTTGGGATTGCCCGGACACTTGTGTAGGACCTTGCACTTGGCCTTGTATTTGTCCTTGTTACTTAAGAAACCTTAGTTGTTTAATCTAGAGAGGTCCATGGAAAATATGTCAATTGTTTTCAAGTATGAAGATGAGACACAAGGAGGACAAGGGAGCACTTTCTCCAGGTCCCTCCTGGGTAAAACAGGACATAGTTGACTGTATTTGTGGCAGGGGACGGTCGGGGTAGGTCCTGGAAAAAACTTGGTGGGTGGGTGGGGTATTGGATTAGATTCTCTAGAAAAGTTGTATGATCCTCATCACTGTGAACTTCAAAGGACGGATGACACTAACCCTCAGGAGTATGTTGGCACAGTTAGCCCAGCTCTGGGAAGGGGAATGCACCGGCTGACCTCCTGAGAACCATTCCAGCCCTATCTCTGTGCTTCCTTACTAATATCACTGTGAATTTAACACTCAGGTAAAAAGACTGCAGAAATTGACATTCAGAATGGAATCGCAATCTGATAAATACATGTAAATACATGAATCCCCAAGGTGAGCAGATTACATAAATGGATAGATCCCTAAATCATTACGCCTACTGTTTTGGACAATTTTGATTAAACCCTGCAGGATCCTCCTTTTATCATCTGTCACACTGAGTACAGTTATACCAAAAAATACACAGGGTTTGTTGTTGGTATTGACTGCTGTGTTCATGCTTGGTCAGTGATTGTCTTCCTCGTGACGGGTTTTTTAATCCCCTCTGTGCATTGATCAGTGCAATTTAGAACTTTTCACCTGGAAAGTTTGCAGACCACATGTTGTAATCTTGGCTGCTCCCATCCTTCAGATTTTTATGAGTCCTTGGGAAAACGTTTTTGCTTAGCTAATGCATATTTGAAAAGCTGCTGAAACTGGAAAACTTCAGTGCCAGATACTGTACAGAGTCATGCTTAATCTACCCAAGACGTAATGAGCAGAGAAAATTGGAAAGTAGTAGAAGGATTACAATCTTCTTACAGCATTTAAACAGCAGAATTTCAACATGCCCTTTTTGTTTGTTGATAAGTTTGCCTTCAACCTATGGAGGCTATTAAGATCTAAAAATATTTTCCAGTCAGTCTTTCCCAGCTTTGTGTGGAATATAAGTAATAGCTCAAATAAAACTGAGATCAGGAGATTTAAGTTGTTCCTTTAAATCTCTGCACCAGGAGGCACAGCAGCTGGCTCATAGCCCTGACTCCAAGGACCTTTTTGTCATAATCTCTGTTTCAGTATTTCCTTATGCCTGAATAACAGTGCCTCCCTCTAGCATGGGAATGGGGCTTAAATAATTACATCTTAAACGTTTGCAATCAAATTCCGTTATCTATCATAGCCAGATATGAAATGAAAGGGGGAAAAAAAAAAAAAAAAAAGCCAGGCCATGTTGGATTCTGATTAAAGATCAGGTAAGTAGCTTTTGTGTAAAGGTGAGGTCTGTAATCAGAAAGTATTAAAACAGTTTGATAGTTAAAGCTGTGGAAAGTTGGGGAAGGAGTTTGGGCACCAATTAGTTACCTGTGCAAGTGGGCAGAGGGACAGGTGGAGAGCACTGGGGTCCCCAAACACCCCAGGGAAGGTGTATGAAGTGCTGTGCAGGTTGTCTGCTTTCCTCCCAGGGCAGTGAGGGTGGTGTGGCTCCCTCCATACAGAACTCAGATGAATTGAGAGCGTGTGTTTCCAAAGAGTACAGGAGTAACAGAGCAGGTTTCAAATGCTAAGTAAGGGTAAAGAGTGGTTTCAAGATAAGAAAGGTCACATGATAGTAGCTTTCTACTGGGCAGAGCTGCATGTCTGTTGATGCACTTGTATTAAGGTCTCGTTTGAGATAACTCTCAGATGAGTGGCTAAACTCTTGCATTGAATGTCAGTGATGGTTTCACTGTCCTGTTTGAAGAGGTCCTTAGGTTTTGTTGTTGCAGTAAATAGTTGAAACTCTTTTCATAGCATTAGGATGAGAAGCAGCTCCCAGTGCAGCTCACCCAGCACCACCACTTCATGTTGGACCATACCCATCTTGCTATCACACGTGTGCAAAGAATAATGCTAAAAAGGTCCCCAAAACATAGAGAGGCAAAGGCGAAATTAGAGAAGATTAGAAGTATCTCCCTAGCTCCCTGGAGCATGCCAGGAGTTGCATTTTACAGCCACTGCCTGTTACCTACACACTGTGCAGACTTGATGGTCACCAACCTTCTCCTGCCCTCTTGCGGCTCTGGCTGCTCCAGGGAAGCGTGCTCATGCTCCTGTGCGCTTACAGACATCTCAGAAACCTCCACCAAGCCACGTAACCTTCAGGGACTGCAGGTGAATATTACCAGAGCCAGCCCTGGGGTGCCTTTTTGGCACTGGGGTGCAGCATGCACCACACACACAACTTCTGCTGTGGTCAGAGTGACAGGAGGTAGGAGCGAGGGGAAGCCTTCTGTGAAGTTTCTAAGACTATTTTTTGCCTTATACGGTGTTTTTGTGGTCTTTAGGATAAAATACCCTTAATGTAAATTAAATCGCTCATGCGAATGCAACTTTATTAAAGCTTGGGAATCCTTTGACCTGTACCCAAAGACATCAGTACTGACAGCTGGTACATAAATACTGTGAATTGTTTCTCTGCATATTTATCTAGTTCATGTTTAACTGCATGATTTTCCAAAGCACAATCTGGAGTTGTATGATGGAAAAGGATTTTTAAATAGTGAGACTGAATTTTTAATAATGAGGGGATAATGCAAATGAGAAGGCAGGCAAGAAACAATGTTCATGTTGGATATGTCCACATATTTTAATTTGTAAAGTACATCTTCATTCTATCCATGTGCTGAAAAACCTGCAATGACAGTACTATGGATAAAGCATAAAGATGTAGGGGAGAGGGGGAGTGGATTTGAATGGAATTAAAACATTGGAACCATCTGTCTGTCACGTATTCAATATCACAGGTATTAGAAAACAATTTTTATCACTGCTGATGAGCACTGTATAAAGGAGAAGAGATGACCCAGGGAGAGGCTGGAATAGTTTTATTTTTAATGGCAAACTTGATGTGATTTTTCCAGGCTGCTTTCCTGCAGTCGTGCCTGGCAGCAGAAGGCAGCATGAGAGGGGTGGCCGTGCCTGCACTGGGGTGACTGACAGGGGACAGGCAACAGCAGAAGTCACCAGAGATTTCAGTTCCCTGTCTCCTGCCTTAATTGTCAAGGTGCAACTTCCCCTCATAGTTTGCACCTCCTCACACCACATGAAAGTGAATTAAAGTTTTGGGGCTGTTCGCTGCTGATTCCCTGACTGCAAAAATCTGCCTAGGGTGCAGTTAGGAGGCCTTAAGTATCAAAGCTGAGCTGGGCTTTAACACAGCCCTTCTAGAGGCAGAAAAGCATTGAGGAGAGTGGTGGTGCCTCTGCGGAAGAAGCTTTCCTGCTCAGACACAGGACAGGGCAGCTCTGACTGGGATACTCTGCATCTCACTTCCCAGGACTTCCTGGGACCATGAAATCAAGGCGGATGCTCAAAATCCAAAGAAAGTGAACCTGAGCATGAAAAAAATCTTGCAAACCTTCTAGTGGGGTATGAAAGAGGAATGGATGCATCTGTTAGGCACAGAGCAGATCCTAAACGTCTGCAGGGACTGCCAGGGAATTGGGGAAAATTTCAGATGCCCTATGGTTACTGTTTCAATAACTGAAAAGCTAATGTTGTGCTTTTTCTTTCCTTTCTGCTTTTTTGTTCCTATTAAAACATCTCTGTTTGATGGCATACTTCTAGTGTCAGCTAGCAAGCAGCTATTCTTCCAGATGCAAAACAATAATTTGAGGGTGAATTAACATTCAGTAGATGATTAGTATAATCTAATGTTTTATCCTTCAGCACAAGTATTCTACTACCATGCTACATACTTTATAGTCTCATATGAAGTATTTTGTTGGCCTATATAAAAGGAAACAGGAGACACAGAAATGAGCTTTTCAGAAGCATTTCATTTTGTGACTCCCTCTGAGGGTTAGTCTCTGGATCTCAAAGAGTGATGAGCTCCTCTGAATCAGTGTCATGTCCCTGAGTTAATTCTGTATTCACTGTCCTGCACCGTTCTGCAGGGAAAAAAAAATAAACACCCAACAGGACAGTCTTAGAGAAGAATTAAATATTATGAGGTGTTGATTTTCTCACTCAAAAATATTCCCTGCAATTAGTGCTTGTCCAGATGAACAAACCTTTCCTTGTCACAGGAGAAGCTGTTGATGCCAGGCAAAATAATGTTAATTGAAGCAAAATGTGAGAGAATTTCAGATTACAAGTAGCTGCAACATTTTGCATTTTATGGGTTCCTTATGTGAAAAGTATGCACCAGACAGTACTTTGGCATCAGTGTATTTTATGGAACTTCTTAACTTTATCCAACAGCATTTATCACTGAGTTTGTCTGCAGGTGTTTAAGCTTTATGACAAATGCTGTTTGACAGTGAGAGTTGGATTCAGCTGCTGTATCTGAGCAAGCACTTGTATCTGTGGACCAAACCACATCACCACAGACCAGTCAGTGATTTCTCTCGGTTCCTCATCCAAAACAATTCATTAGAAAATTTTGGGACGTCTCTGTCATCACCTGCATGTCTGGCTGCTTCTGTACTCGAAGCCTTGGACATTCACTCTTCTGAGTGAAACAAGGAGTCACTTTAGGCTCAAATACAGAGGAGATGCAAGTTCTCGAGCTCCCAACCACATGCATTTAGGAATGTACAGAGCTGAGCTATGCTCAGGTAGGGATTTTGGCACAATGTGCTGTGTGAGTGTTATAATCCACTGTTGTTCTTTCAAATCCATTTGCAGGTTGGTCCATTCTGGCCCAGGAAAAGGCTCACCTCAGTCAGGGGTAGATCTGTCTTTTGCCACCCGTACTGGTACAAGGCAAGGGATTGAAACCCATCTGTTCAGGACGGAGACTAGCCGAGACCTCTCACTGTGGACGAGGAGCGTAGTGCAGGGCTGCCACAATTCTGCGGAGCTCATCACGGAAATCACCACATGTGAGTAACACCTGCAGTGCAATGTCTCCATACCTCCTCATAACACTTGTGGGTAGTTCAAGCTCCCTTCTGCTAGAGGTGATTAATTTTTTAAAAATGTGCATACTTAGGGTTCTGTATGTTTAAAATACCGTCCCCATGGTTTCTGAGCCAGTCCCATGTGGTGTGGTACCTGTGGCCAGTGACACAGTTGCTGTCATTCCGACTTTTGGCCTCGTTTTCAGCATGTTGTTTCAGACACAAGTCAGTAGTCAGCCATATAGGTCTGTGTGTCATGAAGGAGTGATTGTCAGAGGTTTGTCCAGAAACCCACAGAAGAGGGCATTTTTCTGAGATTCAGGAGACTCCTGAGAGCCTGGCAGGAGTTTCTCTTGCAGAGGGAGGAGGCAGAGGAGAACAGGCACATTCACAAGCATGAATTGGTCATTTATTCACCCAGCTCTGTGCAGTTGAGAAGAGTTAAAAAATACAAACTAGTCCAATAGCCATATTTTGATGGCTAATCAGTTCCCTTCCTGAACATCAGAGTGTCACTTCTCAGCACTTCTGTACATGCAGAATCAACTGGAATAGAAGTAATCAGCCACAGATGCTCTGGAGTGATGCCCTGTTCACCTGGGTAGCTGGTAGCCTGGGGTAGCTCTGGGGCTCTGAGGCTGTGCCTTTCTCTTGAGTGCCCCCAGGATTTGGGAGTCCTTCCCCCTCTAGCCCTACAGTTGGTGGGCTATTAAAGTTGAATGTTATCTCCACTCATTGCCTAAAAATGTGAGAGCAAGAGTCAAAGCAAAATGCCTCCACAACAAAGGGCAGCTCTGATTCTGTGAAGCTGTCAGACACAGCCACGTGCTGCTGAGCATGGGGACGCCTGCCCGCAGGCTGCCAGGCCCTCGGCCTCGAAGAGTGCTCAGGCTGCTTTGCAGTCACCTCTGATGTGGGAACCACGTCGAGGGCATGTCCATCTTGTCAGCCCAATGATATGGATGCCTTTCTTTCCTAAAGCAGGAGGAGGACGTTACCCCCTTTTTTATCACAGTGCTTTTATCCCAGTGCCAAGGACCCTTCTTGGCAAAATTGTTCACAGGGAAGTGGTGGAAAAGAATATGGGATGTGGGTACCTAAACTCTTCATTTTTTAATTTGGATCATATCCGGTGTTTCTGAGCTGACGGGAAAATGCAGACTTTCTGCTGCAGTAACTATTATATACAATTATCTGAGCCCTTTTTCAATTACCACAACACTAATGAGGACTCAGGAGCATCTTCATCTTTGTCAAAATAGTTTAGGGAAACCCTTTACAGTGTCTAATTTTCTCATGCATTGTGCACCATGTTTATTGATTTGGGCTGTGTCTGTCAGATGTAAGAAGAGTAGCTGTGACTTTGTCAAGGTTTGGAAGGAGGAAATGCCAGCCTGAGCCTTCTTAAACTTCAGTAGATTGGTTTTGAGTCAGCATGTGGATGTATGCTGCAACATAAAGAATGCAGTGAATACCCAAAAGGACTGACATCAGTACTGCTATTGCCGAGCACAATGTTAGTCTGTGTGTTTACACCATAACTAACAAACCTTGCTTGGACCTTACACAGCAGAAAGATTTCCATTGTTTTTCCAAATCTGCAGGTTTACAGTTAGAGCATGATTAGCCCAGTTTTAGGGAAGGTTAGTTTCCACAAGATCAAATGATATCAAATGTGAAATGCAGATATCTGCAGCCAAATGGAATTTGTTGCTTTTAGGAACGTTACAGACTAAATTTTATTTCCTTCTTCAGCTTGCACATATAAAAGCCAGGAGTGCCGTTTGACCATCCATTACGAACATGGATTCTCTCTTACAACTGAACCGCAAGATGGTGCCTTCTCTAAGACAATTGCACAGTATCCCTATGAAAAACTGAAAATGTCCTCAGACGATGGGATAAGGATGCTTTATTTAGACTTTGGAGGAAAGGATGGAGAAATTGTAAGTACTCTGTTTAGCAAAGGGAGGCATGTGACCACCTCTTTGGTAGTTTTTTAGGCTGTGGGAGCGAAGAGCACTACTGGAAATTGGACGAGATGATCACTGTAGGTACCTTCCAACTGAAATATCTCCTATTCTGTTCTGTTCTGTTCCTATTCTATTCTATGCTATGCTATGCTATGCTATGCTATGCTATGCTTTAAAAGGAGATAAACTAAAAAGAGAGACAAAATGGTAAAACCATGCAAAAGAGGGATGAAAGATTTCTTACATTTAAGAACAAATTATATCTAAATAGCCAGATGTTAGAATTTTTGTATGTATTCATTTCTCTTTTTAAGTGGCTGCAGGTGGAAGAACCTATGAGAGATATTGTTAATTCCAACATAAACATAGGGACATTATGTTATGACAACAAGCTGTTTTAGACATTTTTGAACATCTAGCTGCTGAAAGAAATTTAAGACTACAAGTATAGCGCAAACTGTCTGCTTAGGCCTCTTAAGTTAGCTGTCACAGTGCCTCAAACTAAGGTGCTTATTCTTTATGAGCAGTTTAGATACCATAAATTATGCATGTAAACATGGTCTTTTGTGCCAGATTTTTTCAGCAGCTCCTGAGCATGTTGGGTGCTTAATTCTGCACATCACCTTTGACAACATATACTCTGTGAACTGCTTATTGTCAGGCTTTCAGAAGGGAATTTGTTACTAGCTCTCAATAAAGTTGATATGTGACTGTTAGAGAGGCACATCTGGTTTGTTTTGATGTGAACCTACTGTTTAACTTGCTGTCCACACTGACAAGTCTGTCATGCTTAGCAAGCCTGTGGTGAGATCATCTGAACCATGACTATTGTAAAAAAAGTCTCAGTTCAGTCTCACTGCTGGCTGTGTGAGCAGAGGAGCCACCATGCAGCATCAGCTGAAGGTGCGGTGTCCTGGCTTCAGCTGTGACCAACAGTGGATGCACTGGGTACTGGACACAGCAGTCCCATCACCATCCCTGGTCAGAAACAGAACCTGAAAAGATGTTCAATCTTTTGGAAAACTGTTTGAAGCATCTCACTCGGTTCTCTGCTGCTTACCCAGGTGGATGGAAGCCCAGACACACCAGCATCTCATCTGCTCTCAAGATGCTTATTACTTGTAGTAACCTAAATATTTGCAGTTGTATGCAAAGACAAGACACTGTGTTGTAATAAAGGGTTGTTATTAATAGAAGTCTGTTGAAAATACAAGGCAGCAGTTAATCAAGTACTCCATAAATGGTTGCCTTATTTGAGCTGTAATCTCATCTAATCATTCTCAACTTGATTTCTTTCTGTACTTTCAGCAACTGGACCTTCATTCCTGTCCAAAACCAATTGTGTTCATCATTCATTCCTTCCTGTCAGCAAAGATCACAAGACTTGGCTTGGTAGCATAAGTGGGATACATCTGTTTCTTCAAAGAAAGATGGAGCGACCATGCTAATCTGAAGTACAATCAACATCAGCAACCCGTTCCAGCTAGCTTGGGGTTCAGTACTGGGCCCTGGTCATTTCTGCAGTCTTCCAAGGCTGAAGTTTTATTTTCATCAGCTAAAGAAGTGGCACGACAAGGAAACCAGTGAATTTCACTGTAAATAATGGGATTTTAAAATCCCATAGCAGACAGTAAAAGTGTGTAGTACCATACGTGTAAATGTTTCAGAATCATAAATTGTGCCTATTTTAATGTACTTGTTTATATAAAATAAGTAAAGGGCTAAGCAGACAAGAGTGGGTGTTGGCTGTGATGCAAGCTCAAGGTGGTTTGAGTAGTTCTCCAAACAAGATCGTTCCACCATCTAAATGTACAATATTTTTTCTGTGCTAACCTGCGCACAACTTAACAGCAGTTATTTCTTTTGGGGAACTGTCAGAACCTGTTGCTTGGATACACAGCAGAGCATCTAGATAGGCACCTTCGAGTAGGATGCTCTAAAGCAATACAGCTGTGGGCAGTGAACAGCTGGAGGGTCTCTGCAGAGGGGCACTTTCAGATTAAATGATGAAGACATCTTGCATACATTCCTAGCGATGGACCCAAAGCAAGACTAGCTAGAGTGATGTACTGAGAGCCAGCTGTCAGTGGGGCACAGGTAGGAGCATCAAGTTACCTGGATTCACCCTGAAGTGTGACCTAAGCTTCTGCCAGCATGGTTCCACAGCAGTTTTTCAACAGAAAGCTGTGCTGAGCTTCCTGTCCTTTTTACCCCAACTGCATCACCCCTTTAGCTCTGCTTGAGGCTGGTTGCACGGTCTTGACAGAAGAAATGTGAGGAAGGAGGAAGACTGGATTATTTTTTTTTTTAGTTTTCTAAGTTACTCAAGCAGCTCCACAACAGTGAGGAAACACCGGGGCAGGAACATGAGCTGCACTGCCAGAAAAGCCTTAATAGGGAAGAAACTGCTCCTGTGAGCATGACTTGGCAAATCCAGATTTATTCCTTGCTGGTGAAACATAAGATGTTCACCTCTGTACCCATAACTTACTAGTTCCTGTTTTGCACCACAGATGACAGTTTCAAGTCAAAACATTTGGATCACTGAGTTTTGGCCTTGCTAACAGTTACATTGGGCACAAAGCAGGCCACAGGCAGGAATGCTGACCGTCCTTGTCAGGGCTCATACACACACCTGGAACTGCTAAATTGGCTTAATGTGGTTGGGTGGGAACAGAAGGAAGCAGAACATGGATGGCATTTATGTTGCCCTTACTTTGTAAACAGCTGCTTCATAGAGGGGTGGTTTTTTGTTTGCTTTTAGAGTTTTGCCCTAAAATAAGACACACTTTGAAGGACAGGAACTGTACAGAAAGTAATAAATCCAAAGTTTGTAGAAGTTTGCTTGTCATACTCAAGGCTTCCTTTTATTCTTGAGAAAGCACACATTTCAACTTAATGTGACTGAGCTGGCAAAGAGGAAAATTAAAAACACAGTTGGGTTCCACGTTGTTTTTAAGCTGTCTTGAGTGTTGAGCTTAAGTCATGCTGTTTATTCACAGAATTAGTTTGTGGTGGTTTCCATAAATATCTTATTGAAACCAATTAAAAAACTAAGATGATGTGCTGAATTTGCAAATATTGAAAATTATTATTGAAAAACAATAGCTAAATTGCCATTTGGAAGAGCAGCCTCACTCCCAGCACCTCCCACCAGTCAAAAGCAAGCCTGGGAGAGGATTCACCTAGCTGTGAACTTTGTTTTTACTGTCATGGTACTTGCACTTAAAAATTAATTCCTCGTGTAAATTCACAAGGTAGGAGATAGCAGGTTACATAACTTACAATAATTTCCAAATGGACATTTCTCTTTTAGTGACTGCTGCCATTCACATAACATTCTGTGGCAGTTGCCTGCGTCTCCTTTGGCTTGGAACTTCTAGGAGAAGCTGAGAGCCATCGGTACACTGGGGGACTGGGTCTTTGAACTCACATCACATCATCAAGTAAACCATTGTGTGAAGTTTCTGAAAAGTGATTCAGGACACTCGCATTGCTGTTCCAAAGTGTAACTTAAAAATCTGGACGCAGGCTCCTATAAAAGTTCCCGAGGTTAAAGTGAAAACTTGCATACTGTGGGGTAGGTTAAATACATGTGTAAACTATACTGCACTATTTCCTTATTCCTTTAACACTTACAAATCACTGGAATGTTATACTTAACAAGTATGTGCATTGTAAATATTACAAATTCCTATATTAGTACCAACAATTAAATGACACAATATGTAATCTAAGGTGCTCAGTACTATATGAAGTATAAGTGAATAACTGAACCGTTTGCAAAGAAAATTCCTATTATATATATTTATAGAAAAAATAATGATAATTACAGATGCTATTTCTTCATTTTCAGATTTTGGACTGATTCATATTTGGATGGGATAGACAAATGAAATACAGACCTACTCCACATTTGTAAGAGTATAGTGAATATTTATATTTTAGAGGAAAAAAAATATTTAATAAAATCATTTATTGGATTTTTGTGAGGTGAGCTTACTTTGTACCCAAACAAGCTGTTTGGAAGGATGTCCTTTGGTTTTGGGCTGGGGAAAAATACATTTTAAACCTCTCATTCTGTTATGACTTCAGTTACTTGAGAGAACTATTCACCATATTGACGGAACGACTTTTAAAATAAAATTTTAGAAAAGTACTAATGCACTGTCAATGGCGTGTTGGTGCTTTCTATCAAGCTAGCTCAGTGTTCATGTGATAGTGGTGCTGTTGATGACAGGCTGAATGCATAAGTACACAGCATTTTTTCTGCTGTCTGGCATTTACTGAAAGCCCAAAAGGATGTTCTGGGCAAGTCGTTCAGGCTTACCTGCTGGTTACGATGCTTTCTCTGTTGCTTACATTTAACTGAGCAGTTATGAAAGTCATAAAAAAACAGAACAGCAACTTCTGCTCAAGCTTCTGCATTCAAGGAGTGATGCCAACATGTGCCCTGCTTAGTTCTTGTGAACAGTTTAGAGAGAAAAAAAAAAAAAACACACGCTAGTTTTCTTCCCTTCTACTTTAATTCTTAAGATAGTGGCCCAAATCAAAAAGCTAACTGCAGTCTGTTCTTTCAGTCTGACCCAAGGTATGGCAGACCAGCCTCATGGAAATCCTAAAAAGGGGTATACTAGAGTTTCATTCTTTTCACAAAATACTGACTGTAAATTGAATGGTCTGATCAGAAAGTCTGTATAGCAGCTTCACCATTAGAAAGACTCAGATACATATTGGAACATATGTGTTACTGGAAAAATGTGATACGAAGTGTTTGTTAAAAAAAAATAAAGATGAACTGATGGTGTTCAGGTAAGCATCCTGTTGTTTCCAACAGCTTTGCTCTTTAAGTGGAACTAGCATCTCTTGTGAGGTACTTTATAAATCAGAACACAACTCTTTATGCACTACCAAGTAAATCACTACCATGACCATCGTTAGAATCAGTCTTTTCCAAATAACAAAACGAGTGTTTTCCCTTTCTGCGGAAGGTGAGTGTTCCTTCTTCCCACAGGACACAGCAGCATGTTCTATCCAGCTCTTCCCATTCAGAAGCTCAGCTGATTTGAAGTACTGGTTGATCTGATTTCCATCTGCAAGGATTCTCAATGTCCTCTTAACCCATGTTTAAAAGTTAATTGGAAGTCAAAGCAGAATTGGAGCCTAAACAGATGCTGTGCTCCAGATTGTTAGGCTATCACTGATCTTTAAACTTATCTTGTTTTTCATAAGAGCCAAACTGGCAGGTATATAACAAGCTATTTACTGGGCCTATTTACTATATATATACACATACTATTACTATAGTATATATTACTACATGTATGCACACACTATTAGTGTATATACTGTTACTATAAAGTGGGAGTTACATCTAAACTGGACACTCTTGAATTCTGTGGTGACTTTGATGTTAAAGAACAGGTATTGGTAACACACGACCAAAACTTTGAGAAACTCAGCCTACTGGATAGAGGTGAACTCCTAGATTAGCCAAGGCAAAATCTAGTTTAAAAGCATGACAGGAAAAACATTAACTATTTAAGTAATAAAGATAAAACCTCTTGTGAACTTAACAGCAACTTTTTTCACATAGGATTAGCTTGATTTTCTTCATCAGAATTTCTGTGCTAGAGGCATTAGAAAACAACTCGCAGGGGAGAACTGGAGAATTTGTGACTTTTGAAAAAAGCATTTGTAGACAAGTTAAGTTCTGCTGCAGCCTAGTGATAGCCATCATGCAATTGCTGTAATACCAGAATAATCATCTCACCAAGTAACCACAGCCACATCAGTGTTTCTTACCCCAGTCTTGCATAACGTGGATTATAGGATAACCATAACTGTATATTGGTGAATATGACTTATATCCTGACTTGCAAAAAATGAAAGCAAGCACCAATACATTTACTTCAGTAAAGTATGCATAGGGCAGATTGGATTTTGAGTTCACCAGCCACAAAAAAGAAAATAATTTGAAGGTCAGAGACAAAGAGTGACATTACATTCTGTATGACTTAAGTTACAACATGTTAGCTGAGCTGTGGGAGCTCTTAGTGTGGGCTTTTTGAACTATGACAGGTAACAATTTGGTTTAGCACTATTACACTAGCCCAGGTCAAATTATTTTGTATGCTTTTTTGTAGTTTAAGAGCATGCAATGACAATTACCACAGCTCAGACTGAGTGCAGTGATATTAAGCCATGATAATAAACTAGCAATCACTTACCCTAAAGTAAAACGCCAACATAATAACAAAGTGCAAACGAGACATGGGCAGCACTGTATTAGTTCAGCCCTGGGAATCACGCAAACAAACAATACATCAAAATGTTTATGTTTCCCTAACTGCTTTCCTTCTGACTATTTCAGGCCAGCCTTTGAATCTACAGAATTAATTAAAACAATAACCATTGGGTTCTACTTATGAAATAAGGTAGTTAAGTATCTAAATCCAGGGCACCATAGAGATGGACACCATAGAGAGGTAAGGGAGGAATGAGAAAATAATAAAAAATAATTTTAAACCCCACCTTTTTATAGAAGCCCTTCTACAGATACACACAGATAGTTTTTCATTAAGGAAAACAGTTAAAGATTGTAAATTACTTCCCTGAAAGAGATTTTCTTTGCTCATGGCAGCAAGCCACAGATATTTTACAAAATGTAGTTTCTGTACTTTTATCAACTTACACATAATTTAGCTACTTTTAAAAATATAATTACAAGTATATAAATACCCCCCAAATTAAGTACGAAATGAAACTTCCAGTGGCTTGCTTTAGTATTTAGACAATAGTGTCAGCATTCAGGCTGAAGAGACAAGATTATAATTTAAGGCTTTTCTCTCTATATTTGGAAGTAGATTTTGACTTTCTTTATTCAATATTGGATGTTAAGGAAGATGAATACCTTGATTAATTTCTTGTTTTAGCAGCAAAGTATTTTAACACATTATACGTGTTTATGTATTTTAAAATGTTTGGTTCTAATAGTATTCATACAATCATGAAGAAGCAATTTCTGTCTTGAATACAAAGAAATGTGAGCCATACACAGTACTTAATGCATTGGAGAAATTTCATGCATTAACTTATTAAATAATTTTTTAATTACCTACCTTCATTGTGTTTCTATTTCACCAAATCAGTAAAACCCTTTAAGTTATTAAACCTGGATGCTGTGTATGCATGGCATTTTACAGATAAACGTAATCTTGCTCCAACATAGATGTGTACATACACTAGGTTAGGGTTAGGGTTATGGTGAAACAGCTACGTAGCTTTACATTGACCCTCAGAGTTAAGCAAGTACACACCCACATATAAAAAGTCTTGTAGAGTTCAGGAGAACAATAAAACATTGGAACAAAGGAGCAGAAGAGTTAAATGCTAGATCCTGTTAGACATGAAAAACCTCCTTGGGGCTTGACTTTACATGAAATAGAATTAAGCAAAGAATAAATGTCACAAAAATCACAAAGACTCTTTAGAGAATGTGTAGATTTCACAGTATTAAGTCTAACCTACACATAGTTTAGTTCAATTACTTTTTCATAATCTTACATTCTGTTTATATTACTATTGCTTAATCCATTTTCCTTCCAGGAGAATATAGTAAACAATAACACTGCATCCTGATCAATTTTAATCATGTTGGTTTATATGAAGAATAGGAAATCCTTGCACTGAAAGTTGTAAAATATATTTGTTTTGGTAGGAAATCCTCATCTCTACAAAATACTAACCTGAATAATTACACTAGTACAAACCAAGTACATGATTGAGACTTAATCAGTCTTGGGCCTACTTTAGTATTTTACTGTGCTTGCAACTCAGGTAAAAATTCTTCTTTCCATTACATTTCATCACAGTAGGCCAGCTTTTTCACAGCTCTCTCAATCATCATCACTACTATCACTTTCATTTTCTCCTCCCCTATGAAAAGAAATCTCAGAGACAATTCATAACAGAGTTCTAAGGATTGTTACAAAGAGTACACGTGAAAATATACCAGAAATCCAGCTTGTAAAACAATGATCCCTTCTTTAATGGGACCTTGCATCAAATTTCAAAAGCCATGCTTTGTCTTTTTTTCTTACACTACAACACAGAGATAATTGTGACCCATTCTAATTATGTTTGCTTTCACCTGCAGAATAGGAACTGTTCTGAATTGTTCTATAAAATGTCAATGGTCTACACTGTAAACAGCTATTTATACAACAGCAAATAGTAACACGCAGAATAGAAGTCTTCGCACAAAAGGGCAAAATAACTACTTTTGTTATTAAAATTAAATCTGGTGGGTTTTTTATTCGCATAAAAACCAAATATCTGGGTTGAAAAACATACATAGCTTTATCAAACCAAGTCAGGCTATATTCCTTTTAACAATGAAACATAATAAATATGCATATAAAATAAAACCTTTTTTCATTTCAATATTTTTAAAAAATTAAAAACTTTCAGTATAAAAAGTTTCAATATATGCTAATGTGCTTGAGAATTGAGTCTATACAATTACACTGACCAAAGTCCTTCTGGTCTGTAGATAAGTGTGTGCATGTTCATAAGAGCTCTGTCTCTGCAGTTTCTAGGAAGGTGTGAATAGCAGCCATTCAGTACCTCTACTTACTACTCTTCTCCAAAACCCATTCAATCACCTGGGAAAATAAATGAGAAAACAAATAATTTAAGTAACTCCAGTCCTGAAAGCAACTAAGAACATCTCACACACTTTCCCAATTCTTTATCACTGCCTTTATCACCACCTGTGTGGCGTTTACTAAACAGGATTTAAAAGTAATCCATTAAAAAGGAGAAACAGTTCTTAACAAACTGAGAGGATAGCGTCACCTAAGAATTCTATTTAATTTTACAGAATGCCTTGTCTTCAGAAAAAAGCATTTTTAGATCCCCTGAATCGAGCTGCTTCACCCCATTCTCTCCATGTACTGGCAACAAGGTGCACGCACAATGCTAAACAACTAGTGTTTCCAGCACAAAAAATTCCTAAAGCTGTAAAAGAAAGGATAAAGAATAATTAGCACACTGCTGTATCTGCCACCATTACTGCTGTTTCCTAAACAGCGTAGTTGGTCGGACCACTGATTAGTCCTGGGCAATCGTACTTTTTATAAGGTAGTTTCAAAGTATTCTCTACTTAGGGAGAGGTGGCCCACCTAAGAGGTCCCCGATTTTAATGCCTCTGACAACAGTAAACATATATAAAACTACTGGCTGTCCTCCCCAGGCAAAAGGATGGTGGTGAGAAACAGTGTACCAGCGCAATATCCCTGTTCAACACCAAACTCCACAACCCATGTAGTTTTTGATACCTTATGATTTCTAGGAATAAATTCACAAGGGAACACAGTACAGAACACAATAAATGCTGCTCTCATAGAATAAACTGTGGGGATCTAGTAGTTTTCTGTAAGAGTTTGGATTTTCTTAATTAACTATCGTAGTCCAAATCCTTCCATTTAATCTACGATTTTGAAAACTGTACTGTAAATATGCACAATACTTTTTCTGGGTTTTTTTTTTTTAAATCATGGAGTCACTTCAGCATGTTTTTCAGAATTTAAATCAGTTAATTGCTGGACGACAGGAGCATTTACTCTGATCATTTGCTGTCTGCTACTGTTCACATAAGCCCCACCTTACACCAATAAGATCATCTGATAGATATCCTTTGTGCTTACAGTTATTCCCAAGCTTAAAATTACTAATATTCACTACTTTCTGAAAATTTATTTCCTCTTGTAGATCCCTTTATTGCTTCCTAACCTTTGAAAATAAATGTTATTTTCTTCAACACAAGGAAAGAAGAATTCCCTAATGATCCAGGCTTCTGTCATCCCTCATCTCTTTTTTTTCCCCCAGTGATGTGGAAACATTTATTGCCTTCATTTCCATTTCTCACTGTGGCACATCATGTTGGCAGCTATAACTAGAATACCATCTAATACCTGAATATATGGAACTAGAAATTTTGCCATGGGACTACTGACTGAAAGAAAGTTTTTGTGAGATCAGAGTGAAATGAGACCCACAGCCATAGGAATGCATCTCTTCATCTCTTCAAGCTATGGAATAAATCACCCTACAGCCAACCGCCACAGCTAGTGTAGCCTTGGCTAGTTACAGGAACAAATAAGCAAATGGTTTTACCTGTTTAGCATTGTTATTTGCTGTTTTCTTCATTTCATCAAGAAGCCCTCTAGAAGTTTTAAGATCCTAGATATAAAACACAAAGCCATAGAAATTAGCAAACCCATATGCTCACTCTAATTTGGATTATAAGAGCCCTTATAATAACCAGGGGAGGTGTTACCCTTTTATCACCTTGTTTGGAACCACAGAAGAATTATTTGACTTTGGTTTGGTTTTCTTTAAAAAAAAAAAAAAAATCTCAATCTATTCCAGTGGGTTGCAACTTTCCCTACAGCCAGCCATCCTAATCTAGTACTCGAGTGTACAATTGAGTCACATTTTTCCAAACCTTCCACACACTTCCAGAAATGTTGGGGTTTTTAACTTAAATGTTATTCAAAGTTATTACAGTCTGGATTGAAATCTCATTTCTATATAAACATGGAAATCAACTGCGTGCTTAGATTGCGATACAGAGCTCTGGCAAAGAACAGCAAAGGGGACACGGTGAAAGAAAATCAGTGCAAGAAAGTGAAAACCTAGAAAGGTTTGTCTGTTTTGCAGTCCAATTAGCCCAACCTAATCCACTCTCTTAAACAAAGCAAACACATAACCTTGCCTGAAGAGAAAGGAAAACTAATAAAATTCATTTACTACTGATACCATGCTTCTGAAGCACACAGCACAGAGAAGGATTCAAAGGGCTCCTACAGACTTGGGGCTGCAATACAAGCCCAGAGGACAAAATCCTGCTACACCTTTCTCTAGATCAGCTTTCCAAAGGACAGGATCACTGCAGTACTCTTCCTTTTGCCTTCTACTTGGAATGAAGCCATGAACACATCTGATTTGCCCTACTCACTCATCCCTACATACAGCTCTCTCTGAGTTTGGATTAGAAGATCTTTCTTCAGGGCATATTTCAGGGAGATTTTGGAGTGCTCACAGAATGACTGCACAACTGTGTTCTAATTATTTAAGAAGTTAGTGCCCATCAGCAAGATGTTCTAATTGTCTGTGTAAGCATTCAGCCCTCTTCAATTGCAACTTCATTTAGCTTAAATCACCTTTACTGAAGTTGACTAAACTGAGTTAGTTCAAAAATAGTGGTAGGCTAAACACATGCAAATTAACAGAAACAGCAGCTCAGCTTGTGAGCAATAGCTTTTAAACACCCTGTACTGTAATTTAACTCCATTTTGCGCCCAGACTAAGTAACATGGGCTCAAGCATTGACTCACAAAATGTCCTAGGTATTGTGGAAAGAATTCTCATCTTCTCCTAAAAATTGAGGTTGATACAATTCTCCAGGGTGCTGCCAAGTCAGCATGTGTTAGATAGTTGTGCACATTTACAATGCAGCTACAAGGACTTCTGTTAGCACGTCAGAGAACTAGAATTTCTGAGTCAGCTGTGTAAGCTACCTATTGAGCCAATAGCCTGAGAACAAGGGAGAAGCTGAACTGTCACCAGCTATGGCTGGGAGATAGCTACAATAGCTAAAGAAGCAATAAGCATGACCTTACCTAACATACCACTGCTTTAACATGTTATCTCACATAAAAGACTACTGCTTTCTAAGGTTTAAAAATCAAACAACCAACCACCAAAATATACTGTAAAACTAGCTTCCGCATTTGACAGCAACTCCAAAGGTTTACCCACACACTCTACACGCTATTAACAGACCACTAGGAAATATTAGCTTAATCAAGTCTGAATATCCCCACAGTTCATCTCACGTGTTAATCAGGAATGGATTCATTTAACTAAGAACAAGCAACTATAAGAGCACGTCTTCTAGTTACCTTTAAGTAGAACTTTGATATCTCAAAAAGACGCTGGCTGCATGAGGCAAAGCACTTGTGATCCTCTGCAATTCCATGTTTTTGAAGAGTCGCAGCAACCACTTCCTTCAGCATCTTGGAAACAATAGAAACACACTCAAAAGTTCATCCCAATTATTGTCATGAAAGATTGTCCAAGGGAAGGAAAACTAAACCAAAAATAGAAACCTCATCTTTTTTGATCTTGCCTCTATCTTTACTCACTTGGCCAAATTTGGGCAGAGTTATTCAACAACCTATTTCCATTTCCTTCATCTCAAAAGTTAACAAAATGCTTATATGTCAAAGCAATGTAAAAGATCAATAAATATTCAAATCGGGCTTGGAAGACAGAAAAAAAAAATGTAAATGGCTTGGGTTTTCTCTTCTCCAAAATACTATACATATATATATAAACTTTTCTTTATATTGATATTCCCTTGTTTGACACATCCATATTAAAAAATAATTAAAAAAAAAAAAATCAGATATTACAATAGACTAGAGAATTTACTCTGACATTCTTTATATCAGAGATGTTTAAACTTTGCTGTAGGTCTGAATGAGTCACACCAATTTATACTTAACTTGGGGTCATCCCAACTTGCCCTTGACAGTACGACATCAACGTTCACGCACTGTCCTCTCTAACATTCTGGGATTCATTTAAAATTAGTGTCACCGAGCCAGAAACAGTTTTGTACTGTATTTTAGAAGTGGCATTCCTAACATATCCAGCTATTAATTAAACATTATTGCACCAAGGTATTTAAATGTTATCTCAGTTAAGGGACTTGGTACAACTATTGGAACAACTTATTCTCAGAATAGTCTGTTCTTCCACAATGGCTTTGACCCAGTACATATTTCCTTGGTGCCTTTAGGTTTTATATTAATTTTCTACATTTCATAACTCATATTTGTTGATATCCATTCCCACCTTTTTTTACTCCTATCTGTTATCTCTCTTAGCCTTAATTCCCTGGGCATGACATATTACTCCTTACATACTTTTTCATTCCTTGCTTCTGCAGCACTCTCTGCAGTGCCTTCAGGATTCACTTACACCAGCGAACAGAATGAAATTTAATAATAACAAAAAGAAATGAAGACAGTTCAGTTAAAAAATTAAAAAATCAAGTTACATGGAAAGAAGTTTAAGCAGATAGTTTGTCACTAAGCAAACAACATAAACTTTTACCCTTGTATGTTTCTGGGATCTTGATTCCTTAGCTGGCTTTGAAGTCTCAGACTCGGTTGCACTTATGCAACTTGCTGAGCCAACCTTAGTGGTAACTTTGTGGGGTTGATCAGGCTGTTTCAATGGCATTGAAGCTAAAGAAACTGATCTTTCAGAGCGCTTCCTCGTCACAGCAACTGTATAGTGACTCCCACTACTTCCGCTTGCCTGAGAGAGGAGGGAATCTGTACTCTCAGATTTGGTTAGCCTGGAAAGGGGAAAAAAAAAGGCAAAAAGAACTTTTAGATTTTGTACTGATGCTTTTGGTGCCTTTGTTTCTGCTACTGTGATTACTGCTAAGAGCATTAAGTACTGTACATTCTTGCAAACAGCATCTGAAAACAGCAGACAGGACTCTTATGTAACATTTTTTGAATTAGAATATTTTACTGATTGATTTAGTCTCTGAATGTAGACCCATTGTTTCTCTGCTTAAAAAAGTCTAGACATAAACGGAAGAAACAAGATAAGGAAGACAAGAAATTCTTTGGAAAAAGGGGTAGTTTTGCATATGAACACTTCATCTACATAGCTAGGAAGAGCACAGTTTGCTGGTCTTCAGTCTCAGGGTAAGACTAAACTTGAAATTATCTAATTTCTTCTGGCCTTACAGGAATGTCACAATTCATCTTTAACTATGGGAAGATGGACATTACAATTCTACTGCAACATGGTAATTCTTGATCCTTCAACTGTAAGAGCATTAGTAATTCTGAAACTCCTATTTATGAAGTGCTAAGTACAACTGCATCTTCTTTTCTAACTATTCAGAAAACTGCAGCAGATATGGATATTCCTAAAATGATACCTCTGTTAAAGGCTTACTGGGATTAGAATGCAAAGGCTATCACACGGAAGGAAGATATCAAACTGTAAGGAAGAAGTATTACAGTAAAAAGTGAACTCAGAAGTAGTGTTACATAGCAGTTATTTTTTATTGATGCAAAGAGTTTGCATCTTCAGAGTGAGGACAAGGTACAAAGGGAAATCTTAAAAACTAGAGTTCCAGAAAAGACTTTAATAAACAAGGCTGACAGTAAGTTTGAATTTTGGTAGGTCATCTTTTACCAGTAGTACTTTGGATTAGGAATTGAATTATTCTGTTTGTACAGTACTTGGCTTTCTACACCTTTAGTTTTTTATTTGTAGTGCAACAGCACTGACAGTTTTGGTCCTAGATCAGGCTATCTGTCATCTTTTCAAAGGCACTTGAGACTTTGCAGGATAAAACCCCAGATCTCTTAAATAAAAGGTGCCCGTGCTGCATGGTTTTGATTAATCTAATGATATCAATGAGAGGTCATACTTGAGGAAAAAAAAAAACCAACAAACAACAAGAACCTACAAGAGAGGATTACACAGCTAGAACATCCGTCTAGATAGCTTCGCTAAAAATACTTTTGAGATTAAAGAAAAGATGCATTTCATAAGAAGCTACTGAAATATTTCATTCTAAAGATTTATTCAGTGCATTACCTTTTCTTGGGATAAAAGCAATCCAAGTCTTTTGATCTGCGTTTTAGCCTTGATGCCTCTGTTTTGAATTCACTTTGTAAAGACTCTCCATCAGGGACACTTCCAGGCTCTGACAAGACTGCAGGAGACGGGAGAGGGCTCAAGACAACTGGTACAGGGCAGCACTCTTTGGTGCAAGTAGTCTGAGTTTCATAGCGGATAAGGCGAGTTTGAAGTTCAGCATATCCCACGTCTCTCTCTAAGGCTCTCCTGTTATCTAGGCAATACCTAAAATTGAAATTGATAAGGAAGTCTCTGCTTTACTACAATCAGAAAAAAATCCAGAACAACTTACGTTTTACTATCATCTAATCTCCAAAACTTTTTTTGTTTGGACTGGTGTATTGTTCTGAAAGATACCTTAAAACAGCCCAGTAAATTTACACATCCCTGATGGATTTAGCTATATTTAAGTCTAACTTCAACAAAGAAACTGAATCATATACTATTTGTAAGTCTTTACCCTGTGATCTTGCAGATAAGATTTCCATGGACATCAGAACAATTTTTTCCTTGAACAGTAAGTGATAGATTAGGACGCAGACAATGGATTGTTTGCTCCTTATAGTTAGCCCTGTATTAAATTTGTATCATCAGTCTATTTTAGATTTTACCATTTTTCATATTCAGTCCACACTTAACAGATGTTACCCCTGTTAACACGCTTACCACTGTGACACTCCAATAAAACAGCGATGAGGAGACCAAATACATGATGAACCCAGCACATCATAACGGATTCAGTATCTTAAGAACTCAGACCTTGCAAGCATCCACCAAAATTTTTCAGACCCAGAAAATATCAGGTTATTATAATTAAAATTATAGACTCTAATATGATAATATAATAATAAAATATGCCTCTGTTTCTTCCTGGAAGAATGTAGCTTTCCTACTCAAAAAAACCCAGCCAACCAACCCAAGATTTCTCCAGTGCCTATGCCATAAGAGAATCACATCAGAAATGCATGAAGAAAACATCCCAAAGTACAATATATGCAATTTCTAAGTTATTAGACTGTTCAGAAATTAATTTCGTTTTGTAATGTGATTTTCATTGTATATGTTTCAGGAATAGTACCTTCTCGATTGGCATACTGTTAAATTTTGAAAAGCTCATGTTATGAACTTTAACGCTATATAATTAAATTATAATATAAACTTTATTTTTGACACATTTTGGAGGTTTGAAGTTCAGATGTCAAAACAGCAATTTCGACAGATCTACGAGCTCAAACTTGGACGTAATGCAGTGCAAGCTGCTTGAAGCATCAATGAGGTATATGGCCAGGGAAGTGTTAATGAACGGACAGTGCGACTTTGGTTCCAAAAATTTCGATGTGGCGATTTCGACCTTGAAGATCAAGAAGGTCGCAAACGTCCTTCTGATATTGACGACAATGAATTTAAGGCTCTGGTGGAAGGAGATACAGGCACAGCTGTTCGAGAACTTGCAAAAGAACTTGGGGTAAGCATATCAACTGTTTCTGAGCATCTGAAGAAGATTGTAAAGTCAAAGAAGCTTGACAAAACGAATTGAATGAGAATCCCAGAAAGAGCCATTTTGAAGTGTCGTTGGCGCTTCTTTTTTGCAACCAGAATGACCCGTTTCTCGACTGTATTGTGATGTGTGATGAGAAATAGATGCTCTACGATAACCGATGATCGGCTCAGTGATTGGACTGCGATGAAGCTCTGCAGCACTTCCCAAATCTGAATCTGCACCTAAAGAAGGTCATGCTGACTGTCTGGTGGTCTGCTGCTGGTTTGATCCATCACAGCTTCCTGAATCCAGGTGAAACGATCACGGCAGCGAAGTACATCCAGCAAATCAATGAAATGCACCAGAAACTTCAACAGCTACACCCAGCTCTGGTCAACAGAAAGGGTCCAACCCTTCTCCACAATAACGTGCGGCCACATGTTGCACTTTTGACGCTGCAACGGTTGAACGAGCTGGGCTACGAAACTGTACCTCATCCACTGTACTCACCAGACCTCTCGCCCATCGACTAGCACTTCCTCAAGCATCTAGACAGCTTCCTGTGTGGGAGATGCTTCAGAAACCAAGGGGAGGCTGAAACTGCCTTCGATGACTTCATCGCCTCCAGAAGTCCAGAATTTTATGCAACCGGAATAAATATGCTTGTTTCTCATTGGCAAAAATGTATTAATTCTAATGGGATTTATTTCAATTAATAAATTTTATTCCGAGCTGAGATGCCACTTCAAACATACAGGTTGAAATTGGCAATTAATTTCTGAACAGCCCGATATGAATGCTTCAGGAATCCCAAAATGCAACACTACTGTCGTAATTTTAGTAAGAATGCCAACCAGGTTTCTGTGAGATTGTATTAACTGAGTGTAACCATGAGGAAGCTAGGGCACGGTTAAGTGTTTTAAATGCTATTTAGTACAGATTCTTTGCTAACTGCATTCTTTGGACATGTAACCTTTAGCTTTGTCTGACATAAGCACTTCTATGTGAGAGATTCACATTTTCTAAATGCTAAAAATACAGAGGTGTCACTGAAGAAGCACAAGCTTCCCAGCCTCCTATCGATTACAAAGAATAAGTGGTTTAATCAACCAAATCAAGAGAAGAAACTGTATTAAATACCATGGAGCTGAAAGAGAACAAGTGAACAGTGCTAATTCAGTGAAACACACTCATGAGATTACAACAATACAAAAATGCATCTTAACTTGTGGAAATGGTTTCCAGGATTCCTTGCAAAAGACCAACTTTTCACTGCCCAATAACAATTACCACTACTGCAGGGAAATCCAATATTATTCCAGCCTTTTCTTAACAAGCATTCTGAACAATGTGAACTATCTCTCAGCCCACCCCTCAAACTATTTAGCAATGTCTCCTACTCTTAGGAACTCTAGACATATTCTTTACTTTTATCGCTTAACACAGAGTCATGTTAAATGGCTAGATCTGATTTTTCTACTTTCTTCAAGGTATTTTCATATTCAGGGAGAAATTCACATTTTTAATAGCAGACCAGTGAATCCATTTCTACAGCTGACTAAGACTTTCCACTAGAAATAAATTCATTATCTGATAAGAGTAAGTTCTGTTAACTTTCAAATTTCAAGGTATTTAATTTTCCTTATTTACATTCTCAGTCCCCTGAGTAATCACATCCCCTACACAGATAAAAATGTTTTTATCTTTAGAAGTTAAATTGCCATTTTACTCACTCTGCTTTAACTGCAATTACTTTCTCTTTGCAACACACAATTCAGGTGTTTGTCACAGGTTCATTACACCAGAAATTTGATTTAATCCTAACTGCTACTCCTGTTTTGTTGACAAGACTTTACATCCAAATATAAATACAGCAGCAATGCAGATAGAAACTGCAATCACAACTGCATGGTACAAAACACATCTGCTCCAAAAGACCATACGATACGATATTCTGGTTGTACAGCTGTAGGTTTCTCCCTTTCACACTAGTTTCTACCACCTTGCTCTACTGCTTCCCTCCCTTATTGCTAGCATATTCTCCTTATAACATTAATATGCCAGAGTCTCCCTCCTCTCCACAACACCCAGGCCTCCCTGTGGTGTCCACCTGTCATATTTCGCTAGGGTAAGAGGTGGCACAAGGTGTGCTGTGCCTAATTTGAATTCCCATGCACGCTCCTGGCTGAGGTCAGGCAGGTCAGCAAGCTACCATATACCAACAGACAACAGCCAAGTGCTTTCTTCCCACACCTGAGAGGACAAATCTACACTTCTCCTATCTACGCAGTTGCCCCTCTGCGCCTTTTGTTATAAACCTAAAAAGGATAAAAGGCTCACGAGTTATCATGAAGAGAACGAATCAGATAGCTGAACAGACAGCATGACTGCTTCACGTCCCAAGAGAATGTGACTGAAATTACCAGATATTAAACGTAGGCTTAACCAAAACTATTTGCGCAGTTGATAGGAAAAAATACCAACAGTATCATTAGTCACATTCTGATAATCTGAAAATGTGATTTCAGGAGGCAGCAGAAATTTGCATGAAGACCGAACTGCCTACGCTCGGTATCCACTACCTTTCTTAATATATACTGCGTTAAGACTAAGAGTCTGTCTACACAGAAGAGTGACACTGAATTATCTACTCTAGCATTTGTGTACATCCTTTTCCTCTTCTCCTCAATGATAATATTTATATTTTTCTAAACAATTTTTATACAGATACATTATATGATATTTGCCCATCTGAAGCTTTGACAAATAACTAACACTGCCTGTCTGAGACTAAATACTGTCCTAACCATACTGATCCTATTGAAGATTCTTACCACTAACACTTGCCTGCTGATGCAGTTTTCAGGTTTCCTGAACATACAGGTAGCTTCAAGCAGATCCCATAAACATCATGACTATTAGTCTGAAAGTGCCTACAATTCAATATCAAAGGAAAAATTATGTATGTTGTTCATTCATGTGCTGCTCCAGAGACTTGATATGTACTAGTGAACCCTCTTCCCCATGACACTTCTAATTCTGAACTAAAATTTTCAGAGACACTGTGAATAGCTACAGCAGCACAACTGAGAAATAAGATTTAAATGGTTTTACACTGCCATCAAGGCAGGAGTGTTGTGATTTAAATCTGTGAACAAAAGAAAGGGAGAGGTGGCATGTACAAAGTTGCTCCAACAAAGGAAAAGGATACATAAAGTTTTCCATCATTAATGATCATGTTACTTGAAACATTTTTAATTATACCTTGACCAGAAGCCGAAAAATAATTTTGAGAAAAGAAGCCAGGAAACTTACTCAAGTCCATGATAATAGCATCCTGCTGCTTTTTCAAAAGGCAAACCTCTGAGTTTCCAAGGAGTAAGCTCTGGTGTCAAAAGGAATGCGTTTTCACTGAAAGGAAAAAAAAATACAGATCTGTTTTGACTAGTTGCAGTCAGGATAAATTATACTTCCAGAAGTCAGAAACAAATGTCTTGACATCGGAAGACCAAAACAGCAAGGCTTGTAGTTAAGCCTCTGGGGTACAGCATCAATGGAAAATTAAATCTTTATTGAAGTCAGAATTTAAATTAAAGTAACTAATACTTACTGGGATATTATTATTACAGAAATTCTTAGACATTTCAACCAGGTTAGCGGTCCCTGCTTCAAATAATTTATCAATAAAACCAGGCAATTATCACCTGATTTCACAATGGGACACCTGAGTAGTAGAATAAACTGAGAGGAATGGGGAAGTGCCCTGCCATTTCTCAATCCACTGCTGTAATAATTGAATTCCTTTCTTTTAGCTTCAAATAGTTGTCTCACCTAACAGTTGCCTTTCCCAGACTTCATAACTAACCACTTGTCTCCTGTGATATCTGAATTCCAGCTAGTAAGTAACTCTATAGAAGTAAATAATAATATATTGGAAAGTATTTTGATGGAATAAGCCATAGCAAGATAGACAGAAAGAGCTTGCTGCCAGATCCTAGCATACCCTGTAAAGTCACATCACATTTATCTCTAAAGAAGGGAAGATATGAAGGCATGATGCAGCAGTATCTGAAACTTACACATTGCTTTACATTTTATTCACATAGACTGTCTCTACACCATTACCACTGGAAAAATTATCAGGGAAAAACATCCCAGAAAGATGGTGATGCTGAATCATAGAATCACAGAATAGTTTGGGTTGGAAGGGACCTTAAAAGACAATCTAGTTCCACCCCCCTGCCTTGGGCAGGGACACCTTCCACTAGCCCAGGTTACTCACAGCCCCGTCCAACCTGGCCTTGAACACTGACAGGGAGGGGGCAGCCACAGCTTCTCTGGGCAACCTGTGCCAGTGCCTCACCACCCTCACAGAAAAAAACTTCTTCCTAGTATCTAATCTAAATCTGCCCTCTTTCAGTTTAAAACCATCACCTCTCATCCTACCACTACACTCCCTGATAAACAGTCCCTTCCCAGCTTTTCTGTAGGCTCCCTTGAAGCACTGGAAGGCCCCTATAAGGTCTCCCCAGAGCCTTCTCTTCTCCAGGCTGAACAACCCCAATTCTCTCAGTCTGTCCTTGTAAGGGAGGTGATCCAGCCCCCAATCATCTTCATGATCCCCTCGAGCAGGTCCATGTCCTTCTTACATTGCGAGCCCCAGAGCCGGACACAGCACTGCAGGTGGAGTCTCAAGAGAGTGGAGTAGAGGGATAGAATCACCTTCCTCGACCTGCTGGCCACACTGCTCTTGATACAGCCCAGGATACCGTTGGCTTTCTGGGCTTTGAACACACATTGCTGGCTCATAATCAATTTTTCATCCATTACTACTCTCATGTCCTTCTCTGCAGGGCTGCTCTCAATCCACTCATCACCCAGCCTGTATTTTGCTTGGGATTGCCCGGACACTTGTGCAGGACCTTGCACTTGGCCTGGTTGAACTCCATGAGGTTTGCACAGCCCCACCTCTCCAGCCTGTCCAAGTCCCTCTGGATGGCACATCCCGCCAGCGTGTTGCTGGCACCACACAGCTTGGCATCATCAGCAAACTTGCTGAGGGTGCACTAAGTCCCACTGTCCATCTCTCCAACAAACATATTAAACAGCACTGGTCCCAGTACTGGAACATGTGGTGGTGTCAGCTTGTAGCATAGCCATGCCAAATGTCTATTGGTAGACTTTTGTGCACCAGGTAATTATTTTGTTATTTGAATGCATAAGAACATTATCACCTCCAGCCATTTCAGATTCTGAAAGAACTAAGTAGCTAGACTGAGGACCTAACAGTTGATTTCACTGGCACACATGTGATGCAAGGATATTCCACATTATAAACTCAAATACAGTTAGATCACTCTGAGACTCTCATTTGGCTGTTATTTACATTCCCCTACATCAGTTCTGAGTATAGTCTTCAGTGGTTTTAATATGCTGGATTCATACCGTTTGGGAATTTGTAGTGGCTGAAGGTCACCAACTGGTAGTCCTTCTGGTGTGAAATATTTCAGTAATTCTTTAGCATCAAGCAAAGTCAATGACTCCCGCTGGCTATCTTTATGCCCCAGCAATTGCTCAGAAGAATGTGCAAACATAGAAACTCTGAAAAACGAAAAAAAAAATACCAATCTAAGATTATTTTTTTTTCTTTTCAATGTAGTAATCTCATTGTATCAAAAAAAAATTTAAAAATCACTCCTAGTCTGGAGCAATTACAAGTATTTCCTAAGTAAAATGAAAAAGGTTTCTCCTTAACATTTAAACAAATGTTCATGATGAAGTATATTTTATACATATTCTCTACCATCCTACTGAAGAAAATAATTCCTTCAAGATTTTAGAGCTTGGTTATGAAATACAACATGGAAAGAATATTATTCACCCCTTTTTTCTATTTATGGACCTGTAGGACCAAAAATTAATTCCCATTAAAAAAAAAAAAAAAAGGGACATAAAATATGCAGGAAAAGAAACATAAAGCCACTACTGCATGCTTTCCACTCTATTTTTTTTTTTAGTAGCCACAACCAAGTATAGCAAAGTTCTCCCTATCCCACTTTTAAGCAACATGCTGTACACTGATTCAGGATAAGTAGAAGATAACCAGTTCAGAATACAATGAAATAAACATTAACTGACCATGAAACAGAAAGGTCCTTCAGAAGCTTTTCAAAAGCTAATTAGAAGGATGAACTTTATCTGTTTGAGAAACAAAAGGCAATAGCAATAATAATACCTATGAGAAAACAGAGATCTAATGTGAGAATTTCTGACACACAGAACTAGTCCATGGCCAGCTATGGTATTTGAAAGACAGAAATGGGATAGAAGTGACTAAGAAAAAGCCAGTTGGACACCTGGCTCTGAAGGTCTGTCAGCAAAAATGTTAAGACCCAGCAAAGATCAGTAAGTCTTATATAAAGTGAGAGCTAAACTGAAATCAATAGGTGGTATTAAGTCATACAAAATTCCACAGCTTTAACTTAAACAACACTGAAGCAAAAACAAAACTAAAATTTCAATCATAAAAATCACTGGAGACCTGATACTAAGTACTGACTATTCAGGAAATATGAGATTATAAACACATTGTACATCCTGACAAAAACTGCTGTACAATCTTTATTATTTATGCCCTGGGGCATGTTGGGGGAAAAGAAAAAGCTTTTTTAAGTTTTTCTGCTATGACTACTATTTTCTAGTAGTGCCATTCTGGCAATTTAGTTTTGGAACCACGCTAATATTAGGTTGCATTTTGTCAATAAAAATAAAAATGATACTACTATAAATACCAAGAAAATACACCGCTGGAAATTGACAGAAACTTAGTTTTAGCTTTAAGCAATGTTTCCTCTGAAAGAGTATCAACATATTTGAAAACAGTTTATAGAATGGCTATCACCATATACATTTCCTCTACAGTGATGTTCTGTGGCCAGTACAAAGAAAATCTCCAGTATGTCACCATTACCTCAGTTTTTGTTTGTTTTTTTCAAAGTTTTCCAAATTCTGAAGAACACATCTTTCCGGCCACTCTAATGGATTTGGTTCCATTAAATCAGATTCTGCAAGAAATATATGGTTAAGAATCTTATTCTTTAAAGAAACATATATACTTTTATAAGCTTTTAATGTAGATATTCCTTTATATATATAATAAAACAGTAATAATAATAAAGAAAATCTACCTGGTGCTATGATCAGAAATGTTTTCTGCATTTTTTTTGTCAAGTAAATGGAAGGAAATAGTTAATGTGATGGTAATTTCAGTTTGAAAAAAAGCTTAGAAAGCTACTTTTCCTTTTATTTTTTCGTCTTTTGGCAAAAGACTCCTTTTACTAAAACATTGACAACAGGTATGAAAATACGTCAAAAGACAGTAATCGGTGTATTTTCTAAATAACAGTACTTACCAGAAGTCACAGTGCATGACCTCGTTTTACTGGTAACCTTCTGTAGAACAGGTTTAGGAAGACTATTGTTGCACAGGTCCAGAAAACATTCCCTTGTAAGTTTTAACAAGTTTTTGAACTCATCAGTAGAAATAACTGGAGGTTGCTTGGTCAATTTCTTTCTTTCTACAAAAGCAGAGAGAAACAAAAACTACTGTACTTGCTAAGGAACAAACAATAACCAGAGCCTCATAAAAAACAACCAAACAATAAAATCCCCACCCCAAAACAATAATACAAGTAAGTTAACTTGACACTTACTGTTGTACCCTTAAGCAAGGCATGGGTGTTTTATTCTATAGGCAAGTGAAAAAACTTAGCAGTGAGAATAGCTGAAATCACATGTGAATCACCTTTTTACAGTCCTTTAATTTCTGTATATGTGTGTTTCTGTGTATATCCAGGTTTGAATCCCCCAGAGACAAACATCTGGACTTGCTGAACCTAAACATGAAAAGCTTCAGTGTGCAGAGTCTCCCACCCACCAATTTTTACTGCTTTTGCATGAGTGTGGTTCCAATATAAGTGACAGTCTGTTCCAGTCTCTCTGGTCAGAATATTAAGGGTCAGGTAATTCTGATAGGATTTAGGATGACCAGCAAATCCCAACTACTGTTAAGTCTTCATCCTAATGGCCGACCCACTCAAACTAAAACACAAGCTCTAAACCAGGCCCAAGCTCAGGGCTAAGGTAGACAGGAATCTGAGAATGACCACAAGTTGACGAGGGAGGAAGACAAGACTATTAGCAGAAATCTTATTTTCCTTAATCTGGTGTTCTGTTAATTATAATACACTGAAATTGTCTTCACAGTATGCCATTTTCAATAATCTAAGCAATCTCACAGAAGCACTTTTTGTTTTAATTGAGTCTCTTTGAGCAATGGATTTAAGACCAAAAAAATCAGGACAAATGTACTTCTCTGCAAAATCATGAAAATCTACAGAGGATGACATTTTAGTTATTATTATGAATGATGTATCATGGTACAGCCAATCTCCAAATGCATACTTCTCCTCTGCTGTTTAAGACTTTTGTAAAAAAGAATAAAATAAAAAAACCCTGAAAACCCCAAAACACAATTCTTTTATTTGTAGAAGGCAGATCCAGCATTAAGGGTTTTGGGGAAAGAAAAATTTTAAAAAAACAGAGCAGAGAAAAGAATACCACAGAATTATTCCAAAATTATGCTCAAACATTCACAGTATTAGTGTAAGAAGCACCTATCAACTTAAAATAAAGTTCAGTGTTCTCTTTTCCTCAGTATTTAAAAGTATCTGATGTACAATCATGGATATATTACAAAAAGGTTTTTTTTTAAAGCTCCACTTTTTTCTTCACAAAGTGATCAGTTCACCTCAGTTTTGTAAGGTGAGCACTCACATGCAGTTTAAAATAAAGACCTTTTAAATACTAGTTTGAGAACTACCGGTGCTCTCCCCATTACTTACTGAGATATTCCTTCAAGGCAAATACTTGGAGACTACACAGTTTCTTTTCTCTCTGTACAATCTCTTCTCCACAAAAACGTGGCAGAGACTTGAGAAAGTCAGCAGTACAAAAGCCTGTACAGACTAGAAAAAATTCATTATTAAGATTCTCTAATAATAAAAAAGGACTTTGGAAACACCATTTCATTACATCTTGAAAGAAGACATAAACACAGCAGACATACAAATTTCATATCCAAATGAAACAACCAGACTTTAAAATATGGATGATCCTTTAAAAAAAAAAAAAAAAGGAGGAAAGGAAATTAATTACAATTGAACAACAGGGGGATAACTTGGAATAGATGCCTGACTAGTATTTTTTAATTTCTGTACAAAACAAATGTAATGACAACACAATTAACATGACTGACAATTAAAGAAGGTAAAAAGATCCCAAGTTTGATACCAGGAAAGAAAAGTTTTCTCCCAACATTTGGTCAAGGACTTTCAGTCTTCTGACACCATACTAATGGGATTTTAATTAGGACAAATGGTAAGCAGTCAGTCATATCACATACAGATTTATTTTGATAATAAGCAGATAAGATGCAGGTCACTCTGCTCTTTTTCTTGTTACTGAGAGCAGATACACTAATTAGCAGTTATCTAGTACGTGTAATTGTAACAGGACAACTACTCTAAGACAAATGTCTACATGCTCTTACCTAGTGGAGCTGCTATGATATGAGTGCTAGCTCATATCTTAACCACTCTGCAGTAATACGGATATCTGCAGAGTAACTGAAGACATGATCATGAAATACAACTTGCCTGCCAGTCTTGTAGTTTTTATTTTAAATCATCAGTGAAACAGGCTTGTCAGCAGGTAGTTGTCTAGATTTTAGGCACAGGTTGGATTTATACCAACAATATATACTTTTTAAACTTCAAGTTTTTGCTAAATTGATTTGCATTAATATTATCTGGATGTCCCTCTACATTAAAATGTTTACAACTGATCAGAGTTATGAGAAATGACTGACTACAAATTTACATAGTTGATTTAAAAAATACAGTAGTAGCAAACTGTGTGAATAAATAAGCTATTATATTTTTTATCAGTTTGAAAATATATTGCTGAAAGAATAGAAATATTCATCAAAATGCAATATTCCTCCCGTTTTCTTCCTTTTAACTGGAACGAATAAAAGAAACATAGAAATGTCTATAGCATTTGCCTGCATTCAGATACTCTTAAAAAAAAAGGTAACAATTCTTACATGACTCTGTTTCTTCTGCTTTTGTCTTTAGCTTTCCATTTACTGCAGCAAAAGTGGCCGTACCATTGATCTGGCTAGCTGAATGAATTAAGGTTGCTTTACATCCTCCAGAGCCATTGCCTTGTAGCAAGAAATAATATCGGCAAGATTCTCCTTTTAGTTCAATTTCTGGAACTTAAAAAACATCAGGACATGACTGTGAAACATCCTCAGGAAAATAGCTTTAAAACAAGCTGTAATCCACCATCATAATTCTTTCACTTGCTCTCTTCTGTTCTGTGAGAAATCCTATGAACACCTTTTTTAGGAGGCACACTAACTACATCTGATAAGTATCCCTTAAAAAGCTACAAACTGAAGAGCATGCAAAATAAATGATGTACAGCAGCTGAGCTGGACCATTCTGCTAGCTTTAAGATAGCATGTTACCAGCACCAAACTCCTGTGACTGTAGCAAGGGCCAGCTTTCTAATGCAGACTACAAAGTACATCTTGCAATTCTAACCATTAACCAAGAGAAAATCTTTAATCAGTTTTAGGAAAAGACAAGCCTTTAACTGGCAAAGTTACATTTCTACCATGAAACCATAAAGAGTTAAGCAAACAGTGTGCTACATATGTAACAATTAGAGAAGGGTCTGTTCTGCTAGGTAAAACCAGGCTCTTTTGCATATGTGGATTCAAATAAGGGTAAAAGTGTTCACTGGAAGAACATGCATCTGTAGAAGAAAGAGGAAATACTGTACGTGCTCTCCCAGGGAAGCTGCATTATTCATTAATAAGTTTCGCTCACTGCTTTACACTTGTGCATAGCCTCAGCGAGATAAACACATTCTATTTTTAATCATAGGCATATAGTATGCAGTCTGGAAAATAAACTAATGTAGGACTTGATAAAATATTGAAAGGATGGGTTTGCTAGTGTTTTACACAAAAAAAGATTTTATAGCACCTTGGTAGATGGAGAAATTAAGAGAATGAATACTTCTTGATGTACTAAGTTTTAAAGGTCAAATCACTTAATTTCATAGGATATTTGCAGTACTGGCTCAAGAAATAACTCAAGAAGAGCTTGATGGGTTTTAGTATTATAAGTTTTTGTTAGTAACAAATATAAAGTATTCCAATGTTTCTTGAAAAGTTTATGTTGGAGGGGGAAGGGAAGAGAGGGGAAATCCCACTACCTCAATATATAAATCCAGATAAAGAAGAAAATAAAAAAGATTCCAGACACATTTTCATTCTTGTCCTGTTCCCCATTCCCCTAGTCATTTGAAACAGTTTCCTTTTTCAGTTTATCTTAGCATCTCAAACCCTCATGGGAAAGCTTTTATTTCTCATTTTAATCTTAATTGGTATTTGAGAACTACCAATTCAAAAAATTACACCTTCCCACAGATCAAAGAGATTAAGGATTTGCAAATACTTAATATAGTCAGATTAGTGGTAGCCACTAAAATAAAAAGTTTTCAACTAAAGGAGCAAATATGTTTAAATGGCCATATTTCTTCTCCTAAATTTTTCTTGAGGCCTAATAAGAACAGTGTATACCGTTCACACTACAGTTAATACTTCTACAAAAGACATTGAATCTTGCAGCACAGGACAAGAATCTTGCACACATTTGACTCCATCAGTACTACCTCTCCAGTACAGTATAAATGCTGCTGCTGTGATCAGCTCTATAATCATACCCTCTGCTCTACCACCTCCAAACATGCAGAGATCATTTTAAATCTATATACTAGAAGCACCCACCCCACAGAATCAATCTTCTTGCCCTATTACATAGCTCTTCCTAATTCCTCTGAGTTTTTTGCCTATCCAAAAACCAGAATATCAGTCTGTCAGCCATCCTCAGCTGCATACTTGTTTACAGATGCTATCTTCAGTTGGTAACAGAAGAAGTCACTGTTCCTTTCAATCTGCATGAATTATATATTAGACCACTGTATAAACAACAAAATCACATAAGGCAGAATCCTACATCTTATCCTGTCCTAGATAAGTACTTTAAGCACACCCAGCTCCTTCTAGCCTGGTGTTTTCCAGTCCCTACAAACCTCACAGTCACTACAGTCCCTCCACTTGCAGGGCATATATACAGGCTGACTGAGAAACTCCAGCCAGTCTTAATCTGCACTGATTCTGTTCTCTCACTTTCTGAATCAAATTTCTAAGCACTAGTACACTGCTGCCATCAGTATAGCCCCATAAAGTGGAAGGAGAACATTCTCAATCACTAGAGTTAAGCACATTGGTTCTCAGGTGAATGGCGGCATCCAGCATTTCCTGATGGTCTGTATTTTCCTGGAAAGAGGTTGAAATTGAATGCAAGCGCACTGGAAGAACCTCTGGAACTTCTTAAGTAAGAAGGGAAGCACTGAAGTGAAGCATGTTGGATTTCCATCTGCAGAAGCAAATCTCTTTGCCCCTGGATTGTACAATCACTTTAGAAAGGTATGTGGAAGCTGGATCTTAACTGACAAATAGGACACAGAACTGTTTTAAAGAAGATGCATTGTTTCCCTAAAGCTTGTCATGATGTTATTATCAATTTTCCTCTACAATGATTCTGTGTATCTGAACTCACATTCATTAAAACCTTTTGTGTCAATGAAAATTACAATCACTGACTTAATTTCACTGAAAGAAAAAAGGGCATCCCAAACATATAGTAAAAACCCACCATATACATATATACAAACACACACAATCACAACAAAAATATACCTGTAGTCATCTTCCTTCTACCTACCAGTAATGACCTTGGGCTTCCTAGCCATATATTCTTTCCATTTCTTGGTACTCAGCTGGGCAGGGGATGGGATCACTACACTGCTTATATTACATGGCAATGTAAATAAAGCTCCCACCTAAATAATGAGAGCAAATACAATACATGCAATATTACTGAAACCTGTTTTACATTTCATTCTTGAGCTACTGATTTGGCATTATTTTAAATGTACTTCAATTGAAGAAAAACATCTTTACTTAACACTTCTCTCATTCACATCAGTTGAGACACAGAACTATAAAATTTTTTTTGCTCCAGTTGAGAGATCATTGCTGAATTTCTATTTCATACATAAAAGGGTATTTGTTACCTATTACAAGTCTTTCAATAATCTGGCTAAAAACCCTTCTGTAAAGTAGTATGCAGAATGAAAAGAGAATTCAAAGATATAGTTGGCATCAGCAACTCTGCATTCCTTTGAAAAACAAGCAATTTTTTTTCTTCCTACATATCATCCTTTTCAATTAATTAGGCACTGGACTATGTTTATGTCTGCACATAAATTTCAGGTCCATAAGCACTAGTAGAAAAAAAAGCGTAAGTATTTGAACATTCAAGCAATAAGATGATGCTTTTAGAGCTATTAGAAAAGCCTACAAATGTGTAATATTTCCAGGAGTAGAATGAAAAAAAAAAATCCCTATGAGAAATTGTTACCTTTGAAAACATATTCAGTTCACCATATGCAGACTCTAAAAAGTAGCCTGAGAATATGTTTTAACTGTTTTGGCTTTTTCTAAAAAAGAACTAGTAAAAATGCAAGCTATTAGATTGTAAAAGATTTTTGACCAAATGTCCAGTATCCTCATGTAAAATGAAAATTACCTGGGATATTTACCAATATAAAAACTATTCCAAAAGATATTTTTTGTACAGTATTAGAAAAAGGACTTCTTTTTTTTCTGGCTAAGCATAATGGAGAATGGAATGGCAGGGCAGGAAAAACGTTACTAAAAAAACTAAACAACAAGCTGAAGATAAAACATACAGCCTGATGATGGAATACCACCTCCACAGTAAATAAAGAATATAAGTTATTCATTAGAACTGTATCAGTACTTTCTGCAAGCTCTGTTTTGATTAGTGTATATAAAATAAATCTATGCCAAAACCAACTTTCCTAAACAAGCATACATCACCTTAAACATTCAGGAAAAACATCTTCAAACTAATACTGTGGGTATGAATACTCATCCTATCATTCCAAGGAAAAAAGAAAAAAAAGCGCTTGTAAATGTTTCAAGAACTCTTTTTATCCAAAATCAGAAAGGAAAACCAGAATGTGCACATGCAAAATAAAAAAGCTTATTACTTCAGACTAGCTGCATGCATCTGCCTTCTGCTAAAAAAAATAGTTGCATTATGTTAGCACAGAAATTTTCTGTCAGGATAGGATTACAATTACAAAATGTTTTAGGAGATCGAAACTTAACTAAGGTAGAGAGAAAAGCATTCAGCAGGCTTACAAATTGTCAGGACCTGTATAGCAAACACCTTTAAAAGACAAATTTGCTTTAGAACTAAATATTGAAGGAGCTTCCACAGAGACTAGGTTTAAAAATACTATTCTATCTTTTATTAGCAATATGCATTTCTTCATTTTTCTGCTATACCGAAATAAAAAGTTTTTACCTTCCCAGGGAGAGAAGAAATTTGGTCCAAAAGCAGTGTAGATGCCTCCTTGACACTCTTTCTTGCCAGGCTCCTGAACAGAACAGTTTAAGGAACCTCATCTTCACAAAGCACTATACACATCTCTAACTTACAAATCACGTTACAAACATATTTCAAATATGGACTGCAAGTGTCTAATATTTGATAATCCACTACCACAAAATATACGAAACTCACCTTTCCAGGCAAAATGGTACGCTTCGAAATGTTATATGGCAAACTACACCACTGACATCTTTAATATAGGTAGGCATAAACAGATATTTTTATATTCAAAATCCTGACAGTCTTATACAGCCTAAGCTACTACTGTTACACCAAGACTAGTACCAAAAAGTACATAAATTTAAAACAAAGAGGAATACACCTTGAGATCTCTGCAGCATACACAACTCAAGAGAAAACTCCGCTGCTGTACCTTACTGCAGATTTTGCACCTACACAATAAAAACATGATTTGTGGAAAAATGTTTCTGTATCACGAAGCACACTATATACATTAATGAGTAAGTCTTGGATTTATTTAAGCTTACACAGCAGTAAATATTTCTCTCTTTTTTCCTCAAAGCATACGCATCAACAGACAAAGTATACGTGCAATAATATAAAAAATAACTGGTTATTGTTAGTGTAATTTAATTTTCAGCATCAAAAAATCCAGATATGAAGAATTACTATGGCAGGCTAGAATGGAATGAACCCTTGTCAACTCTCATGGGTTGCTTGCATCATGATTGTTTTCTTTATGCTGTAGACCACTATCAGTAGTAGATATCAGATTTCCCATTATCAGATCCTTAAAAAAGGATACAGCTCAAATTCCAGATCCGATACAAAAAAGGAAGGTAGATCAGAGAGCACCACCATCTGTAAAAATTCTAGCGCAGGACCATAGTAATGAAAAACCTGAAAAGAGATCAAATCAAAAAATCTGTAACACTATATATGTATGTTATCTCAGTAGAACTTCCTCAAATGTTTTGCTAGAGTCATTTGTCTTACAAGTGCAAGAAAAAGAGGTATAGAGGAATACAAAAATATTTCACAATACCATATTAAACATAATTATATAAAAAAAACAGGAAGATATTAAATTGTGTTTAATAAAACTTAATTTCTAGAATGTCCACCATGTGCATCAAATGAGTTGTAACTCTTATCTAAATTCAAGGAACAGACAAATTCAATCCAAAATGTACATATTTTAACAAAGAGAATAATAATCTCTTAACTGATAGCAGTTTTCATAAACATTCATTTTTGTTTTCATCAATAAATATGATTCTGTTTATCTACTTTCAGTGCAAAACATGAAAAAGCAACAGCAATTAAGAAAAAATACCAACCAAACAACAAACTTTTAAAATGAAGTAGACAAGGTTAGATAATCACAGATATCATTAATAAATTACATATTTTTAATATTATTTTGAACGAAGTCTGAATTTCTACTTGAAAAAAATTTTGGTATTGCATTGCAAAGAACAAATGGATGAAATTTTAAAGACCTGTTATGAGAACACACATGAACAAAAGAAGTATTCTTCAATCTTATGTAATCATTACTTTTATGTTTAATTTTCAATTCTGACCAAGGTTTCCCCAATTACTAATTTTCTCAGCAAAGTAAAAGAGATGAATTCTGGTGGCTCAAAGAAAGATCAAGAATAATACCTGCCTCTGGCAAAGCATCGGTATTCTTCAGTTGTTGTTCTTTTTTAACAGTGAAGAAAGAACTTAAAGGTGAAGTGCTGAATGTCTTTGCTGAAGTGCTCTTCATACAAAATTCTGGAAACCTAACTTCTGATCCAAACTGGAAAAAAAACCAATAATAAATGTGTCAAAAGAGAGATAATTATTTCTCTTCAGCCAGTTACATGTATAACTACTTTAAACAATTAGGATTATATTTGTTTGCAGCAGATCTGTGAAATTAGGTAAAAACATTAGACTTAGATAATCATCTACTGGAGGCAAAACCTTAATACTGAAAATGTAAACAATGTATTCCACAATCACAAAGCTATCAGTCTTTGCAGAAACATTAGAGATGTCTGCAACACTGATTTAAGAGTTACCTGATAATGATTTGTGATAGATACAGAACAATCTAATTTTGAACAAGCAGTTCTAATGCTAATATTTCAGAGGAGAGCATCTGGATTTCTGAAATTTAAATCTCAATGCCTTGATCTCATTTATCCTTTCATCATGCTGAAAAACAAGTTGTTCCCCCACCCACCCAGATACACTGCACATTACCTCTTTGAATTACACTGTCAAAACTAAATCTGGCTTAAAGCATAAGATGTACTGTACATTGAATGCTTTAAATGATGTTCACAGATGCTTTTAAAAAATAAGCATAGCTTAAGTTATTTTACCTTTCTTTCCCATATCTGAATCTTTCCTCTCCAGAGTTCTTTTATATCAATAATATTCATTACATTATCTGAAGATACAAAGTCTGCTGATAGATAGTCTGCAATCTTTTGCCAGCTACTGTAAAAATAAGGAAGAATTAGTCTTACTGAATTTAGGATTACAAATTAACATGCAGTGCAATTTGACTGAATTTACCTATTACCTCTTAGCACTGAATAGTCTGGTGTATGTTAAGACAGGCATATATAGCTTTATATTCCAAAGGAAAGAATTGTTCATTCTATAAAAGAAGCTGTTCATATGCTCCATGAATGTGAGAGCAAAGAACTTTGTCAGACTTCAAATAAGACTGGCAATGGCAAGCTGCAGGCATACCATAGTAAGGTTAGGTGCTAGAAGCTGAAGCAAAATCAGGTAGCCATCACTGGGGCTATGAATAGACCATCTAGATGTTTTGTAGTTAGCCTTGTAAGTAAAGTTACACCTGCAGCACAACTATTGCCCAAATTCAACAACAGAGAGAAAGAACAGCCAGCATCTGTGGGTCCTACTTGCAGTTTCTCTTCTAAGAGAAATCAGCACCATCAACGGAACAGGAAGAGCGATAGAACTTTCATCAGAGGAACTGTGTGACCAAATGGCCTCATTTTACATAAAAGACGCCAAAAGATTTATTCAGTCAAAAATTGGGTGCACAGGAAGATATCACTGAGCACTGAGATCATGGAAGCCACTGCAATAAGTTTATCTTGCTCCATATACCTTCGGAAGTACTATATAGTAGGTATACTTCTTATTCTATCCAAGGACTGAGCATTCAAATTTTTAACTTTAAACAGTTTTATTAACTTAGGGTTAAGCTTAACCACATGTTCTACGAAGCAAATTTGAATCTTTTGGGTGTGGATGGGAGGGGAAGTGGAGGAGACCTTGCCAAGTATATTCAATATCCACATAATAATTTACAGCATGGGAAAAAAGACACCAACAAACTAGTGTGGTTTATATTGAGACATATCATGGACTACTTATGTCAATTATAGGAGGATGGTAAGGAAATTACTGGACTTAATTTCAAAATGAATTAATAGTTTCAGTGTTAAGACTCCTCAGCAGCATACAGAAAGTAATAGAGCATTTATACTCCATTTTCAAAAGGGATAAATCAGACACTTTTTTTCTCCCTGAAATGTAATACCAGACATAATATAAAATTTAAAGTAAAAGCAGCAGAGTTATGCATTCATCATACAAAAAGGGGAAAACTACAATCAATACAAGTTATTACGTAGCATAGTAAAACTTCAAAACATTGTATGTACACCGAAGCCACTAGTGATGGAATGAGAAAATATTTTAATTCTGCTCTCATAGAAACAGGAACTTGTTTTTTTGCCTGTCTGTCTGGTTAGAGCATGTATTTACAACAAATTAGCATGAATAATTCCTCCCCTCAAACAATAATAGAAGACAAATCTATGTATTTTCAAAGTATATATGTAAAGTACTCAGGACACTTTTTATTTTAAACCACTGACAGACAAACACAAAACAAGAGCAACCTTCTTTATAGACCTAAAATAAACGCCGTACCCTTTAGAGTCATTTGCTGCAATAGTGATTTGTGCAGAGTGCCATTCTCTCAGGTGCTTCAGGGCACCAATAGCAGGTAAGCAGTCTTTTAGCTTGGGTCCATCTTGTTCAACAGCCTGCAGTATTACATCAACAATTGCTCTGCCTATAAAAATAGTTAATATATGACTCAAAGTACAATTATTCAGTAAATGATTACATCATTTAGAGGTAGAAAAGTACCGATTATCACTGACTGCACTAAAATGGGCTTAAAGATCAACTTCAAGTAACTTCAGGAAGATTTAAACCACTTTTCATGCACTTTAGCTCATCTCTCGCTGCTCCTCTTAAGATTAACATGAAGTGTTTTGCTGTTGAGTTATAGCTGTCCTATACTTTTCTCTCTCACTCAGCACTGTATTTGACAGATAGAGTTGTCTCCAGCACAACTATGCTATGCCATTTTCCTCCTTTTAACACGCTAGTTCTCATTCTTTCTGCATTCAGTTTCTCTGCTATCCCAAATCAACATTATGTAACTGCAACATTATGTAACCCTAACATGCAAGGTGATACGAGTCTACAGTTCACAAAATATTAATCCAATAATTTTGATCTATATTCCTTCACAGCTTCTTGGCTCCCATCCACCAGCAAACAGCTGGCAAATCAGATGTAAACCCCATGTCAACACCTTTCATTCTTTCATAAACTTCCTGTAGTTGCATGTTGAGTTTCGTATTGCTTACTGTCTATTACTACTTTGGTGCCATTTCAGATGGAAAAATTAATTATATAACTACCTTAAACTCTACTGAAATACAGCCTTCCAAACAAACAAGCAGTGAGCTTCGATAAGCTGATTTGCAATGCTATTCATGCTCAAGATCCTTAAACTACTTGCAAGGGCTGCATACAAGTTATTTCAGCTAACAAAGTCACATCCCTGAATTTTTCCATTTGACTATGATTTTACCAGCTGACTTTTTAGAGTAATAACTAACAATATAAACTCAAATGAGATTGCTTTTTTAAGAGAGATTACCTGGGGCAGGCAGTTTATCAGCTAACTGATGCAGACTTTCTGCAGCTTCATCAAAGATACTGAAAATGAAGAGCAACATGGTTGGAAACAAATTATAAACAAAGTAATTTAGAAACAAAAAGTTATAATTAACGAATACTGCCTCATGTAAGTATCTTATATCTTTAAAATTCTGTACAAACATAACTAGGCAATGAGATATATTTATCTACCCTTTTACTGAGGCAGAAGTAGGCTAAGCAACTTCAAAACAATCTGCAGTAAAACTGTAACTAGGATTCAAGACGGATTAGCAAGAAACTTCTTTTTATATGTATATAACTGTCAGCTATTAGGAAATTGTTCAGTTATTCTGTAAAAACCATCTGTAGCTAAAAGAATGAAAGCACTACTGAATTAAACAGAATTATTTTCAGTAGTAGCAGGCGCTTGTTCATAGTTAACTGTTGCTTTGGTAATAACTTGTTAAAATTCCTTGATTCCCTTGGGTTATTATTGTAAAATGCCAGATCACTGTACTTTCAATAAAAATAGTAATATGTATACTCAGTCATAGACAGTGAGTCTCTGCTGTTATTATCATCTTCCTCAAAATTTTGTATGGTTCCCAGGCATTCGTCAGTACTTGTTTGGAGAGAGTCTTCATTTTTCTGTGTGTCAAAATTTATTTCCTCCCAGTCAGAACTGCAGAACTAATCAAACAAAAAGAATTAATTAAGCAAAAATAATTTTGAATATCAGAGTTGTAACTTGTAATAGAGACAGGAATTTATATTCAGAAAAAAAAAAGTCTTACCTGATAGTAACCACATATAACATGACTCGCAAAATACCATTTCTTTACACCTGTAATACCAGCCACTGAACATGCTGCAAAGAGATAAACCAATTATTTAAAATAATCCACTACAATCTATTCTTCCTATTATAATGAACATCTCTGTTAAAAAACTCTTCATGAGTCATTTAACGTGCCACAAGACTTGAGTTCTGTTTTCCTTTGGCATCATAATTAAGTTCTAAATGTATTAAGGTGTAGGTAAGTGTCTTGGCAAGGATCTGTTACTGATCCTCTAACTTAATTATTAAGAAAATCTTTGATCTCCATTCTGGGCAATATTGCTCTCCATTTGCAGAAGTTGTATCATACCTGGACTAAATCACAACTTCTATAAATATGGTTTACGTAGTTCACAAAATGAGATGCTCTCTCAACATTTCTATACAATAAAAAGCACAGGTGTCAAAAACAGCATAACATTCCCAACTTCATGAGTTTTAACAGCTCATAGCTGTTTCAACAGCTGTGACAAGATAAGCCTGAATAGCTCAACACCAGATATTCAAACCAATTAAAGGGCTAAGAAAGAATTTTTTTAACAAAAAACCCCTCAACACCCAACCCTAAAAGAACTAAAGCAGATATTCAGAAACCCATTTTAAAATGATGAAATTATATAAATATTAATGGTTAGGGTTCTGAATTGACACCCAAAAGATAAATATTGCTGCTACTGAAAAAATTAGAAGATACACAGGAATAACAAAAATATCAAACTGCCCACTGACATGAGAAACAAACCCCTTCCTACTCATCCTTGCTACACTGGATTGAAATTCGTCAATCTTTTAACACCCTTCACTTCTATTTCTTGTGTCCAATCTATCTAATCATCTCCTAACATCTCAGCTGCTCAAATGACATAAATTCTCCACAGAAACAGTAGCAGCAGGAGTTACATCTGCAGATTTACACACACCGCCAAAACTGGCTTTCCTTAAGTTTCTGACTTGTTTCACTTAGATCATAAAATCTGCCTAAGCCAATTCCTTGATAAAATTTACCTTACTGTATTTACCTGGGAACGTGTTCACATCTGCATTTATGGATGAGTTACAGCTTTCTTTAAGGTACTGATAAACAGCTGAAGCAGTTCCAGCTGGGGAAAAAAAAAAAAAAAAAAGGAAAAAGAAAAAAGTTTTTCTTAAAAACTACTTAATTACAGCAGTATTGCTTTCTTGCAAATACAGCATAAAGTTCAGTTTAATATTAGGTGTTTAGTCTTAAAGGAAAAAAAAAATCAACCTGTGAACTTCAGATTTACAGGAGTTTAAAAGGACAAATCTTGTAAATTCTCATTGAAGCATCGCACATCTCAGGGACGCTTTACCGAGTTACATAGCAGTGTCGCGATAAAACAGAAAAGCCTGTAAATTCCTGAAGATTTAAGTCATTAAAGACTCAGTCTGAAACCCCCCCCGGTGGATTTAACGAGGTAGGGATCTAGAAAAGCCCGGGCGAGCGCAGACCGCAGACCCGCGAGCACAAGGAAAAGCCCTCATGAGGGCAGCTCGGGCGGGCCGGGCGGCTCCGCGCGGCCTCCAGCCC